>NC_069710.1:4913976-5250976 GCF_027358585.1 Pangasianodon hypophthalmus
TGCTCAAAAGGCACTGAGTAGTCATGAACGTGATGCGATTAATTAGACAACAAACCTGTAAAACTCAATAAAATTTTAGCATTTACTGAATGTAAACTGTAATCCAAGTCACTTTTTAAATTAAAACGACACCATGGCTATTTAACTTAGGCGAAGGTGCTGGTTACGTAAAATTGTACAGTATAGAAAAGGGAGAAGAGAGAAGAAAACAAGGTGAGAGGTGACGGTGTTGGAAGGGAAAGGGTAAGCAAGTTAGAAACAGTTACTGAGATACTGTAATTCCAAAGTCTACCCCAGCACGTAATGATCCGCCTGCTACGTTGGCTAGTCTGGTCTTGATCTCTTTGTGTACTTTAAACAGAAAAGACGTCTTTTGCGCAAGAAAGACAGGGCAGTTTGAGTTCATATTCGTGAGGAGTGCGAACAGAGCTCTTGCACTGAGGTTGAAACCTGAAGTGATGCAGCCTACAGATGAGACTTTAAAGAGGAAACACCCACAGCAGCCATTTCGAGGATCACTACATACTGAAATGATAAAAAGCCTTTTCTTCTAGGGGCTCTCTCAGTGGCTGCTTTCAAAAGGTTCAGCTGAGGGACACTTTGCTCCCGACCTATTACTCTGAATTAATAATGGCCGTTTTTTATTGCTCCCTTGGGGACAGCCTTCAGCTTGTGCATTTGTATTTGTTTGCATTTTTGTAAATTTCTTGAGGAGAACTAGGTGGCAATGTGGGCAGATTTTCTCGGGCTAAGTCTGTCTGTTACTAAAGTGCAGTATTGATTTTTGTTTACGTGTCAGTGATTGTGCAACAGAAGAGCATTGGTTTCAACTTTAAAAAAAAAAAAAAAAAAAGACGTTAAAGTGTATTCCAAGCTGTTGCTACTTTTTACCTTTCCAAAAGCAGGAAGCTCCAAAGCCCTTGGAAGGAGTAGGGCGTAGTCATGATGACTTTAGCACGGGCCTCAACCATAAACATTACATCTGTTGTTCTGAGACATCCCCGTCTGCGATTGGTCCAAGGCCTGAGTTTTAGTTGTGTAGAAATGAGTTCTTAGACAAATGTAATGTGGCTGCATTTGTCCCGGAATCACCTCCACAAGTGATCTGATCGGATCTTAAAATGCATTTGACTCTGACCCTGATCCTGATGTTTTTAGTTCTGTCCACGTGTGATTACCAGAGACAGAGTCTGAATAGGATCTGTGATTGGTCCAGAAGAGATTTTCTTTTAATGCCGTGATGTTGGTCCAGAAGAGATTTTCTTTTAATGCCGTGATGTTGGTTCAGCTCACAGCTCCCTCATACGCATTCTGAGCCCCGAGCGGTGCAATGTCCTACTTCTTTTTGAATACACTTATATGAAGTACGTAGCCACCTTTATGGCCCACCAGTAGCGCCATATTGGGAGCCTTTATATCTGTGATATCTGTGTGATATCTGTAATATCTGTGATTGGTCCAGAAGAGATTTTCTTTTAATGCCGTGATGTTGGTTCAGCTCACAGCTCCCTCATACGCATTCTGAGCCCCGAGCGGTGCAATGTCCTACTTCTTTTTGAATACACTTATATGAAGTACGTAGCCACCTTTATGGCCCACCAGTAGCGCCATATTGGGAGCCTTTATCCTGTGAGCCGTGGGTGTAACAGAACAAAAAACTTGGTAGCAATAAGGAGGATGGGACTATGCAGAGCTTTATGTGTAGAGAGGAGTAGGCTGGTTTGTACTTTACTCAGGATGACGCAGGAACTGACAGAGAATATGTGTAATATGAGTTGAGTGCTTTGTGTGTGTGTGCACTTTAGTTGCAATTAGTTGCAGTTTGTTATTTTTGACAAATACAGTAGATAGACAGTTTTAATAATTTAGCTGAGATTTTAGGATTAAGCTAAACCAAGCCACAGTGACCTGATGCTGTTTTCTCATTCTCTCTTTCTCTTTCTCTCTCTCTCTTTTTTTTTTCCATATAGGGGCCTAACCTTATCTGGCCATGGGTGACACAGAGCTGGAGCTTTCCCCTTCCCATCTGGAGGAGCTACAGAAGAGTCCGTCAGCCTCGTCCACCTCCACTACCTCGTCTCTCTCCCTGCCCTCCTCACCATCCTCTGGCCCACGGCCTCTGACCAGCTCCAGCCCCAGTGCCAGCGAAGGCCTACCAGCTTCTAGCCCTCCACTGGATGTCATATCAGAGGGTGTTGGTGAGCTGAGTCTGGTTATTGATACTGAAGTAGCCAAGAAAGCCTGCCAGGAGGTGCTGCAGAAGGTGAAGTTCCTCAAAGGTGATGGAGAGACACCTTTGCCCACTGCTGCACCTCACCTGGTGAATGGAACTGAACACACTGAGCCCTTGAACGGGGAAGGTACAGGATCAGGCAAGCCTCCGAAGATCACGGAGGAGGAGGAGGTGCCAGCAGTGGGCACGGTGAAGAGTGCGCGCCGTCGCCACAAGAACAACTCATCCAAGCAGTCGTGGCTTCTACGCCTGTTCGAATCCAAGCTGTTTGACATTTCCATGGCCATCTCGTACCTATACAACTCCAAGGAGCCCGGTGTGCAGGCCTACATTGGCAATCGGCTCTTCAGTTTCCGAGACGAGGATGTGGACTTCTACCTGCCACAGCTGCTCAACATGTACATCCACATGGACGAGGACGTGGGTGACGCCATTAAGCCATACGTGGTGCACCGCTGCCGCCAGAGCATCGGCTTCTCACTGCAGTGCGCCTGGCTGCTCGGCGCTTATTCATCTGATATGCACATTTCCACACAGAGGCACTCGCGTGGCACCAAGCTGCGCAGACTCATCCTGTCCGACGAGCTGAAGCCGACCGGTCAGCGTGCTCGCCTCCACCAGCAGCAGCAGCAGAACCACATCCTCGGCCCAAACGTGAGCGAGCACGGCCTCTCGCCCTCAAAGCGCACTCATCAGCGCTCCAAATCAGACGCCACCGCCAGCATCAGCCTCAGCAGCAACCTCAAAAGGACAGCCAGCAACCCGAAAGTGGAAATCAGTCAGGATGAGGTGAGCAGTCTGAATCTGTGAGAGAAATCTGCTGCATGAAATGGCTTAATTTTAAATTCTTCTTTGATCACTGTGTCTGTGTGTGTGTCAGTGTTTTGAATATGTAATTTAATTTTTCATGGCTACAGCATCAGTGTTAGAGGGTGTGACCATCCAGATAAAGGAATCGGACACAAGCTAATTGAAAACCGCTTAAAAATGTCACTGTTTAATTCATAGACTTGCATTCTCAGATGTAGAAGTCAGTAAGAGGCATCCATCAACGTTCAGGATTTTTCAGTTCATTAATTATTCCAAGCCCCTGAGACGCATCTCTGATGAGTGACATTTTTCATCTTTATTTGAATTTCATTGTTAGAAAAGTCACTGCCACAATCAGGTTCATTTTGCTGTCTTTTCTTTTTGCTCATCCATCAGGCCAAATTATATTAAGAAGTGATTTTTCGAGGTATGGATACAATCGCCTAGATCACATCAGGTATCTAAGAAACAATGCACAGAGTCTGGTGTTACATGAGAAGATCCCTGAAATAGGAGTGTTCACATAATCATAGTCCTTTGTGCTTTATGCTGAATAGAAGTGAAGCAAACATGACTGAGTTTTTTTTTTTTTCTTTCTATAATACATCTTGTGGCCTCTGACAGGTATCTTATAATCATCATAATGAGTGGGCATAATCATTATCTTTTTCCTTCACTGTAGAATGCCCATCTCTTTTACTTGCCTGTTTGTGTTGCCATAGCAACACTGATGTCATTATTCAGATGCGATTGCAGCTGTGGTGATGTGGACGAGGATTAGTGTTACGGAAGTTTTTGCTATGAACCTGTGTTGATTTAGAGCCCTAAGAATAAATATATACAATATATGCAGAGAAAATAACATCTTGAGGCATTGTGAAAACTGAATCCTTGTTTAATCTAGTATTTTGATAGCAAAAGCATGAAAAAGCAGCGGAACCTAGCTTTAGCTGTGATATCTGGGTTTAAAACACAATTATGATTTTAGCATAAGGAGTAGTTATATATAATTTAATGGAGTGCCACACCTGGCTCGAGCATTGCTTTGTAGCACTGAAGTGTTTTAGTAATTCAGATTATTTCAGGCGTTGGCCTGAATTATACCACGGAGTGTTTGAATTCTCGAATCTAGTCGGTCCGAAGACAGAACGGCTCAGAGAGTAGTTCCGGCAGTAACGTGAACCACAGGTTAATATTAATGCATTCTTTATATGTTATAATTAATGCATTTATACGTTATAAAATACGTAATTTCTATAGTAACAGCTCATACACAGGGACTTGTACTGCAGACACTCCACATAATCAAATATTAATAATAAATGGATTTAAAAAATTAATTATAATTGTTAATTATAATGATAATGTATTTTAGTAGACATTTATTTAACATTTATGGAAGGGGTATCAGTTGTAAGATTCCCAGCTCAGTAAATCATGTTTTTTGAGAGAGAGAGAGAGAGAGAGAGAGAGAGAGAGAGATTGACTGTTCATTGCAGCTATAACATAAGTGAGAATGGGAACTAACTTGTCTCTCAGATGTTCCTCAACTTTAAATCTTACTATAAACTATTAATATGTACAACGTGCCATTCATTAATAATGACACATTGTAATTGTTTGTTTTATACCAAATTACTGTGGTTTAAGCAGAATAACACACAACAGACAGTTATTATACGATAATAATGCACTTCATGGGTGGCATTTGTGCACCTGCAGCATCACACTCCCCTGATGTGCATTATTTTAGAATTATATATTTCTGTTGTGTGTTATTCCTTACATAATGACCAGATTCACTTCTCTGCCACAAGATGTTTTCATTTGAACTCCAGTTTGTTCCTGGTTTGTTTGGGAGCAGCAATAGCCACTGTCATATTTATGCCAAGGTTTTGCTTTACCCAACACACTCTGGCTCCACCCATCTTTGTTGTAAGCTTGCTTATGATTGGCTGAATTGTCTGTTCTTCAGAAAGTTCAAGCCCTGATCTAGGCCAGAAGTCAGTATGCCAGGCTTTGGGATGAGAATGAACGAGAGATCCCGTGTAGCAGCATTATCGTAAGAGACAAACACAGCATAACTGCTGCAGCATGTTGACCACAAATGTCCAGGCTGATGGCGGCTCCCTGAGCAGAGATTACGGTTTAATCTAGAGGAGTTTGGACTCGTCTCTTGTCTCTGATGAATCACAGCCGCTGCCTAACCAATGAGACAGGAGCTTTTGTAAACAAGCTGAAAGCAACACTTGGCAAGAAAGCCTTCTCTGTAATTTTGTGCTCGTTTGGCTCTCAGCATTTTTTCCATCTTGTGTTAGAGAGCTCATGGCTAGTATCATGTGAAAGATCAGATGATCAGTTTGTGTGTTCTTAGGATAATATATCCTGGGCCTTTGGTAATGTTTGCTGAGCTTTGTTTGTTCCACTTCAGGGTTTTTTTTGTTTTCCATTCTTATTTTTAATGCACAATTTCATAAAGTCTGGACTGATTGATTTGTTCTCCACATTCCTAGTTGGCTGGGAAGTGATAAGGATTCTTATCACTTAAGGTTATTGCAGTAGATGTCTTGCGTCATGGCAGCATTACAGTGTGCATTTCGCAATGTACAGAGACGTCACTAACTATTAGTACTATTTATTATTTTTAAGTGTTTTGCTTTAGCCCATTACTTGGGCTAAAATGTATAAATGATTATTTGGTACAATTGTAACGAAAGCTGCAAAAGAATCCAGATGAATGGAAAAAAAAACCTTATGTGTTTTGAAAATTTGTCTTGTTTTATGAGTCTAAACATATTTAGTCAAAACCATTAAATTACATATGAAGTGAGCTACACTTTTATTCCCCATCAGTCTTATTCAAAGCGTGTGGTGGTGATTAAGTTCGGTTGGTGAAGAACGTGACCCACAGGGCAGTCAGCTGAAACTTGATGTACTTGGCGACTGCAATTCTTAAAAAAAATCTTGTTTTTCTATTAGACTGGGTTGGCATTTCCGTGTAAGTGCTACTGTAGTGAGTTAGCATGCAAATTCTGTTTAGCGTACAAACTCTGCCTTTGGAAAGACGTTACTGCTAAGCTGTGTAAATGAACTGCAGCTGTAGGAGCACATCTGGTCGGTGTCCGAGAGAAAGAGAGGTTAAGATGTCTGTGCTGTGTTCATTTATCCTAAGCACTGGCTGCAGAAACAGAACCGTGTGGCCCAGAGGCTTTGAGACTTGTTGAGTCATGGAGCCATGAAGTTGTATCTTTAAACATAATCGTGAGCTTTGTGTTTGTTTTGTTTTGTCTTGCTCTTACCCCCTTCCACCACTCCCCCTGCTCTTGCACCGTAACCCACCCCTCCTTTTCCCAGGACATGAGCTCCAGCTCCGACAGTCTTGAGTTAGAGGCTGGTACCGTAAGTCAACCACTGTCTAATAGCATTCTTATCTGTGCATTGTGGGATGATGGCTGCTTCTGTTTGCAGTTGGGGTTGGACTCCCAGATTCCTTCAGATGTGTGCCTTTTAAAATTTGCAAGCATGTCATCCCGAGATCATTGTATTATTAATACCATTTATTTTGCTGTATTTCGGTATCAGCAGGACACTTGTCCAATGAGACTTGCGATTATGTCTATGAGCTGACATGCTTGTAAACGTAGCCTTTGTCTTTTTTCCTCCTGTTATCCTACCCATTGTTGTAATTAATGGAACAATTAAAGAAGGGTTTCTCTTTTCTGGTGAAAGTTTGACATCTGTAAAAGCCCAAGTTTGCTGATTATTGAACAGAGATCATTTAAGGAGCCTTAAGGCCTTTTCACACCGAACATGGGGCAACTACATTTTACAAAAGTGAAAAATAATTTACTTTATTACTTTATTCAGTTATCTATCTGTCAGCTTCTGTGGAGTGTGTTATCCTTATCCTAAAAGAAACACATGAAAAAGGAAAGATAGCAATTCTGGGTTCATCCAGTCCTTAAAGAAGGCGGCAACGTCTGCACATACAGGACCTCAGGATGTACAGTGACCATTTTACTGTCACATGACGGCATATCTGCATATTCTAGCACCGTCCTTGCCAAAAATGCATAAATGACCAGGTAACGATGCACGCTGAGCAGTGTTTGGCCATATATTTGTAAATAAATGTAGATTATGGAGAGTTGAATTAGTAGGAGCTGAAATCATGTAAAAGCATAAAACCCCACACCCTGGCGATATGCATTTTTGTAGTCACTCTACTTGTCATTCTACTCTTTGAGCTCTGCCACAAGTTAGCATGTATCATCTGTGTTGTCTGGTTAACATCATGACCAGTCTGTTATGTGAATACAGTCTTACCTTTTTGGTTTTCACCAAAATGAAGTCATCACAGACAAAAACCAGATGCATCTGTGCAGCGCAGCAGTGTCATTCTAGATGTGCAGGCGTTTATAGAAATTAGGGCTGCACAATATATCGAAATGATCAAAATATCGTGATATGCATATCGCAAGGGCTTGCGATAACTGAATGATTTTAATACTTCAGAATGTTACGAAAAGTCAAAGTTTTAGGACGACGCCCATAGCAGAGAATGCATTTTTTTTTTCTGCAAAAGAATATGTAATGTATGTTGATTATGTCATTTTCAGTTTTTATAAATATAATTTAAATTGATTTTACACACTTAAAGCATTATTGTATCGTGCAGCCCTAATAGAAATATGTTTGTTAAAATCTTGTCACCACCTTTTACTTGGTGCGTGTGTTTGGTGTGCACAGGCCTTTAGTCTAGACAAAGTCCATAATTGATTGTTTGCTCCCCTAACCATAAAGTCAGTTTGCTGTCCTCAGGCACTTCGGCTGGAAACAGTACCAAATAGCCATAATGGAGTCAAACACGTAAATGCAGGAATAATGTCTTCCTAATGTGCTGGGTCTGAAACTGGGTCTTTCTTTTTCTTTAACTCAACTGTAAAAATATTTTGTGGTCCTCTATATCTGGTACTTGGCATTGATTTCCTTGTGCCAGAATTATTTCTGATCTAATCCTACAGTCAGTAATTTAGTTAGATTATGGATTTTATATAGAATGATACTTTGAATAGGTCTGCCTACATTTATTTTAATTAGCTGTTTGTGGGGTTCGCTAAGTAAACAAACTCTCTCTTGTTATTGTTATTCAAACAGTGAATTACTTCTATAAAGCTGTTACCTTGAGGTATTGTCTGTTACTATGGTAAATCAATCACCATGCAATCATCAGCACTCTGTTCTTGATAATGTGGTTAAATGGGATGTACCTGCCTTTGTTTAAGCATTCGCTAAAATGTGATTTCACCTTCTAGGTAAATGATTTGTGGTTAAGCTTTCTCTACAGCCTCGTATACGTGGTACTCAAATTTATGTCTCCGTATTACCATGGGAGCAGTAAATAACTGCAGATAACACATATGGAGGAGTTTGACGAGTCTTGCTCCACATCTGCCATTGTGGAATGGGCTCATTTTTCATCTCAGTAATGCTCTCATTCAGGTTGTTCATTCATGTCACACTTGTGCCATCCTATGGTCAGCTGTCGCTAGAAAGCACTCTTGTGTGTGTTTTTTTCCCCCTCATTTGTTTACACCCTCATACTTTGCTTTGATTTCATAATGATTGTGTCATGCATGTTTAATTTGGCTGTCTACACGTTTTGTTTTGTAGTAATTGCAGTCTCAGTTGTCACTATTACCAGTAACTTTTGCCGCTTGTTGGTCACTAGTGTTTTGATGGTATATTTGCGAAATACATGTACTCAAATTTCAGTCTTCAATTTCTGTTTCCTCTCCCCTCTTTCCTTGTCTTTGGCACTCTACTGTCCTCCTGTCAGCCTGTACGTCTGACTCCTCAGCGTGAGTTCATTAAGTCTCTGATGGGTATTGGGAAAAGACTGGCCACTCTGCCCACCAAGGAGCAGAAGACACAGAGACTCATCTCTGAGCTCTCGCTGCTTAACCACAAGCTGCCAGCACGTGTGTGGCTGCCCACTGCGGCGTTCGACCACCATGTGGTGCGAGTTCCTCACACACAGGCCGTTGTGCTCAACTCAAAAGACAAAGTGAGAATTTTTTTTTTTTCTTATTTTCTTCAAAATAATTAAAATAATTCATATGAATCCTTGTATTGAGGCATTTGACACATTTCTTTAATTTTATATTGTTCTCAGGCACCATATCTAATCTATGTGGAAGTTCTGGAGTGTGAGAACTTTGAGACGTCAAGTGTACCAGTGAGGATTCCAGAAACACGCATCCGCAGCACACGATCCGTAGAGAATCTCCCAGACTGTGGTATCACAGCCGAGCAGCGCGCCAGCAGCTTCTCTACTGTTCCCAACTACGACAACGATGATGAGGCCTGGTCCGTGGATGATATTGGAGAGCTCCAGGTTGAGGTACAATGACACAGCTGCTCTTTTTGTTTTGCTCTGTTTTTTTTTTTTTTAACAAATTGTTTATTTTGTCCTTCTGTAAATTTATCTATCCCTTGTTCCTCTTTAGCTGCCCGAGATCCATACTAACAGCTGTGACAACATCTCCCAGTTCTCAGTTGATAGCATCACCAGCCAGGAAAGCAAAGAGCCAATTTTTATTGCTGCTGGAGATATCAGGTACACTTTGATACATTTAGCTAGACTCACAATAACCTCTACAGAGCCTCTGACGTATGCATCATTTTAGTCCATTTGAATCAATACCTGACGCCTCATTTATCAACCGTGCGTATGTATACAATGGATTTAAAAAGTCTACACACCCCTGTTAAATGGCAGGTTTTATTAAGTAAAAGAATGACAGTAAGATAAATCGTGTCAGGTCATTTCCCACATTCAGTGTGAAATTGTAAAGTATACAAATAAAGTGAAAAACAATCAGAAGCTTTTTTAGGGTAAAAAGGAAAAATAAAAAACTTACAATAACTGAGTTGAATAAGTGTGCACACCCCTAAACTAATACAGTGTTGAAGCACCTTTTGATTACATTACACCACTCAGTCTTTTTGGCTGAGTCTATCCGCGTGGCACATCTTAACATGGTAATATTTTCCCACTCGTTCTTGCAAAAATATTGTAGATCCACCAGATTGTAAGGGCATCTTCTGTGCACAGCTCGCTTCACGTCACCCCACAGTTTTTTAATTGGATTCAGATCTGAGCTCTGGCTAGGTCATTCGAAAACATTGATCTTTTGGTTAAGCTATTCTTTGGTTGATTTGGATGTATGCTTTGGGTCATTGTCGTGCTGAAAGGTTAAATTCCTTTTCATCTTCAGCTTACTAGCAGAGGCCTGAATGTTCTGCACTAAAATCAACTGGTATTTGTAGCTATTCATGATTCCCTCCACCTTGATAAAACCCACAGTTCTGTCTGAAGATAAGCAGCCCTAAAGCACGATGCTGCCACCACCATGCTTCACTGCGGGGGTGGTGTTCTTTTAGTGATGGATTTTAGAGAGACATCTTGTTCTTTGTAATGTCGCTGTGGTGCCCAATTTTTTCCACTTGTTGATGATGGCCTTTGCTGTGTTCCATGGTACAGCTAATGTTTTGGAAATTCTGTTGTACACCTCTCCTGATTGATATTTTTCAACAAGTGAGATACAGTACAAGCTCTTTACAGACCATGGCTTTGGCAGTTACATGAAACCAAGATGTCAAGAAAATCCTACAGAAACAGCTGGTCTTTATTTGGGGTTAATCAGAAAAAAATTATTGATGACAGCTGTATGATAATTACTTTTGAACATAAGATTGAATGTGATTGGTTCATTCTGAACACAGCCACATCCCCAATTATACATAGGTGTACATACTTATGCAACAAGGTTATTGTAACTTTTTTTATTTTTCCAACGATTGTTTTTCACTTTTGTATGTTGTAATTTCACAATGAGGGTGGAAAAGGTTCTGACATGATTAATCTTAGTTAAAATTTTTTATTTTTTTTTTTACTTCACATTATCAAGTTTTGCTTATGCTTGAGGATGTGTGTATTTCTTCACACTTCTGACCATGTGTATGCAAGAACCCCTTGTGGCAGAAAAGTGTAATAGCAGGTAAACTGACTATGCGGCGCTTCTATATCACATACTGTCTATTATATCAGCATAATTGAGCGAGCAATTACTGATTTCCGTGTTCACAATGCAGAGAGATGAAACAGAAGGAGTGTAAAGTGAAGTCATACAAAAGAAACATTTTAAAGATCGATTAGGATTATGCCTTGTTTCAAGATTTGGCTGATTCAGCTTTGCGTAGGGACTGTGGTGTTTTTATCACCAATGGAAACTCTATGCTGAGAGTGAGGAGTGGATCATCGGTCAATTTTGTTTGCCCAGTGCCGTTTTAGTTGATCTCTGTTCTAGTGCTTTTAGCCATGAGTATATTTCAGAGAGAAATTGGAGACTGTACTAGCATTTCCCAACCATGTTGACATGCCTTACCTTCATTCATATCTCTCACACTGCAATACATTACATTTCCAAAACCAGTAGCAGAAAAGATAGCAAAAATGGCTTCTAAATGGAATTGGGGAAATAGTTTCTAAATGTAAGTTGGGAAATAGAATGCACACACGTACTTATTCGTATTTTTATTTATTAGACAAACTAAACTAAATAAAATTGCCAAATAAACCATTTTTGCTCTACTTAATGCAACAGTATCTTTACCTCATTGTCGTTGAAGTTTCTTCTTAGACTTCTTGCATCTCCTTCTTGCGTCGTCTTAGACTTTTTTGGCATGCTCCATGTCGTCAGACACAAGAAGTACCATGAGCAGGCTACTGTGCTTTCTACAGGGAAATTGTTTACCATATGTGATGATTTGAGGGCATTTCTTTATGCAAATGAGTGTGGCAGTGCACGAGCGAAGTGGTCTCGGTCCAGGTCGCTTCCCAGTGAACTGTAGTGGTTACACTGAGAGAGTGATTCTACCCGATCCAGACAGAACCTTTATAATAGGTCGTTGGTGACAGTTTTTGTCGATTCAAGCTGATAAACTGAGCCACTAGGTGCAAATGGAGCCACAAGACAGAGCTGTAGTGCTGAAGAAAGTTTTATTGGACGCTGGATGCAATACACAAAATGTTTAAAACTAGTTATTTAAATAATAATTGAATCATTTGCTTAATGCTAGTTCTCGGTGCTCAGGGTGATTTGTCATTTCACCGTGCACCTACAGAGAGTTTGTTTATCTTTCACCCATCTTTTTTTTGTTTTTTGGTTTGTTTAATTATATGCAGTGTGAAATTAAAACCAAACCAAATAGCTAGTGCTTTGATTCGGACTGGGCAAAGAGACTAATTGGTGTGATAATAAGACTTTTAAACTTTTAAAAGTGATTTCTGTATTTTTTCTGTATGTATTGACTTTGGGTCATTGTCTCTCTCCTAATTTGGGTTTCCATGCACTTATTTAGGCGGCGCCTCTCTGAGCAGCTTGCCCACACGCCAACCACATTTAAGAAGGACCCAGAGGATCCCTCAGCAGTAGCCTTAAAAGAGCCCTGGCAGGAGAAGGTTAGGTAAGCAGAGAAAAGCACTTCATACCATGGGTAAAAGGTTTTTTTTTTTTTTTTTTCATTTTTGTTTATTAGTTTATTTGAAATAACTTGTGTTAATCTTTTTCTCTCCTGCTGTTAAACAGACGAATTCGAGAGGGCTCTCCATATGGGCATCTGCCTAACTGGCGTCTCCTCTCAGTCATAGTAAAATGTGGTGATGATCTAAGACAGGAGCTTCTTGCCTTCCAAGTGTTGAAGCAACTACAGGTTATTATCCTTTATTTTCTTTAATGATATTCAACTAGGAATTTCAGTGTTTTTCAGAATATGATCTTTGCAACTTTGTTAGTATGTCACTATAATTAGTTGGCATTAAATAGATTTATATTTTGTGATCTACAACCTGATAAACTTGTTCATTTGTTAATCATCATCTCTGTGGTTATAGGCAATCTGGGAGCAGGAGCGTGTCCCTCTGTGGATTAAACCCTATAAGATCCTGGTCATCTCCTCTGATAGTGGCATGATTGAGCCAGTGGTCAATGCCGTGTCCATTCATCAAGTGAAGAAGCAGAGTCAGCTCTCGCTGCTTGACTACTTCCTGCAGGAGCATGGCAACTACACTACAGAGGCTTTCCTCACTGCACAGCGCAACTTTGTGCAGAGTTGTGCAGGTTACTGTCTCATCTGCTACCTGCTGCAGGTTAAGGACAGGTGAGGCTGAAAGTTCTATCACATCACACCTGTTTTAATTTGTGCTCATTGTGTAGACCTGTGGAGCCACAATTGCTCTCGTCCATTATTAGGAGTGACTGAGATTAGTAAAATAAAGTGAAGTAAATATTTTGGTCTCCGAACATGTCTGTTTCCCAGGGTTCATCATAGCAATTGATGGAACCTAAAATGAAGAAAACTAAAGTGCCTCAAGACAATTAATGAGCATATGTGAATCAGAAGATATTACAGATAATGTGTATAAATAACAGGAAGAATCTCTCTCCTGCTGTCTCACAAACACAGACTCACAAACAAATACAAGTACTGGTCAGATACCTTTTACTTTCTTTTCCTAAAAGAAGTTAGAACCGTAAAGAGGACCATTATTAGGAATGACAATTCTGTACTTTTGAACTTTATTTTTTAACTCAGTCTGTAATTGCTCCTGTAAACACCACCTTTAGACAACAAAAACATATATAATTTTATGCAGGTATTAATATCAACACACAATCATTCTAACTTGTAAGAATTCGGTTAAAACTTTATTGTCCAGAGATCACTAGTTTGAATCCTGAAGATGTCACAGCCATCCATGTGTACAAGAGTACTAAATTGGCCATACTCTGTGAGTGGGAGGGGGGTGGTATGTGCTCTCTCCCCTATCAGTCACAGAGACACTAGCCAATCATGGGCATCTATGAGCTCATGCATGCAGGAGGGGGTAGATAGCGCTTTCCTCCGTGTGTGTTACACTGCCCCGTGACGCAGCACGAGCAGCGGTTTGAAAAGATGCGGTTGGCTGGCTTCACGTGTCTCAGAGGAAGCATGTGAGGGCCTTCACCCTTCCATAAAGTAAAATGTCTTTCTAGGCAAAGTGCATTTATGGCGTGTTGCTGTCATAAAACACGAATGGAATTTATCTTAGTCCCAGGTCATACTCTACACTGGGAGTAATTTTAGTCATAAAAACGTTTTCAGCGTGATTCTTATCAGTAATACTGAGAGGCTTGATGAATACAAACTCGTATCTGTGTGTACACAGTGGATGATTTAGGATTGCAAAAGTGAAATATTTAATAAGTATCAACTGCTTTTGTTGGCGTGGGAGTGAGATGATTCATCAAATCAGTCACTGATTGTGAAAGTCTTAGACTTGTCACAGTATATAAAGAAACTGTGCATATTTCATCCTCCTGTGACCACTATTACATAAGAGAGATACTACAATTATTAACAAACCACATACTGTGCAGTTTGTGTACAGGTGGATTATTATGATTAACCCTGAGTGTCTCTTTATAATGTACAGTACTTATTGGATCTTATAATGTTCTGCTTTCCAGGCACAACGGAAACATTTTGCTCGACTCTGAGGGTCATATTATTCACATTGACTTTGGCTTCATTTTGTCAAGCTCTCCAAGAAACCTCGGCTTTGAGACTTCTGCCTTCAAACTGACCAATGAGTTCGTAGATGTAAGGACACGTGTATATGTATTGGCGTGGAAGGAAATATATTGAAAGATATGAAAAGTACCACACACAAGCTTTTTGTTCAGATTTCAAAACTTTGGTTATCTTTTAGGTCATGGGCGGTCAAGATGGAGACATGTTCAACTATTACAAGATGCTCATGCTTCAGGGTCTCATTGCTGCACGCAAACATATGGAGAAAGTCATCCAGATAGTGGAGATCATGCAGCAAGGTAGTGTCTATCCCTGAGCAGTTCTCTAAGAGCTTTTGGAGTGTGTGGCAATGGAAGATTTAGTAGCATTTCTTTTGATTAGCATGACAAAATTCTTCTCTAGTAGTCACTTTTTGCTCATGGTTAGAGTTTGTGATTCCTCTCCAGGCTCCCAGCTGCCCTGCTTTCATGGCTCCAGCACCATTCGTAACCTGAAGGAGCGATTTCACATGAGCCTGACTGAGGAGCAGCTGCAGGTGTTGGTGGAGCAGATGGTGGACGGCTCCATGCGTTCCATCACCACCAAGCTGTACGACGGCTTCCAGTACCTCACCAACGGCATCATGTGAATGTGGTGTGAGAGCGGACTCGAACATTGTGACTAGGAAAAAGCTGCACCACTTTCAGAGGCCACTCCCAACCTTTTGCAACCTTTCTGTTTTCAACATCCTAGCGTGTTTGTACACCAAGACTGAGTTTTTGATCATGGATTTTATACCCTCTCAAGAGGTCTCAGCTGTGAAGTTTTGCTTTGTCTTTTTTTCCCTCTTCAAAGCTTTCACTCAGTTTCTTATTCCTTTCCTCTTACTGTGTTGTTTCTCCTGGGATCTGGGATATCCTTTTGGAATATGCTTTTATCCACTATGCTAGTGCCTCCTTTGACTGCGTTCAGACTCAAACTGCTTTTGTGTCTAATAAATGTGCTGTGTATTTACCGTCTTATATTCTCATGTTCTCCTGCGCAGTTTGGTTTCGGTATCACTAATAATTTCTATTTTTGTGAACAACCTACAGCTTTTACACCTACACATGCTGCAATCCCTGCTGAGACAACTCAACAGTGCACAGAGTCATGTGTTGAGTAATGCACATTGTGTAATATGAGGGAAAGAGGTAACAGCACACAGTCATCAGTGGGTTTTGTCTGATCAGTGTTATTTTAGCTGCAGTTTGAGAGAAGCAAACACTTCTTTCAAATCCAGATGTAAATGTTGAGCTAGGTGCTGCTGGTTGAGAGGCTCTTAAAAATTGGCCTCTCAAAGAGGCACTAATTGTTTCATTAAAGCTTTTTAATTGGCTTTATTTGACCTTTAAATCACACCTGCTGTCAAACTTGCCAGGTCCCACATGGCCACTATACTTTCAGGCTCATATAGGGAAAAAAACCCACTGATGCGATAAATCATGAGTGGGGTATGATCCTTGACACCTAATGACATTGACTTAAAGAGAAGAGAAACTAAAAGTCTAATTCTAACCATTGTAAGTATTAAAGTGTGATATGACAGAGCAAGAGTCAAAACACTATTTATTGCTTATTTACAATTACTTGCATTCTCATGTACAAGGATGGCTGACTTTTTTTTTTCATTTCATTTCAGTTTTTTTGAGCAGCAGAAATATATGATTCCTTAATGTGTACAAATGTACATAATATAAATTTTAAACTTCAGAAATGTACATGGACTCTTTTCTTATCAGAGTGACGGGGAGCTGTGCTGAAATAGGTAACTTGGTCCCTGAGCACATGAGTTACTTGACAGGAGAGTTTCATGAGATGTTGCTAATGGGGGGAGATTGACATTTGTGTAAATTGATAAGATGATAAGAAAAACAAAACCTGCAAATAAATGGAAGAACCCAGTGCATTATTAATGTTTAGTTTCAGATTATTAAATGCCACTACATGCATACATTTAAAAGTTATTATTATCATTATTATTATATGAAGAAAGAGACATGACCTGAGCGTTCCATTAACAAGACTTGTTCCTCCATTCTGTAGAAGCAGTTTTAATTCACCTTTTTTTCAGTGGAAGCCCACTTTTTGTGAATTATTTGAACATGTTTGAGTAAGCCGTTTCGGTGTCTATTCATCTTTGTCTTCACATTTTATACTTCTTTGTTTCTATGTTTTTCGCTTCATTTGTAACTTGTTTGACGGACCATCTCTCACGATCATGTGAATGACCTCCCCTAACTTGTGAATGTTACTTTGTATAATAAATTAAATGTATCTGTTTCATGTTGTGAGTGTTAATGTTGTCCACTGTAGTGCTGTTATAGTGTCGACTGCACATTTGAGTGTTTTCCCTGCTCCCAACACACCTGATTCAACTAATCAGTGAATTAACAGCACTTCCTGTGTTGATCTGGGAAACACACTCAAATGTGCAGGACAGAGTGTATTCCATGACAAGGGTTAGTAACTTGTGATTTAAGGTTTAAAAAAATCAAATGTGTGTAGGAGGAAATCTGGATGTGGCCACATCAGTGATAGAGGGTGGCAGCTTCCATGTTTAATGAAAAGTTACCAACTCAATTGCTACTCTGAGATGGACCTGTCAATTTGTGCAGATTTAATTGACCAAATCCTGTGAGGATAAGGAACTGTAGCTCTACAAGCATGAAGTTTATACAGTGATGTTACTGTGTTGTGATTTATCTTGCACCAAGGAAAAAATCATATTTGGCAATCTTGTACTATACATAATTAAGGGATCCCACCCCTTGAGTGCTCTTGCCACAGCTTTGCCACCCCATGTCTGTATTTCGGGTAGGGGTAGCTCAGTGGTTACGATGTTGAGCTTCAGGTCAGAAGGTTGTGAGTTCAAATCCTAGCACTACCAAGCTATTACTGCTGGAGCCTTGAGCAAGGCCCTTAACCCTCAACTGCTCAGGTGTATGAATGTAAAATTCATGTGAGATGAATGTAAGTCACACTGGAGAAGGGTGTCTGCTAAATGTCAAGTGTGTATTTATAGTGTTGATCCTGGTAAAATTCCATCTCTTATCCGGCACCTGGACGTCCTGCAGTGTCTCAGTGGATCACTAGAGGGCGCCATGTGTACAGTCGTTTTGATACTGCAGCACTGCTACCCACAATGCAGTGGTGTCTTTACCTGTCGGCACTTGCCTCAGTGAACTATCCGCGTCTGACTTTCCTTACAGGACAGTTACTAATGCTTTTAACTCACTGGACATACAGCTGATGCACTTTACTTTTAGCTCATCCTGAAGATTTTAAAAACAGTACAGTACAGGAGATGGGTTTACATTACTGTCTGTAGCAAGAGCCCGAGTTTCACCTGGAACCTGCTGCTTCCTTAAGCACGCGCACTGATTTCTACACAAGACTCCTGGGCAGGAGTGCTGCACAAGGAAGTGCTTTTATTTCAGCATGGTGAGTAAGCTGTGTGAAAGGAACCGTCTGATGTATGCCACTCGTCCTGCTTGTAGTTGAGAGTACTCAGTGTGACAGTTTCTAACAGCTGATTTGAGGAATTATATTTTTTTTTTATTGATTTGTAATTGAAATTTCTAGTCACATGAAAATTGTATTAGTCTCTGAGAAAACAGTGCTGATTACACTGTGGGCCCAAACGTATTCAATCTGTTTCAGTCATAATCTTGGAGAAAAAAACAAAAAACAGCTCAGTTACCTGGCCAGGTATCTGTGTGGGTCTGAGAGTGCACGCGGAAAAACAAACAAACAAACAAACAAACAGCTCAGTTACCTGGGCAGGTATCCGTGTGTCTGAGACTGGGCAAGAAAAACACACACACACACACAAAAACTCGGTTACCTGGCCAGGTATCCGTGTGTATCTGAGAATGGGTGAGAAAAACACAAACAAACAAAAAAACAGCTCAGTTTCCTGGCCAGGTATTCGTGTGTATCTGAAAGTGGGTGAGAAATACACAAACAAAAAAACAACTCAGTTACCTGGCCAGGTATCCGTGTGTGTGAGAGAGAATGGGTGCATGTTGGGCGCGGCCTTACTGCTACATTTTCTTTAAGATTTTTGCCTGACAGTGGCAAGGAAAAACTCTCTGAGACAACATGAGGAAGGAAACTTAAGAGAAACCAGACTCAAAAGGGAAGCCACCCTCTTCTAGGGTACACTGGATAGTATTACTATTAGTATTAATAAGATTATAGATCATTACTCTTCTATAATTGTATATTAATAAAGTAAAAGAGTACTAAATGTGTTGAAAAGATGGAGTGTCAGTGTTAAAGATTACAAAAGCAGTTCTTCCGGACCATCTACAGCATCAGAACATGAGTTGTGAATGAAGAAGCTCCAAAGAGAAGTAGAGTATGTGTAGAGGATGAATCAGGCAGAATATCACTTATTTTTTTCTCCATTTTTATTGGCTTGTCCTCCAGTCATGTACATTTATGGTCCCTCAAAGGGAAATTCACTTCACTATTCACTTCAGGTATAAAATAGCATAATATAACATAATATACAAAACAAAAATTCAGTTTTTCCATCATATTGCATTTTGCCACTGCAAGCCTGAATCTATGAAGCTGTAACTTGAAGTTGAGTCATATTTTGGACAGCTGAGTAGAGATCTTGCTGTTGAGGTGATATGATGAATGACTGTTATTTGGTGGTGTTTGATCAACACCAGCAATCTTGCTTGCCACCTCCACAAAGTTAAGTGTTAAGTCCCATTTTGACATTTTATGCTACTAAACAAAGCAACCACGTTAAAATAATAAATCTGAATGAAACCATTTTACCAAGGATTTAACCCAGTGCTCAATATGAGATGTACGTCACTGCAGAATTC
Source organism: Pangasianodon hypophthalmus (assembly GCF_027358585.1). Lineage (NCBI taxonomy): Eukaryota > Metazoa > Chordata > Actinopteri > Siluriformes > Pangasiidae > Pangasianodon > Pangasianodon hypophthalmus. The sequence goes on from NC_069710.1 coordinate 4,933,522, forward strand.
AGGATCTAATAGACAGATAGATGTGTTTTAAAGGTGTAGTTTAGGTGGATAAAGGAAACTGAATGTGACTTTGGTCTGGGGCTGCCCCACCTTTGGTAAATTGAATGGTAGATAAATTGAACTGTATTCTTCCCTCATTGTTGGACTCATGAAAGGAGTATATTTAACCCCTGTGTATATTTTAATGCATTTTTTTTAAATAGATGACTTATTCGATCTGCAATTTAGAGAGAGCACAGTCTCATTTTAGATCGTTACTAATATCTGTATTCAGAGTTGTTTCACACTGAAGTGTTGCTTAATCTTAGTCACACACAGAGAGCACTTAACGGACACCACTGTATTACACCATATTTTTCGAGATACAGAACTACTACACTTCTCACATAACACAAGGTAAACAACCTCAGGCCTCTTACATAGGCGAAGACCCATTCAGGTGTTTGGGGACCAGCCATTAGTATTATCTGAAAATAGAGGGTCAACACAGTGTTCTGTTGTAATTATTGTTACAGCCTCCTTCTACATGCTGTCTGTAAAGTTGGCTGTGGTTAGCTCAGAAACTAACTGGTCATTATCTCTAATCCTGATGTACATCTCCATGAGGTGCATTTGTCAACTTTGGGTAACTTGAGTTGATGTAAACAAGTGTATAATGCTTTCCAACAGCATCTCCGAATTCTGCCCAAAAACAGAATCAAAATCTAAATCAAAGACGCATTATATGTCTTGAATGTCATGATGGGAGTTCATTTGTGTGGTACTCAGCGGGGACTATATATTTCCCTGCCATTTTCATCAATGAGTATATTCATACACTTATTAACCAGATCAAGCCACCAGTACTGTCAACAGCAAATGCTTTGGTTAAAGCCTTGTGCAAAATAGACATAAATATATCAGTAAATATATTTTGAAGTGTTAACTTGTATTTATGAATTATTTTTATGCACTTGTAACAGTGAATGATCTTTTTTTCAGGGGAGTAAGGAGCGATATCACTGGCAAACCCAAAATGTGAAGGTCAGCGGGGTGGACGACATGGTCCTCCTCGCCAAAATCAGCGAAGATGCCATCACAGATAATCTCAAGAAAAGATACATGGATGACTTCATCTTTGTATTCTTGTAGCTAGATGCACAGCTTTTTTTTCCTTGTGTAGAACTTCACGGCATGATTTCTGTAGCTGGATTGGCTCTGAAGAAAATTGCCCTTAGGTGTGTGTTTGTGTGTGCGTGTGTGCATGTGTGTGCACGTGTGTGTGTGGTGCCCAGTGATGTACGTCCAATCCAGTGTGTATTCTCACCTCATGATAATAAAGCACCTATGATAAAGTGGCTAATAAGTAACGATGAATGAACAAATAGACCTGGTGATACAAAACTTAAAACATCAATATCTAAATGATATATTTTGATCATTATAATGTATTAGTTACAAGGTCCTTGACCACTCGTCTCCAGACATACATTGGCCCTGTGCTGATCTCTGTAAACCCTTTTAAGCAGCTGCCGTATTTTACTGAGCGTGAAGTGGAGCTGTATCAGGGAGCTGTGAGTATAATTTGCCTTTCTTTTATGTTGCAAAGATTATAAAGATCTTATATCTTATATCTTATATCTTATAAAGATTAGTGTTGTTGTATGTGGATCTGTGCCTTCAGTATCAGAAGAGTAAGGAATGAGGAGGATGAAGTGCCAGGGTGCCGTTCAGTGAAAAAAAAAAAAACAGGAGAATACAGGGCAGGACTGAGTTGGATAAGGCAGAGTGGTGGGGTTGCATGTCAGCACTTGCCATACTGTGCATAGTGAAGTTAAAATATGAATGTGCGTGGGACTAAATCTGAGCTATGAATGTGACTGGAGAGATGCATTAACACGTCTCTTGGTGTGTAGTTCCAAACATTTTCCTTCTAACAGCCAGTATTTATATCACAGTGTGCATTTCAATGCTACCTTCAAGTTTTTCATGCTACTGTTCCTAAATTAGATGCATGACCAAAGTTGGTGTTTAGTGATCTATATCTATTTGGTATTAATAATAATTAAATATTGCTATTAAATCTGATGTCTGTTTGAATGTTTCTAGGCACAGTATGAGAATCCGCCACATATTTATGCTTTGGCTGATAACATGTATCGCAACATGATGATCGATGGAGAGAACCAGTGTGTCATCATCAGGTCAGGGTCATTTTACTCCAGGGGTTCTTAACGTTCCCTGCTCATGATAGTTTTAATGATTATCTTATATGCTGGATCAGTTGTTTGGAGTAGAGAAGACATGAGAACGCAGGATTTAAATTTTTCTAATGCACAAACATATAATGGTTTTAGTGGAGAGAGTGGAGCGGGAAAGACCGTAGCAGCCAAGTACATCATGAGCTACATCTCCAAAGTGTCAGGAGGTGGATCTAAAGTTCAAGTAAGGAATTATTCATATTCCATTCAACACATACGCATGCACATGGTGAGCTGGAAAGCATTTTTAAAATCTGAATACAATAATTACTAGATATAACACTGTAGAATTATCTAAAATTGTGTTCCAGTTCAATGTGTAGGCATTTTTCTGATCACAGAATTGAGCTAATTATACTATTTTAGTTGCTTAATGATGTGTTGTACATTTATATATACTTTGAGCTTGCATTGTCATGATACCGTGAAATAAAGTGTCCCATCTTCTCTCTCTCTTTCTTTGTGTTCAGAATGTAAAAGATATCATCCTTCAGTCTAATCCTCTACTGGAAGCTTTTGGGAATGCCAAGACAGTGCGCAATAACAACTCCAGTCGCTTTGTGAGTCAAGCATCTGGATGATTCTAGCTGTATAGTATGAGCTCTGTAATCTCTCATTACCAGAATGTGTGCTTGGTATGATTCAGCAGATAGATTTATCCAGAATTATTCAGAAAGCCTCCACCTTTACTTGTAGACACATTGCATTTGCAGCACTACCGTGGAGATCTGGTATGCATTCCAGTCCAGAAACATTTAGGCTAGTGTTAACAGCACACTGTCTCTCAACAAGTCAAGACTTGTTAGTGTTGTGGTTTTTTTGGGGGTTTTTTTTTTGGGGGGGGTTTGTGAATTGTAAGAGCGTGATCTTTGGGTTGTGAAAGTGCAGGGCTGTATGACTGTATGATGTTGTACTTTAGTGCATTGTACCAGTGAGTGTGCATATTCGTTTTCAGACTTCAGGCTATTTCTTTGATATTAGCGTAATCCACTGTGTGTTCCCTCAGGGAAAATACTTTGAGATCCAGTTCAGCCGAGGGGGAGAGCCTGATGGAGGAAAAATTTCTAACTTCCTGTTGGAGAAATCCAGGGTGGTGTCTCAAAACCACGGGGAAAGAAATTTCCATATTTACTACCAGGTAAAACTCTTTAAGTAAAACTCTCTCATATTTCAAAAAAATGGGTTTGGGTACTGTAATGTAGTATCAGTATGAAGAGTCATATTAGAAAACTGTATAAAAGGATGATATCATCAGATATTGATGTACATAGTAATTTGTAGGCATCTTAATATAAAATTTTCTCAAACTATTTTCCCAGACAGGGACCCCATTATCTGTAAGATAAGCTTCATGTACCCCCCTCCAAAGACAATCCAAATATTTAAATATTTGGCTCATTATTTTAATATGTACAATAATATTTGAGTTATTTATTGCAGCCATAGGGCTTTTTATTCCTGAACTAAAAAGAGTAACTAAATCTAAAAAATCACATACCCTCTGTCTATGCTTCAGTAATGCCTCAGGGTCCCTGGACCCTACTTTGAGAATCACTGGCTTAAAGAATGTGAACAGATCCTTTATCAGTTAATCTCCTATTATATTATGTTCTGCAGCTTTTGGCAGGGGCTACCAAAGAGCAGAGGGAAAATTTGGGCGTTACCACTCCTGACTACTACTTGTACATGAATCAGTCTGGCACCTACACTGTGGAGGACATCAATGACAAGAAGGAGTTCTCCTACACCATGGTGTGTTTGAAAGTCTTTGGAGAATATTTTTACTAATTAATTATTATTGTTTCTGCAGATCCAATGTTCAGACCACTCTAATAGTAGTAATGTGTGCCATTTTTTCCCTTTACTGTGTTTTTAGGAGGCCATGTCAGTTATAGGTCTGTCTCTGGATGAACAAGATGCTGTGCTGCAGATTGTGGCAGGGATTCTTCATCTGGGAAACATCACTTTCAGAGAGGAGGGCAACTATGCTGTGGTGGAGAGCGAAGATTGTAAGTATCACAGAGCTGTTAAAGCTATGATTTATGTTTATTGTGAAGTTTTTGTAAATGTTGTGCAACTGTTTGTTTTAGGAGCAGCTGTTCTAAAAAAAAAAAAAAAAAGAATAGGCATATTTATACAGTTTATACAGTTACTTAAAAATCATGTATTTTATATTCATGTACATATACAGTGTAGCACATATAATATCAATTATATGTTTAGTATAGTCTTCTATATCAACCATAATATATGTAAAATACATTAATAATAGTCATTATAATCCATATATTCTTCCATGTATGAAAAATGGAAATAATCTGTATATAGTGAAATATGTTTTTAATATAGTATCCAATATATATATATATATATATATATATATATATATATATATATATATATATATATCTCAATGTACATAATCTAGTATATAGGATTGGTTATTATATTGTCATATATTTTCTCTTCATAAGCTACTTCAGAAGTTCTGAGATGTGTGTTAGCTACGTGTTATAAATTTATAAATACATCCATCTCTTCAAGTGACATTTGACAACCAAATTCCTTCCTAATAAGTTGTCATGAAGTACGTATTCCATGACTGCTGAAGTTGGCGCCTTTTAAGAAAATTAAAAATGCCACGTACAGTAGTTGAAAACAATAAACACCTGATTGTAATGGTGCTGAATAGTGCTGATGCATTTGGGGGGACAGAATTGGACACATATTTAATTATAACTGTTATTACATAACCCTTATCCTAATAAAATCTTATGAAGATGTAATAAAAAAAGGTGTAATAAGGAGGCTTAGACCTGATAATTCGACCAGGGATTCTCAAAATCTTTTCACTGAGAGAACCAAATACTGATATGACACATTAATGAAGGCAGAAGTCACTAAATCACCCCACACAATATTGGTTATTTGACTTGGCAGAAGAAATTTGAATGGTGTGTGTTTGAAACACTGTATAGCTGTGGCTTTGTTTATACAGTGAACTGTTGAAGGGTAGTGATGTGTGGAAGCCCGGGAAAACCCTTCACATAGTGAGATTCTGCCATTTTCTTCTATATAAAGTTGTTTAAAACGACAGGATTTCCTGAACTGAAAAATGTTTCGCTTTTGCATAATAAACAACAAATTAAAAAAAAGTAAAGTTGCAATATTTTAAAGTCTGCTTACCACCGAAAGTGAAAAGAAATTCCATTCTGGCCACAACACCATACTAACAGTGTCTGTTATTTATTGAATTCATTCGCACTTACTATAGCATGTAATAATTAAATTAGAAAGATAATAAATATGACAATAAAAACTATGTCTATCTTTATTATACCCCCCCCCCCAAAGTGTCTATTTTTGCAACCGTGTTTGATAAACTAGTTACTTATCTACCTAATATGATCTCTGCAGAAAGTATAAGTTTAGATAAAACATTAATAACTATTAATAACATTAATAACTATTTCTCTAGTGTTTTGCTGAACTGTATTTATCTTTTAAGGTGAGTTGTTAAGGTGTTATAGGTAGAAAGATGGAAAGGCTGTTGTTTGAGGTCTTGTCTAAAGCTTTATAGTTTTTTTTTTTAATTGACCAAAAAACCTGAGCATACAGGGGATTTCAACAGACTCCATTTATTCTTAGCTTTACCAAGTATAAATCATCTCACATCATGCTTTATGTGTAAGCCTATAGACTAAACGTTATTTCCTTATTTACTAGAAGTGCCTCCTCTCTTGTATGCTGTGCTGTCATTTTAAAGGTGCATCACATCTTCACATTTTGCTTTTCTCTTCCATCTTCCATCACTGCTCTGCAGTTCTTGCTTTCCCATCCTATCTTTTGGGAATATCTCAGGAAGGCTTGAAGAAGAAATTGACAAGTCGGATCATGGACAGTAAATGGGGGGGCAAGACTGAGAGCATTTCCGTCACTCTGAACAGAGAGCAGGCCTGCTTTACGCGCGACGCTTTGTCGAAAGCACTCTACGCCCGACTTTTTGACTACCTTGTTGATGTAAGTCTACAGCTTCAAATAGACATTTGTAATTTACACATTTTGGGTTCATCACAACTCACAAATCAAATCAATATTCCAGTATTGGTTAAGATTTGAAATTCTAACAAATGTTACACCATTATATGCTTTGGGATTTGATATATTTTACAGAATACAACCCACCTGAATAATTTGCTTATAAAGCAGGAAGTACAGGAAATATAAATGAGTTGTATGTTAAGTATTTGTATAAAACATTTCCTCTTTATTCAGTGACTGTACATTTCTGTTCTGTCCAAAGTCAATAAACAAAGCCATGCAAAAGGACCATGAGGAATTCAACATTGGAGTTTTGGACATTTATGGCTTTGAAATCTTCCAGGTAGGAATTAATCACTTAGTACAGAGGAAGATGTTAATGGAACAATGAAAATGCAGTTCAACCAGCAGGCTTCTGTGTTTGTCTTATTTGTGTCACATACAGCAAAATGGATTCGAGCAGTTCTGCATAAACTTTGTGAATGAGAAGCTTCAGCAGATTTTCATTGAGCTCACTCTGAAGGCTGAGCAGGTCAGCAGCACAGTTTTTATATCCTAGGAAAGAGACACTGTGGTTTACGTTAAGCTGTTAAGGGATTACTAGCGTTTCTCGCTTGGCTCTTTACAGGAAGAGTATGTACAGGAAGGAATCAAATGGACAGCAATTGAGTACTTCAACAACAAAATCGTATGTGACTTAATAGAGTCCAAAGTGGTGAGTTTCTATTACTATATTTTGAACTATTGACTGTCATCGAATTGGCATTTAATTGCATATCAGGAGATACCATTGACCTGTGATATTTCCAGAACCCTGTGGGGATCATGAGCATTTTGGATGATGTGTGTGCTACCATGCATGCCAAGGGTGAGGGTGCAGACCAAACTCTCATTCAGAAGCTGCAGATGCAGATCAGCAGTCACGAGCACTTCAACAGCTGGAACAAGGGCTTCATAGTGCATCACTATGCAGGCAAGGTAAGAAGCCCCTAATGCAGTGTTTACTATGTACCAGTAAGTGATCTTGTGACTGTTTTATGGTCGTATATATGTCATTGTCATTTGATGCAGATGTAGGACTTTTTGAATAAACATTCATGTAAGATGAAATAGAATCGGGTTCTCTGTGTACTTCAAACATTGCTCTAATATTCCCCCAAATATTTGAGGGAGGTCACCCATAGGAGGATTGCTTATTTTCCTGATTTATTGTCTTCTGCTGTTGTAAATGCATTGTCCTCAGTATTCAGAAATCATTACAGGTTGAGTAACCTACAATTCACAGTGACATTTTCTATATTTTAACATTTCTTTTTCTAATTTTTGACATTCCTATTTCTACCTGCACTCCAAATTTCTTAAATCAAGATTTTTTTACTCTCCCTAGAAGTAGTGTTAGAAAGCTGGACAAAACACTAATAACTATATAAAGGTTAATAACTACATAACCTTATATACTATATAACTATATCACTATATATAAATAACTAAATAAAACTATAGAAAGGAATGCACAATTTAAGACTAATACAATCCTTTATTGCTGTTTGATAAATTCTCATATAAAGCTGAATAAGAATATTCTGTACACACACCAATGGCTTCTTTTTTATGGCTCCACCACTCCATCCTTGCATCCAGGTTTCATTCAGAATGGCAAAAAATGCTTATAGTAGTGTTACTATTGTTATGCCTTCATTTTTTTTTATTCCTATTGGTAAAGAATGATGCAATCTTTTTGATTAATATAATTTCTTAAAATTGTATTTGTTTTTCAAATTTAAATTCACAATATTTGTCTCTTATTTTCTTCATCTTCATTCTGTTTCAGCACTAGCTGAGCACTCAGGACTAAATACTGCACTGCTTTGTAAATACCAGCTCAATGGCAGCATCCCATAATACACTTACACAGGTGATGTTGCTTGTTTTTGTTGTAGGTGTCCTATAATGTGAGTGGCTTTTGTGAGAGGAACAGAGATGTGCTCTTCAATGACATCATCGAGCTGATGCAAAGCAGTGAATTGTAAGTTCATCTGCAACATTCTAAGTTTCTGCTTTCTACTCTCTGTTTGTTAGCTTCTTCTAGCAAGTTGTTTAGGAAGGTGTTTAAATGATGTTCCAAGTTGTGTATCTAGCCATGTTTGCTTCTGTGAAAAATGGGCAGAGTTCAGCAGTTTAGTTTTAGCTGGTTTGGAGCTAATTTCTGGGCCAGAAAAATATAAACAGAAAAATAAATTGAGGAAATTATCGAGATATACTGCATGTCAGCAGTTTTTACTACTGAAATTAGAATATGTAAAATAATAAATATTACAGGTCTAGAAACTTTTAAAGATTGCAGACTGCAACTCTAACTTATCCGTGGGAATTAACTTTTTTCCTAATATGTTCCTGGTGGTCCATAATATTCTCTCATATGGGGTAGATACTACATACTTGCCCTTTTTGGGTTCCAAAGTAATTGATACATATTAATATATTATAGTATAAAGTAATTGAGTACATATCATTTTAGTAGTATAACAAATTATCACTGCAAAAATTTCTTTTTTGCGAATAGTGCCTTTATCCGAGACCTTTTCCCAGAAAATCTCGAGGCTGAGAAAAAGGGTCGACCCACCACTGCCGGCTCCAAGATCAAGGTAAGACATTAATCAAAAAAGGACAAAAATGATCTCATTTACAAAGATAACAGGCAATGTGTGATTTTAAATATCCACTGCTCTTGCCCTTGTAGAAACAGGCCAATACCCTGGTGCAGACGCTCATGAAGTGCACTCCTCATTACATTCGCTGCATCAAACCCAACGAGACCAAGAAACCACGGGACTGGGAGGAGAGCCGGGTGAGGCACCAAGTGGAGTATCTGGGTCTGCGGGAAAACATCCGTGTACGGAGAGCTGGCTACGCCTTCCGTCGCATCTTCAAGAAGTTCTTACAGAGGTGAGTCTCACCAGGATTCGCCCTAAAAACCCCAGAAACACTTAAACATGGGGCTGGCTTTGGAACTAACCGCTTACTTCTAGTTAACAAAGACTGTTACACACAGATACGCAATCCTGACCAAGGAGACATGGCCACAGTGGCGTGGAGATGAAAAACAAGGTGTCCTGCACCTTCTGAGGTCAGTCAACATGGAGCCAGACCAGTACCAACTGGGCAAGAGCAAGATCTTCATCAAGGCCCCAGAATCAGTGAGAGCATTTGGAGTTTAATTTTTTTAGCTCCCTAATTTGAGCCATGTCCCTCTTTCACTGCTCCTATTATGTTATCCCTGAGAGAATTATTTTAGTTCTGAGTAAATTACCTTGCATTTCTGTTTGGCACGATGGGGATATGGCATAATGTATTAAGAGGTAATTCAGTATCATAAAAGGAAATTGAGAAATCTTGAGGTATTCTCAAAACTAGTTTAGTCAAGAGAGTTAAGATTGCATAAGCCCTCCTATTATAATGTTTAGTGGGTATGCTGTTTAGGTAGTTGTTGTTCCTTTCTATTTTATCATTAGCTTAACTCTCAGGAACACAAGCCATGACTAGAAAGCCATAATGCAAATAATGATGTCCCGAAGCGGTGTGCCGCTCACAGTCAGCCACTGTCTCCTGCAGCTGTTCCTTCTGGAAGAGATGAGGGAGAGAAAGTATAATGGATTTGCTCGGGTCATCCAGCAGGCCTGGCGTAAGCATATTGCTGTTCGCAAATATGTCCGGATGCGAGAGGAAGGTAACATCATTCAGTTACACTCCATGTAACTCTAACTTTGATCGTTTCTTATATCCTAAAAGATCCTAAAAGCCATGTTCTGACAATGGGCTCTTGTATTTTCAGCATCTGACATCCTGTTAAATAAAAAGGAGCGGCGGAAGAACAGTCTGAACCGTAACTTTGTGGGTGACTACATTGGCACAGACAGTCGCCCCGAGATCCGGCAGTTTGTGGGTCGCAGGGAGAGGATTGAATTCGCTGATGTGGTGATCAAATATGATCGCAGATTTAAGGTATATTTACATTTCTTTCACTGGAGATACAGAAGTAACACGCTTGTTGCTTCTAGAGTCCCAAAGCATCAGGTCATCCTTTCTGTATTCCCACTCACTACTCACAGACTGTCAAGCGTGACCTGATCTTGACATCCAAGTTCCTCTACCTGATTGGTCGGGAAAAAGTAAAGCAAGGTCCAGACAAGGGACAGATTCGGGAGGTCCTCAAAAGGCAGATTGAGCTGGAGAAAATTCAGTCTGTCTCCCTGAGGTATGTCAGAGCATTTTTACAAAATTAAAATTCTATCACATCTTTGCTCTGTATAAAATTAACAGTAATAATAAATGAATATTAGGGATGCACTTATGCCCTTTTTCCATTTTCAACATAGTACTCATTTAAATACATTGAGTATGTTACCCGATACTAATCCGATACTGACATGCTCACAGTAAACCAGACTGCCTCTCTGCAATCTTCTGATGCCAAGTAATGTGAAACATCACAGCCATGCTGGTGGAATGACTTGAAACAGTTTGTGTCATGTACATATGCTTAAGATGTGCCATGTCAGTCAACATTACACACATTCACATCATAAAATACATTACATCATCAGATACTTGGATGGACTGATTCAGAAAATATGGCAGATCTGATTCAGGATTTTAGGCCAGCATTGGTCCTGATGTTGATACAGATATAGACAGAGAGCGTCAGTGTGCTGGTTTGGTGCATCCCTATAAATATAAATAATTTTTCCATAAAAATCCCATAAGTTTGTCCTCTGTCTGTAGTGTCACTGATCTTAGTTTCATCTGCTTCTCTCCTTTCAGCACTCTGCAGGATGACTTCTTCATTTTGCATGAGGAGCACTATGACAGTGTGCTGGAGTCTATCTTTAAAACAGAGTTTTTAAGTCTTCTCTACAAACGTTATGAGGAAAGGACTCGGAAGAAGCTGCCACTGAAGTTCAACAACCTGTAACTCTAGGCCACTTCTCTTATCAGTCTCATATTATTTGATTTCATAGACGTCGGAAGTGTATGTGTACATGGCAAATATTAAGCTTTTAATGGTCTTAACAACAAATCATTGGTCAGAAAACTAGCAAGAATTAAACAAATGCACTCCTGAGACCTCCTGTGCCACCACTTGCTCCTTTACTTTTGCTGCAGTGAACTGTTTTTTTTTTTTTTCTTAAAAGATTAGTCATTATTTGGTTATCTACCTGATGCAGACCATTAAGGGCCACAAGTCTTACACATTTAAAGAAATCAAAGGGAAAAGCTTCCCATACTAAGTTCCTTCATCTATTTGTTTAATTCTTGCTAATTTCCTGACCAATGATTTGTTAAGACCATTAAAAGCTTAATATTTTTTTTTTTAGGCTTATTTTAAGCTTGGCCCATTTTTTTTTGCCCAGGACTGTATGAGGAGTGTGACTGCTATGTTTATTGCTGTGTTCAAACATAACTAATATTAATCTCCCATTGGCAATAAAGCACTGCAATCAAATAGTTTAACTCGATCAACTTAATGTTGCCATTAAACTGTGATTTAATAGAAGTGAGAACTGGATTTGTGATATCTACTTTCCTTCCCAGACTTGAATTTAAAGTGAAAAAAGGTGGTTGGGGGCCGTTTGCGTCTGCTGGCTCTCGGCAGATCCAGTTTCAGGTGGGCCAGGGAGATAACGTGGTGCTCAAACCCAGTAATAAGGCACTGATTGTGAGCATCGGACCAGGCCTTCCCAAGAACTCAAGTAAGTCTTTCATTCAGTCTGTGTATAATCACTTGTGAGTGCTGCTGCTCATATTTTACCCCAAAACTAAATTAATAATTATACTTATTCAAGCAGGGTGAGTACCTAAGTATAATCTCAAGTCTTTCTGTCTCTTCAGGGCCCACTCGTCTCGACAAGCGGAAGAGCAGATATCAGAACACAGGGAGAAACTGGCAAGAGAGTAAGAGTCCATCATTCCACACTAAGGAGGTCATAGCTGTAGATGTAATTGTGACCCGCTATAATAGGAACTCTGCAATAGTTAATCATATGCTTTAACACTATAGATAACATAGCTGCACCAGATCAACACATCAAGGTTTTTAAAAGTCACTGAAAACTTTTTGACATGACTATTATGTTTTTCTGTAAATGCTATTATACAATAGAAGAAGACACAGAAACATGCCTAAACTTTAACTCCATTTATACTTTCATTTGCTGTATCATGGCTCATCAAAATAGTATCTGGATATACACATAAAAATGACACATTTAAAATAGACAAGTCAGACCACTTGAGGACTTAGAAGCCTAGATGATATACAGATGCAAACATATCTGTCTCTCCAACTTACAACTGACCAAACCAAGAAGATGAAGGAGAGGAGGAGGAGGAGGAGGAGGAGGAAGAAGGAAACTGAAAAAGAGAAAATGCAAAATCAAATATTGCACCATCTATCTTAAAAGATGTAGTGTATGAAAACAAGGAACCACACAGAATGTTGTTATAAGCTGATTTGCATACTATGCACTTTGCATTAATTGGATTTCAGTATGGCAACCGGCAGGCACTTTTGACAAGTGTAAATGCAAGCTACAATCCAGGCACAAGATTTATGAAGTAAGCCTCGACTCATAAACACTTGACTCACAAAACTTGTCTTATTAAGCCTGGTTGAAGTTGTTGGTCTCTTTTTTTTTTCCAGTTAACAAAATAACATTATACTTTATTTATAACATTATAATTTGTTATTATCTATTATAAATTAAGGTAAAACCAGTCACTACATATTTGCATTGACAGATACAGCAATAATTCCTGCATTAATTGTGTTTGCACTTTCATTTAAAATTTAATTGAAATAGAATTCCTGCTCAATTATCCTGTTATTTACCTCCGAAATATACTACATTACATTACTACAGTATTTTAGGAAGAGCAGTGCAGTTAGACCCTCATGCTGCTTCAGTCACAAAGATGAGACTCCAAAGCTCATCGTAACAGTCTCACTAGACTAGTCTTACCTGCTCTAAATTGTTATCCTGTACCAAACAACTCCGTTGATAATAAGATTCACTGCCTTTAACCGGTGTACCAGTCTAACAAACTTTAGGGTGACTGTAAAACAGGCTGTGCTACTTTTATAAAGTACAAAATTAGAAGGCTAAGAGCAATCCTCTAAGGCAGTTCCATTTATATATAGTTTTCTCTTACCAAGTAATTTAATATTTGGACTGCCACTTCCGCTCTGTATGGGCATTTAACATTTAGATACTGTAAGACATGACAAAGTCCTTTGATTTCAGAGCACTCAGCGAGCACTGGTCGAGAAGGAGCAAAGCGGAGTCGTCAGTCCAACTCCAGAGCGTCTCTGCTCCGCCAGCAGTCCAGTATGGATCAGCCCACCCTTCCCCGCTACCATGGTCCTCAACCCAGCCAGAATCGGACCCAGATCAACAGTGACATGGGCTTCATGAACGTCCCTGACCAGGGAGTGGCAGGGTGAGAGGAAATTAATAATTCACTGTTTTACTTTCTTTACTATACACTAATGCAGTGATAGACAACATGAATACAAAGATAATCACATATTGTTTAGCATTCATATAGTTCATGTGATGTATATGCTATCTTCCAGAAGCAAAGAAAGATTTTCTCACCTCATACACGCTGTATATTTTCCTCATTTTGTTCACTTATTCACTATAGTCTTCATCGACGAATGTCAAAAGAGGTTAAGCCTGTCCCCGGAGCAGGGCTTCCAAAGCCTGCACCGAGGCCCAAGCCTCGCTCCCCACAGTGCCGTGCTCTGTATGCGTATGATGCCCAGGACACTGATGAGCTCAGCTTCAATGCAGATGACGTTATAGATATCTTAAATGAAGGTAATAAACATCAGTACACACTGACAAAGATTGCAGACATTGCACATGTTACTGCATATATGCATTAATCTGTCCATGTGTGCTCCTGTATGTTCTCTGTCCAGACCCCTCGGGTTGGTGGTATGGTCGTCTACGGGGAAGAGAAGGCATGTTTCCTGGGAACTATGTTGAGAAGATTTAGATCAGGACCCTAGCAGTGGAGGATTGGATTACTGATTTTTGAGCAGCCATAGATCAAACCCAAGTACACAGCTAATTAGGAGGTGGTGTGATGTATACATACACCTGATACAGTAGACCTGAGACTCTTCATATGAATATCAGAGACAAAATAATCCAGTCAAATGGATCATTTTATCTTCCTCTTTTTGATCATGTTTTATATAGGACATTGAAGTTTATTTTAATAGCTTTTTTAACAATCAAAATAAGTATTAATTTTACACACATATATATGGCAGTTATAATAATGGGGATTAAAATTGTGTAGAAAACCTAAAGTCCATTCTACTGTTTTGGTTTTTTTAAAGTCCTATAATTTGTTTTAAAATCGTAAACAGTTTTTATGAATGTTTTATATCTGCAAACTGTGTCATCTGGATGTACACTGAAAATGAACAACAATAAAGACCAATATAACATTTTTGAAAAAGAATAAAAATAACAATAAATTAAGAGGATTTGCTTGAATGTGTTATACCAATTTATAGGAATGATCTTGGGTCTAGTAAATTGTCTTTTAAATGGTGCAATAAGTAATATCCTAATAAGCCTAATGCTTAAGAACAGTTCAGAAAGCTGTGTCCATACAGTTGATCAGCCCTATATAGATTCTCTGATCTGATATTTTGAATGTGATTAATGTGCTAATTTACAAATGACACATATATAGTATACCTTTTAGAAATTTGAGTCTGAATTATGTGTATTTGATAAAGCTGGTCCTGAAAAATGGTAGGAGTTCTTTCAGATTCTCAGTGTACTTTTTTGTACTTAATTGCTTCATGTTTCCTGGTTATGTCTGTAATTATTTTTGGCTGCCCAGTGATTAGGTGTAAATATGTTTAACTACCCTGCTAAAAATCCAGCTTGGTCTAACCAGCTACTGAAGCAGTGGCAGAGCTGATCAATCTTAAGTTGTTATTTTTTTAAGGTAAGTCATTTTCCAGTTGCCTTACTTTTTTATTAAATTGATCAATAAATGTTTATATATATATATATATATATATACACTATATTACCAAAAGTATTCGGTCACCCATCCAAATGATCAGAATCAGGTGTCCTAATCACTTGGCCTGGCCACAGGTGTATAAAATCAAGCACTTAGGCATGCAGACTGTTTTTACAAACATTTGTGAAAGAATGGGCCGCTCTCAGGAGCTCAGTGAATTCCAGCGTGGAACTGTCATAGGATGCCACCTGTGCAACAAATCCAGTCGTGAAATTTCCTCGCTCCTAAATATTCCACAGTCAACTGTCAGCTTTATCATAACAAAATGGAAGAGTTTGGGAACAACAGCAACTCAGCCACGAAATGGTAGGCCACGTAAACTGACGGAGAGGGGTCAGCGGATGCTGAAGCGCATAGTGCAAAGAGGTCGTCGACTTTCTTCACAGTCAATTGCTACAGAGCTCCAAACTTCATGTGACCTTCAGATTAGCGCAAGTACAGTACGCAGAGAGCTTCATGGAATGGGTTTCCATGGCCGAGCAGCTGCATCCAAGCTACACATCACCAAGTGCAATGCAGAGCGTCGGATGCAGTGGTGTAAAGCACGCCGCCACTGGACTCTAGAGCAGTGGAGACGCGTTCTCTGGAGTGATGAATCACGCTTTTCCATCTGGCAATCTGATGGACGAGTCTGGGTTTGGAGGTTGCCAGGAGAACGGTACATTTCGGACTGCATTGTGCCGAGTGTGAAATTTGGTGGAGGAGGAATTATGGTGTGTGGTTGTTTTTCAGGAGTTGGGCTTGGCCCCTTAGTTCCAGTGAAAGGAACTTTGAATGCTTCAGGATACCAAAACATTTTGAACAATTCCATGCTCCCAACCTTGTGGGAACAGTTTGGAGCGGGCCCCTTCCTCTTCCAACATGACTCTGCACCAGTGCACAAAGCAAGGTCCATAAAGACATGGATGACAGAGTCTGGTGTGGATGAACTTGACTGGCCTGCACAGAGTCCTGACCTGAACCCGACAGAACACCTTTGGGATGAATTAGAGCGGAGACTGAGAGCCAGGCCTTCTCGACCAACATCAGTGTGTGACCTCACCAATGCGCTTTTGGAAGAATGGTCAAAAATTCCTATAAACACACTCCTCAACCTTGTGGACAGCCTTCCTAGAAGAGTTGAAGCTGTAATAGCTGCAAAAGGTGGACCGACATCATATTGAACCCTATGGGATAGGAATGGGATGGCACTTAAGTTCATATGTGAGTCAAGGCAGGTGACCGAATACTTTTGGTAATATAGTGTATATATATATGTGTGTGTGTGTGTGTATGTATATGTATGTATGTGTATATATATGTATGTATGTATGTATATATATATATATATATATATATATATATATAAAATATACCTGCTCATCACACTCGTATGTGCTTTTTCAGTCAGTGTTTCAGTTCATCCCAAAGGTGTTCACTGGAGCTGAGGTCAGGACTCTGTGCAGGACTCTCGGGTTCTTCTACACCAACCTTGGAAAACTTCATGGACCTCGCATGTCTAAGTTCATGAGCAGTGTCTTTCCAGTCTTGCACTACACAACAGTACCTCACAGTGACGTATCAATAACTTTAATATGTACAATAACTAAGAATGTGTGCAACAACTAGTAATCTGTGCGATACTACAATATCTGTAAGACCTAAGAATTAGTGCAACTACAATGCAATATGTTCCACATCAACCTTGGCTAACCATGTCTTCATGGACCTCACTTTGTGCTCCTGTAAAGGAAAATTGAAAAGCTACAGCCAAGACATTCTAGACAATTGTGTGCTTTTAAATGTGTGACAACAGTTTGGGGAAAGACCATATATGAGTGTAATGGTCTATATTCCTTACTGTTGTGTCAGCAGTAAGGCCACGCGGGTGCAGGCCACTCGGGTTCTTCCACATCAACCTTGGCAAATCATGTCTTCATGGAGCTTGCAGTGTGCACAGAGGCATTGTTATACTGGAACAGGTTTGGGGCCTTTAGATCCCCTAAAGGAAAATTGTAAAGCTACAGCATACAAAGACATTCTAGACAATTGTGTGCTTTTAAATGTGTGGCAACAGTTTGGGGAAAGACCATATATGGGTGTGATGCTCTATATTCCTTACTGTTGTGTCAGCAGTAAGGCCACGCGGGTCCAGGCCACTCGGGGTCTTCCACATCAACCTTGGCAAATCACGTCTTCATGGAGCTTGCAGCGTGCACAGAGGCATTGTTATGCTGGAACAGGTTTGGGGCCTTTAGATCCCCTAAAGGAAAATTGTAAAGCTATAGCATACAAAGACATTCTGGATAATTGTGACGTGTCTAAATTTGTGGCAACAGTTTGGGGAAGAACCATATATGGGTGTGATGCTCTATATTCCTTACTATTGTGTTGATTTCTTAACTATAAATTTTCTACAATCTATCATTATTTGTGGTCATTCAGAAACCCCAACCCTAGTTTCCTTTCTATGAGCATTACCAGCTGGTAAAGATGGTCTACCAGCTTGAACACTGTTTTGACAGCTAGATTTCCATGGGTCATGCTTATGATTCTCTAGCAACATGGAAGGTGTCAGGAAAGTAAACTATGGTTTATTTATGTTATTTTGGAGGTGGACTTGCCCCAAAAAAAAAAAAAAAAAAAAAACCGTCCAAGTTCACTACATTACCCACAGTTACGTAGCTGACGCGGCGTGATGACGTCAAGCATGTGCGCCAAACTAAAGCAGTGAATCGGCACAATCTATTGCAGTGCACTGGTGGGGTAGTAAAACTCCACAAACACAGTTCTAGGAGGGGACAATTTCATAATCCTCAAGGACGTTTCGGTACTCGATTATCCCGAGGCTCTGTGTGAAAATGGAGACGTATTTAAAGAGCTGTCGGGACGTGCTTAAGGTAAGGACACCATGCGCTAATGACAAGGCTGTTGTTCACTCACAGTTCACTCTGCTGAGTTGTTAATGGCAGGTCGACGTCTACACGCCGCGCGCTGTCCTCGTGCAGTGTCACGGGCTTGTGTTGGAGTTAGTGTTAGTGTTAGATAACTGTGGACAGCACTCATGCTTCTCCAACACTCATGCTTCTCCAACACTCATGGTGTGCCATGCTGATTTGTTAAAGCTTGTAATGTTATAGCTGTATATGTTATAGCTGTATATGTTTTGTATCATTTCGAATAGGTAGTGTAATTGCTGCATTTGAGTAAAACAAACGTGTGCAAATCATCCCATCTTCAAATTTCACAGAAATCTTTCCTATCCAGTGCTTTTCCTCTCTTCATGTTTGGTTATGCATCGTTAAATCGTGCTCCTGGGGGAGTAACTTGTGTGGTTTTGTAAATAAACAGCTCTGTGGGTAGACACACCCACAACCCCTCCCCCCTTCCCACACACACACACACACACACACACACACACACACACACACACACACACACACACACACACACACACACAAAACCCACACACCCAACACAAACACACACACACTCTTGTTTAAGATCACACTAAAGCAGTGCTTCACATTGAGGGTTCCCCAGGGATTAGTTATATTTTTATTTTGTTACAGTGGTGGAAATCACAACCACCAAATGTACAAATGAATTATATTTATTATATTACTGAGTTCTTATATTTATTAGCCTGTTTTACTGGCCACTTGAAGTGAATGGGTTTAACCCAAACCTCAATAACTCAAAAACAAGAAGGCCTGTAAATAACGTCGATGTCAGCTTGAACCTATTGTGTTCTAATAGGCTCTGATAAATAGCCAGAATGTTACTGTACACTCATTAAAGAGCATAACGTGAATATTTGGATTGTGTTCATTAACAACTCGGTACTGTGTGGGTCCACTGAATTTATTTTACAGCTTCTGAACTCTGTTTACTATTTCTCATGCATTTCAAAGCTGTGCTTGCTGCTGATTATTTACACAGGCTGAATAGAAATCATTTGTATTGTGAAATCGGTGGTGAGTACAGCAAATAGTCAGACAGATGTCAGTAGAGAAGAATATCATGTCTATATTTCTTATTTAAATGCTGTTTGACATCTGGATGATTTCTGTGCCCTTCAGAATACACAATATGGCCAAAAGTTTGTGGACTCGTGACCGTCACAGTCATATGTGCTTGTAGAAAATCCCATTATAGATTTAGTCCCCCTTTAATGTTATAATCCCACTTTTCTGGGTAGGCTTTCCACTAGATTTTGGTTGTGTGGATTTGTTTAGCTGTGTGGATTTGTGTCCATTCAGCCACAAGAGCTTTAGTTAGGTCAGGCACTGATGTCTGGGTTAGGGTTACTCTCAATGGATATTCCAGTTAATCCAAAAAGTGTTGAGGGGTGCTGAACAGAGGTTCAGGCCACTCAAGTTTTTCCACATCAACCTTGGCATGTCTTCCTGGAGCTTGCTTTGTGCACAGGGGCATTGTCATGCTAGAACAGGTTTGGGCCTCTCAGTTCCAGTGAAGGAAATTTGTAATGCTGCAGCATACAAAGACATTCTAGACAATTGTGTGCTTCCACCTTTGTCACAACAGATTGGGGAAGAACCACATGCTCAGGTGTCCACAAACCTTTGGCCATGTAGTGTATATTACTGTTTTCATGTCATGTTTATTCAGTGTTCTATTAAAAAAAAAGTGCCTCTCAGGTTTAATGATTGAAATGCAGTTTACAAAGGTAATTTGTTTGCATGGTGACGGTGGCACAGTACAGTTTGAAATAAAATGGTGGCTACTAAACCTGGGAATGTCTCTTTGCAATTCAATTTCATTTTGATTCTTTGATTTGATTTTGATTCAGACCACAAAGAAGCAATTATACTGTATATTCTTTATGCATAATCTTTATTTCTATAGCATTACGCTTTTTTTAGTATGACTGATTGATGTTTTTAGAACATATCATTTTGATTATAATGACATGAAATGTAATTCTATGTAGTTTTTCGTCTTTCCATTTTAAAATTTAAAAAAGGTTATGGATATGCCAATATAAAAGTCTGACTTTTTGTGCAGTTATAGTGTATGTTTCAAGAGAGATTTGCTATACAGAAATCATTTTCCCCCATTCCAACAGCTACTGTATTGTTTTAAGATCTTAAAACTGTTTTGTTTTAGGATTACTGGAAGCCGCCGGTAATGGATGTTACATCATCAGTATAAAATCCAGTTCGCTCAGGTGTAACTGAATACCCCCAAATTTATTAGATTACTTGGTAGGAATCAGTTGGTTGCCAAATACAGTCCAATGTGCAGAACAAGGCCACTGTCTCTGTGAGTAATAAGTAGTGAACACAAAGAATTTGTTCGAAGGAAATAAAACTGTACAGATATGTGACTGATAAACAGGAGCTTATGCACATGTGTAGTCACATGGAGAAAAGCATAACGGCATACAGTATACACAGCCTTTGCTCTCACAGGATTGAATTCACATGGAAGTATGGATATCAGACCTAGTCACTTTTTATTTGTAAGAAAAAGAAAACCTTGAAAAACAGCCCCCCTAACTATCCTCCCCCTCCGCCATCACCACCACCACCCTCGAGGTTAATGGTTAGGCTCAGTGAGTAGCAGAAAAACTGACCTGAATTCCTTCCTTCCAGCCTACAATTAGAGTGACAGTGAGATGGAAGTGAGCCAGTGAGCATGAGTGCATTACCATCAGCGTCAGAGGGACTGGCTCAGCAAAAATGCATTTATATCAAACTCAGTATAAAATTGTTTTTGCTGTTTGAAATTGTTTGAAAAATGATGGTTGGCCATTTTATGCTAAGCTGATTGCAGGTCTGTGGGATAAAATTTAGAGTTGATTCATTCTTCTGTGCTTCTTTTAGGGTCACATGAAGAGCAGCTATGAGCAGCTTTATGTTGTGCTGGGGAATGAGGCATGTGATATTGACTCCATGGTATCAGCTCTAACTTTTGCCTATTTTCTGTCAAAGGTGAGAACTTCAGTAATTACACCCACTCATTCATGCAATTAGCTAATCAACCAATTGTGTGGCAGTAGTGCAGTGCATAAACTCATGCAGATACAGGCCAGCAGCTTTGCGTAATGTTCACATCAACCATCAAAATGGGGAAAAATGTGATCTGAGTGATTTTGACCGTGGCATGATTGTTGGTGCTGCTGTATAATATAATATAACTTCTATAACTGCTGATCTCCTGGGATTTTCACACACAACAGTTTCTAGAGTTTACTCTATGGTGCAATAAAGTAAAAACATCCAGTGAGTGGAAGTTCTGAGGACGGAAACACCTCGTTGACGAGAGAGGTTAAAGGAGAATGGCCAGACTGGTTTGAGCTGACAGAAAGGCTACAGTAACTCAGATAATCACTTTGTACAATGAGTGAGCATTGCTGGTGAGCAGAAAAGCATCTCAGAATGCACAACACGTTGAACCTTGAGGCAGATGGGCTACAACAGCAGAAGACCACATCGGGTTTCACTTCTGTCAACCAAGAACAGAAAGCTGAGGCTGCAGTGGGTACAGACTCACCAGCTGAAGAGTGGAAAAACGTAGCCTGGTCTGATGAATATCAATTTCTGCTGAGGCACACAGATGGTAGGGTCAGAATTTGGCACCAACAGCATGAATCCATGGACTCAATCTGTCTTGTGTCAACAGTCCAGGCTGGTGGAGGTGGTGTAATGGGGAATGTTTTCTTGGCACACTTTGGGCCTGTTAATACCAATCAATCATCTCTTGAATGCCACAGTCTATCTGAGTACTGTTGCTGACCATGTGCATCCCTTCATGGCCACAATTTACCATCTTCTAATGGCTACTTCCAGCATGATAATGCACCATGTCACAAAGCAAAAGTCATCTCAAACTGGTTTCATGAACATAGCAATGAGTTCAGTGTTCTTTAGTGGCCTTCCCAGTCACAGGATCTGAATCCTGTAGAACAATTTTGGGATGAAAAGTGCACCTAAAAATCTGCAGAAATTACATGATGCAATTATGTCAACATGGACCAGAATCTCAAAGGAATGTTTCCCACACTTGTGGAATCCGTGCCATGAAGAATTGAGGCTGTTTTGAGAGCAAAGCGAGGCCCTACCCAGTATAGCATAGTGTTCCTAATAAAGTATTTGGTGAGTGTAGTTTGTTTTAGTTTAGCGTATGAGTTTTATTAATCTTGGTCTGGAATACTTGGCATTTCCACATTGATGGAAGATTATTCATCATGATTTTGCTATAATGAAGCTGGGAAAGTTTTTTAAGTCCTCATTGTTTGGTTCCTAGACCTTCGACTCTAGGAAAGCAGCAGTGCCTGTGCTGAACATCCCACGAGCAGAATTTCCCTTGCGCTCTGACAGTACTTTCCTGCTGAGAGAGAGCGGCCTGTCCCAGGACTACCTGCTGTTCAGGGACGAGGTGGATTTGCACAGTCTGCAAAATCTGGCCATCACATTAGTGGACCACAACGTTCTGCCTGAGTATGTTCTTCACTGCAGAATTAACATGATTGTGTGTTTACATTTACATGCATTTTTGAAGATGCTTTCATACAACATTCTCAAAAAAGGTACTAAAATTGAGTTTTAAGGTACCCTTAAGGACAAGTCTTTGTACCTTTAGTTAAAAAAATAGATGAAAATAATTTAGAGGTGCTTTATTAATGTCTTTAAATGACAACTTTTTATTGCTATTAGTTTTGAAGCATATTATTCAAAAACTACTAATTAATAAGGTGTGTAGTATTTATTTGAATGTAAGCTTGCAGTGTTAAGCTGTAGATAATTGCACTTTAAGGATAGTTGCTGTACTTTTGAGGGTACATTGACATTGTTTAGGGAACAAAAAATATACCCCTACATGCCCCTTTACTTTTTTTCTGATATTGAGCCAGCTGACAGTTGAGGAAGTAATACACTTGAAACTTAAAACTCTGATTTTCCAATTTAAAACTCTGATTTTCCAATTCCAAAGACCAATTTTCCACCAGTTGACCAGAAACATGTGCCAGAGATAAAGAGGAAAAGAGAACCATAACTAAATAAGTGTTAGTAGTTCGTTCATCTTGAAAGTTAAAAAGTCTTGAAATAACAGTGTGTTGTTGACACTAGTCAACATTAGTTTTAACTTCTTACACCACAGTGCTGTGCTCGCTTCCGATTACACAGAAGGTGCGGAAGGATTTTCTATAAAAGCAACTCTGACAGTAGTTTTGACCGTAATGCACCCGTTCATACACATGGATCCGGTATGTTATTGTTTCTGTAGTAACCTCTTAAACAGGGATTTCTTATGGAGGATAAAACACTTCGGGCTGTGATGTGATGTCAGGGTGGTAGCAGCCACATTACCCCATAACTGATCATTTTTCGTATAAGAGCACGCCCCAATGTGTTTTGGAATGACAGTAAGGCATTTTAGATAGCTTGTAAATTTACAGGCGGCCAGACAAGCAAAATGCTTCATTGGCTACATCAGCTATGATGTGTTTATAATACTGCAATGAATAACACTACTGTATGTGTATGCAGTGGAACTATGTGTATATGTATATATGCATACATATGTATACAGTCTCCTCTGTGCAGGGCTGACAGGACACTGGAGAATGCTGTGGTGGAAGTCATTGATCATCATCGTTTAGAAAGAACCTCGTCTCCCTTCTGTTCCATCACCACAGAGACCGTGGGCTCCTGTGCCACCTTGGTTACAGAGCGCATTGTCCAGAAGGCACCTGAGCTGCTGGACCAACAGGTGGCACAGCTCCTATATAGTAAGTAGACTTACTTAAAATGTCACATTTTTGCATAAATGCATCAATCATAAATCAATAAAACCAATAATAGCTTGCTGAATAGTGCAGAGAATTTGTCTGGTGAAAAAGCAAAAAAAAAAAAAAAAAAGATGGGAAAGACAGACTAGATGCTTCACTGACTTCAGTGCAAATAGCCAGATTGTTTGGTGTGTGAGACTCAGTACAGTCATTAAACAGTATGGCTGATTAGCAGGCTCTATGGCAGCAATTTTCAACATGAATGCTTGTCCTCACAGCACTGTCGGCTGTTTACTTAGTCTGAATTCAACTGCATGAGCTTAGAGTGCTTATCTTAGACACAGACCACCTCCAAATAGACGGTAGAAGTAACCACCAAAAACCAGATTTAATCTTGTCGTCTACATTTCAGAGTTGCATATTTTGGGGGAAAACATTTCATGAACCTCTATAACCACAATGTACTACGTTTTGTGCAAATGACGTTACAGGACCGAGCTAATTACGAATGTAAATATATTATCTTATATTATATATATTAGCTGTATTAAATAACCTATACTTTTTGCTGTGTGTTTTCAGGCGCAATTATCACTGACTGTGTTAATATGGCACCTGAGGCAGGAAAAGTCACACCCAAAGACAGCCAGTATGCCGTCCTTCTAGAGACCCGCTTTCCTAAACTCCCTCCTCGGAGCATCCTCTTTCAGTCTCTACAGAACGCCAAGTTTGATGTGTCAGGTACGTGGGCAATCATGAAAAAAGGTTCATTAAATGAGAAGTTCAGGAATCAACATTTAGTAAAATGTGCCTCTTTCAAACTTCTTTGTGCGACAAGATTGAACTAAAATCAAAATTGGCTGTTGTACAAAATCTGAAATAAGAAATATAAACTTTTGTGTCATGTGGATCAGGCCTTACCACAGAGCAAATGTTGTTAAAAGACATGAAGACTGTATCAGGAGGAGATCTGAGACTGGCTGTCAGTGTTATCTACATGACACTCGAGGTAAGTGATTTCACTCTGAATTTCTGCGGTTGCTTTTCGAATTTAGCTGTACTGAATTTAGCTGTACTGAATTTAGCTGTACTGAATTTAGCTGTACTGCCAAAGGAAAAGTTGTGTAGCACTTCATAGCTGTAGCCCTTCTCGTTATGAGAGATTGTACAGTTGTGAGAATAGGGCAGTGAAAATGTGGATAAAAATATCACACTTTATGACAGATCTTTAGTGAGCTCTAAAACTTTAAACATTTAAGGGGATCAGATTACATTTCAACCATTTTAACCATTAATGCAAAAAAATCCAGGTAATCCAAATGATTCACAAACTTGTCTCATACAACATGCATTCAGTAAATACATATCTTTGAAATATAAAACTGCAAATAAACTGCCATTATAGTGTCTGTTTCATTGACAACTTTAATGGCTCATATTTGATAATCCCCATAGTAGTTTTCAACAGTATTGAAAAAAAAAATCCTTTGTGTATTTAGGATTTCCTGCAACGAGAGTGCCTACAACAGGAGCTTTGTGAATTCTGTCATAAGCATAACTACAATCTGGTGGTGGCCATGACCATCTCCTTCATCGACAATAAGGAGCCTTTCAGGCAGATTGCTGTTTACAGCTCCAGCACACGCAACAGGGATGAGGTACCTCAGAGCTCATTCAGTTTAGACCACATAACAGGACAGTGTTTGCTATGTGTTTCTCATACATCTCAGTGTTTCTCATACATATATTTGAAATATAAAAATACCATTTTGGAATCTTTTTTTATCCATAGAAAAAATCTGTGTGATTTATTTATGTCAAAATCCTTTTGTATTCTCTATTTTTGAGGCTTGTCAGTGGCTAGAAATTCTCTGTAGCGCCATAATAAAAGCAGCACTTTCTTTTCATGACCACCATAGCACTTTCCAGCTTCCGTCAATGAGGAAATGGAGAGAGAGCCATGTGTTGACTGACTCGTTTTTTTTTTGTTACAAAAAACATGGATGTTAATTAGCTGATCAGGATTTCACATGATCAGTAATTTATTATTCACCATAATTTTCATCAGCTAGTGAGGCAAAGCTTCTATGAGCTTATGATGCTGAGCCCTCAACGAAACACAGGAGAAAAATGCAATAGCAGGTTAATATTTGTGGTGCAGTAATACTGGAGAAATGAAAGAGGCAGTATAATTGATTGACCCTTAATAATTTAGTGAATGAGTATGAATGAACCATCAGTATAGTTTTTGAAGGATAGTTGGTTTAAGCATTAGCTGCAATCTCCAAGAACACTAATATTACTCTTTAAATTATTTGTATTTACGTATTACACAATTATAATAATGTATTTTTACTTTGATTCGTTGTTCAGCATTTTTTCAGCATTCACTGGCTACTTTTTTTTTTTAATTTATTTTATCTTGACTAGGATATTGTCCTGCAAAGAGCATTTTGTTTAGGGAGCCAGTTTAACAAACAAGGTGGTGAAAACAGCCAGTCAGCTAAAAGATGCCTAAAACCTTACTATCTAAGCGATAGTTAATGTCACGCCCTGATCAAGTTGTTAGATAGCTAAGTGCCACAGTGAAACAGACATCAGCCTAATCAAGATAGATGAAATACATGCAAAAGTGGAACATACTTCAGTTCAGGAAAGCCTAATCTCAGAAAATTTAATCGTAGAAGATCTCAAAAAAGGGTTTTCCCAGGCCACCATACATATATCCAAATAAATTTTGATACATTCTTACCCATCCTTAAGGACAGCATATACATATGAACATGTTGGCATACAATGTTTGCCTTTCTCAATAGGTAATCAAAGCACTTGAAAAAGCCAGGAACCCCCATCTGAATCTCAGTCCCATGAGCAGTCCTTATACAGACATGAAGGCCTACGTTCAGGGCAACGCGCTGGCCTCACGCAAGAAGGTGTTACCCATCATTTCAGACTTCCTTAAAGACAGAGAGAGGAAAATGGAACAACTGGAGGACCTGGAGCTGGAGGATGAGTGCACACAAGAGCAGGGGGACTCTCAGCAGTGCTGTGAGGACGCTGTGATGGAAGAGGACTCCGGTGTACCTCCAACACCCATGAACAGTCTGGTCGAAGGCTGTCCTTTGGACAATGGTCTTCCCAAAATTAATGCAGACGTGCTGGTGGAAAAAGTCAGCAAGATAGTCAGTGAGGAGGACGATGATGGACCATGATGGTATGCTAGTTTTGTTATTGAACCTCATAGCCTCTGAAGTCGGAAGTCAGCCGTTGGAGAAAACTGGTTCTTCTCGTTCAAGTATGCACTGCGTATACAGTCAGCGCAGGGCATGAAGCATGAAACTGCTCTCTTTGCTTCTCTGACTGAGGTTCATCGGAAAAGCACACGTTCCTGGTGTCTTACACATGGTACTCTGAAGTTTAAATGAAGAATTGACACATGTTCAACATTTGGACATAATTATCACAGATAATTATTTGTATTATATTGTTTGTCTAATAGCAATTTTAATTTGTATTATTTTAGTCTGTCTGCTCATGCCATCAGTTCTTCAGCACGTTATTCTCGGCAAGCTGATTAAGAAGCATTTCCTCAGGACCTCTGTCATACAAATCTAAATCTGACAGGAACATAAATGTAGGAAATAGTAATCGTAGTAATAGTTTCATTGCTACTGATGGTATTTCATCATGTTAAGTGCATCTAATCATCAATGTTTTTATCCGAAGGCTGCCTAGACGCACATACCTTCATATAGAACTTTATTTTAATTGACTTGGGCCATTATTAATTCAATTCTTTATTTCTTTCTTTTTTTAGTAATCTTTTCTGACTTAGTATTAATAAACAATCCTAGAGGGAAGCATTGGGCGCATTAAATTACATTTAGCTTAAAGAACCATCCTTGAATACCTTTCACTGTGTTTTTTTTTTTATAGTTACAAATTTGGGTTTATTGTGTGAATGATGTGCTTTTTTGTTTTTAATGAGCTTAAAATCAGTTTTAGTGAAGACACTTGCACTTACATTTCAGTGCATGAATAATATTAATATTGCTTACTCAGATGTGTTGAACTTCAATACTAGATGTTCTGCCTCCACAAAATATTATTAGGAAGGCATTGAAAGCATTTCTGATTTAAGCTGTTCTCTGATTCAGGTAATTAGGTATTAGTCATGTCTGTGAGAGTGCATCTATATTATTAGCCATGAAACATTATCTATTTTTATTTTTGCCTCAGAAGCCAAGTAATTTGATGCAACTGAACTGCAGCTCAAACTGCTTGCATGCAAACATAAGCTTATTCCATGAAAATCGACTTTTCTGCTAAAGGCCAAAGAGTATTAATGCAAGTTTCAGCTTGTTCAGTGTTCATTTCTACATAGTTAATTTGTGCATAGTTTTATCATCTTAATAATAGTTTTTATAGAATTAATTTCAGTGTTAATGCAAATAGTAGTTATGCCATGCAGGGATGATTTGTGTGTGTGTGAGAGTTTTGGAGTTTTGTATTTTCTTTTACTGTTTAGGAGGAAAAATATTCAGTGTATTTTTATTGTTTAAATCAACTGACAATTATGAACCAGTATTATTAGCATGCCAAGAGATCTATTTATTCTGGTATAATTAAACCAAAATAAATTTTGCTTTTGATTGCATAGAGTAGTTATGTCTAAGAGAATCGGGTTTATGACATATCACAGGTATTGTACTGGCAGCTTTTGGATAAAAGATTTAATTTAACATTTAATTTGGATATTTCATTTAAATGTCGAAGGATCCAACCTTAATGGCAACACGTTGACACAGGACATTGGGGAGAGTTGTGTGTTCGTAGTCGTAAAAGTGCAGCTATCAACAGGCTAAATGTAAATTCAATCACTGTGAATAATTCTTGGCTTTTTTATAAAGGATTTAGATGTTTTGTTCTACAAATTGCATATGTCATTGGGTTCTGTATGTACTCTGTGGTCTGTGGGGTTATTATTTGACAGGGGAACAGTACACTTTATTAGGAACACCTGTACACCTGCACATTCATTTAGTTCTCTATTCAGCCAATCATGTGGAGGCAACACTGTGCATAACATCATGCAGATACTGTCCAAGAGCTTCAGTTAATGTTCACGTCAAACATCAGAATGAAGAAATAGTGTGACCTTTGTGACTTTGATTATGGCATGGTTGTTGGTGCCAGAAGGGCTGGATTGAGTATTTCACACACAGCAGTCTCTAGAGATTACACAGAATGGTGTGGGGGGGGAAAAAAAAAAAAAAACATTGACTGAGTGACAGTTCTGTGGGTGGAAATGCCTTGTTGATAGGAGAGCTCAGTGGAGAATGGCCAGATTGGTTCGAGTTGCCAGGAAGGATATAGTAACTCATATAAACACTCTTTACAACCGTGGTGAGCAGAAAAGCATCTCAGCATGCACAAAACATTGAACTTTGAGGTGGATGGACTACTACAGTAGAAGACCACATGGAGTTCCACTCCTGTCAGCCAAGAATAGGAATCTGAGGTTATCATGGGCACAGACTCACCCCAACTTGACAGTTGAAGACTGGAAAAAGACCAGGTGATTTTTTTTTCTAATCTTCAACTGTCCAGTTTGAGTGAGTCGGTGCCCATGATAACCTCAGATTCCTGTTCTTGGCTGACAGGAGTGGAACTCAATGTGCTCTTCTGCTGTTGTAGCCCATCCACCTCAAGGATTGATGTGTTGTGCATTCTGAGATGCTTTTCTGCTCACCACGGTTGTAAAGAGTGCTTATTTGAGTTACTATAGATTTCCTGTCAGCTCAGACCAGTCTGGCTATTTTCCTCTGATCCCTCTCATCAACAAGGCATTTCTGCCCACAGAACTATTGCTCACTCAGTGTTTTTTGTTTTTTGCACCATTCTGTGTAAACTCTAGAGACTGTTGTGTGTGTGAAATTCCCAGGAGATTTTTTTTGTTACCAACATCCATGCCATGGTTAAAGTCATAAAGTTTTGCATTGCACTGCTGCCACGTGATTGGCTGATTAGATAGCTGCATGAATGTGCAGGTTTACAGGTGTTCCTAATGAAGTGGATGGTGAGTGTGTTATTGTCCTAAGAATATCGTTAGCTAGCTGTCAGTCTAATGTATCAAAAGAGATCTGACAATTTATGAGCAGAATTACACAAGCTGTTTGGTTCACACAAAGTGTATATGTGATTTAAATGCAGGTGGACAATCATACACCAATCTGTTAATCTTTCTTCTGCCTGTTAATTTTAAGGCCTTACTTAATTCAAGGTTCTGCTGAAACTTCAAAGTTGTGGTTTTAGTGTATGAATAAAATAATTGTTTTGTGTTTGCAAATATGATATTCATTGTAGTGGACCTCCAAGACGTATGAAGAGAGGATTATGAGGGCTGGCAGTAGGCCAATAGTAGAATTGGGCTAAAATAGTCTATACATTTATATTGTAAGCAATTGCATTATTTATTTAATAATAATGAATGAGTGCGGAAAGTCTGTTGTCAGTGGAATGATAGCAAAATCCCTAGTGTTCATTCAACACTACAGGTGTTGAGACTTTTCTTATAAGAATATTCATCTGTCTCCACCTGGATACTGTTGATGTACTTTGACACATTGAGATTAATCTTGGTAATCTTGGGTTTTTTGACCACACTCCAAAGGACTGCTGTCCATTCCACCATTAGGGTGCACTATAAAGTATAAACTGTAATGCTCATTTGAACCACTTGCATAAAAGCTAATTCTTGGTACTTTTGTTTCATCAAGTGCAAGACACCTTGAATCAGACATCTTGAATTTTAATGAAAACACATTTCAATAAAATCTAAACGTTTTCCAGTTTATCTTTGATATTCAAAAGCTTCTGCAAGCCGGATGTGAGGAGGTATCTCAAACATTTTTCCACATTGACTACACATCTTATATATGTCTTTGCTACCATGTCTTGATAGTACCAATCGACTTTCATGTCATGTCAGGTCACTTGGGGGCACTAATGGAAACTGTTTATGTGGCTTTAAGAACTTATATATTACAGTAGGCAGTAATAGGAAGTAAGGGAATAATTTTGGTACACTGTTGTCATTTGACCGAGAAACCTGATTTCTTGATTTAATCTATACACTGCCTAAGTGCTTGGACCCCTTAACGGCTGTTTGCAGCTATATTTATAAATAGATACGCTGCCTTTATTTTTTCTTATATTGTTTGCTATCAGCATGGTAAAATGATGGTTTTCTCATTGTTTTTGCAGATTACTTTTATTCTTTTCTTGGCACACTGTAAAAAATATGTCCAAAGAGCAAATGTAGATACGGAAAAGAAATAGTCCAAAAGCCAAACTTGTGCACAGACACTGTGCTGATAGAAGTTATCTAGTTGTACAAAACTTAAAAGCTGCCTTTGAGTCTGGCACTTGTGGTGTGACTCAGGAAAACGTTACTGCCCTTTTGGCAGTTTAAAAAAAAAAAAAAAAAAACAGTGGAAACACTCCAAATAAGGGCAAGGTGAGCGTTCAACAAGTTGTGAGTCAATAGTGACTCAATAGTGAAAAATAGGCAAAAGGGGATGGACAGAAAAGTGAATACTGAGAAGGAAGAGAACTCTCATGCAGAAGAAACAGTACTAAGGAAATTACCCTTTCATCACTACACATTAAGATAACCTTAACCTTCATTCACATATGAAATGCATATCATTTTTTATTATCATAGCTGTATCAGACTGTATTTTTTAAGATTTATTTAATAAAAATACATATGAATCTACAATTAATTAAATGTATAATTATTTGTATATAATTATATATAGTAGCACATGTCCAATATTAATGCAACAGTAACTTTCAAGTTTATATATGCTGATGTAAAGGAAACTCCAGGAAATGCCTTTAGAAAATGCATATAAAATAAATAAACGCAGCGTCAATAGCAATCTGTAAAATTAGAGTAACCAAGCAGGTTGTGTGCTTTTACAACATGAACTCACATTTGTTGTTTCACACATTAGCTATATAAACTTTTGTTTTGCTTTTAAAAAGTCTCTGTACCGTTAGAATAAAACCTTTTGTACACCATGTCGCTTCTCTGAAGTGTGCAATTGAGAATGTGCAGTAAGTGATGGTTTTGACAGAAAACATTTCCCACATGTGTTACAACTGAATTTGTATTTAGTGTTACAGGTGTTTTGTTGTGATTTGCGTGTGTGTATCCACTCGTGTCGTCTAAAAGCACTTGGATCAGCAAATGACTTGGGACAGTTTGCACATATATAGGGTTTTGCACCAGTGTGGATGTTGTAGTGGATGTCCAGGTTAAATTTCTTGGCGAAACTCTTTCCACACTGAGCACACGTGAACGGCTTCTCTCCAGTGTGCAATCTGTAGTGGGAAGCGAGGGAATTTTTTGTTGAAAGATTTTTTCCACAGATATTACAAGTAAATGTGCTTCCTTTCTCACACGGAAACATTTTGGAAAGATCCAAATGTTGAGCATTTTTAGTTGCCACTGCTAAATTTAAATCTTTGCCCAAATTTGTAGTCATTGTGCAGTCTGAGTTTGTGAAGGCTGACTGATTTTCTCTAAGCAGATGTGTGGAATTCGGTTCTAGGTCAGGTGTCCATAAGCAGGAGACATCAAACTCCTGCTCTTCTTCTCTTCTCTGTTGAGGACTCTCAGTCTCACACACTTCATCCAGCATCACACACTCTTCACTCTCATTTTCAGAGTCTGAGCCAACATCGATGCTGCACTCAGAGGTTTGGAGAGCAGGTTGAAACTTCTCTGGTTCAGTTTTGAGTTCACTACTGAGCACATAACATTGACTATTTATTTCTGTATCTAGACAGAAAAAAAACCCAGAAAAATAAATTACAAAGGAGAATCTTAATATAATGACGATTAAAATATACTATTTTTACATTAACAGAGAAGAAATAGTCATTGTAGTTTCACTGTACTGTGGTTTGAGTCACTTACCATCTAGCTTTGGCTCTACTCTTTCCCCAATAGATCTATCCATCATTTCTGCTTTTGTGCCTACCGGTGTATGGTTCCATCTCTGCAGCAGAGAAATATAAAAGTATTGCAAAAACAAAATCAGTGTCAGAATCAATTTGTCTCAGTTTAACTGTGTTCTTGAAGTCTTCTAATACTGAAAGCTCTTTCTCAAGTCTGCCAGGTCAATAGTGCAGCTAACAGACAACCTTTTTCTAATTCTGTGTATTAATATTAAGCAAATTTCACTATTTGTAATTTTTGGTCAAATGAAAAGAAAAAAAAAACACTGCTTATTAGCATAATTCTAAAAATCACTGGGAAAAACCCTAAATATCAATGATATCAAAAATATCTTTGGATTATTTACGATTAACAAAATAGTACTTCAAGATACTTTTAAATCACCATCCTTTACTTCTTTAAAAGCCGGTAATGTGTGATTGTATTGTGACTGTGAGTATTGTTTAGTTTATATTCCTGCAATTTTTTAATAGTAATCTGTCTTCTCCCCAAATATGAAAATGCTTACCGAGTGTGCTCTTTCAGCTGGTGCAGATTCAGTCGCTGAAAAATTTCTTTTCTTAGAGTCTGCAGGACAAACACAGTCAATTAATAAATGACTGCCATATCAACATTTCACTAAAAGGATAGCAAATGTTGACACAACACACTTTTGGAAGAATGGGATCAACAGATTCCAGTCACATTTTGCTTGTGTTTTGGATATTGGAACTGACTATAATCAGTTCTCTATACTTTTTGGTAAAGCCCACCACCAGCACCACTCCCAGCACAGAAAACATCAGCTCTTTTAGATTTTCAGAATCTCTTGAAATGTATTTTTTTTTTTTTTTTTTTTTTTTTTGTCACTTCATGCTCTGACCTCACTTTAAGACCAAAGTTCGTCAGATATATACGTAGCTTCCTCTGGACCAATTACTTTCTGCTTATTCCTCTGACCACATTAACGTCACTGCAGAAGATGATCTTAATTACTTAGATAAACGTGCATTTTTGAGTATCTCTGACAATTAATTTTTTTAAATACAGACTTTTTTTGCTTTCAACCTTTAGAGTATAATTTCAGCAAAGATACCACCTATTGTTTCTAATTAAAAGATATGTGTTTCTGCACTTCAGTTCTGACTTAATAATGTAAATAGGCTTATGAAATAAATTTCAGAATACCAGATTTAACTAATAACACTTAAAAAAAAAAGCCAAAAAACCCTTAAGTTTCAATAAGGAGTTGAGGCTCCTTTGCTAACAATTCAAATAATACGATAAAAATACTATACACATGATCCCTTAAATGTAATCTGAGAAAGTGTGTATATCCGTATTATCATTCCTCTAAACACATTTTCTAAGCTCATTTAGTTTGTAACACAGAAAGATGTCATACCTTCTCATACCCCTAATACAGTGTGCACAATTTCTGATCATTCTCAATGGTACAGAGCTGAAAATGACAGGTCAGGACAGATCAGAAACCTTAACAGATCATGTAACGATCCAGTGCTACAGCAGCTTCCAGCATTACAACTTACATAAAAATTAGACTGTAACAGAAGACCAAACAACAATTCAGTGTTATTTGTCTGTCTGTTTATTGAAAAATGAAGTTACTTAACAGTCTGTAGAGCATAAATATGAGATTTGGTTATTTATGGACAGCTCTATGCCTCTGTAGGTGCTTCTTAAGGTTGCTGTTACGTGAGAAGGTGAGCTCACAAAAAGGACACTGTTTTGGCACTGTGTGTGTCTTTTCTCTGTGTGAATACAGGGTTTGTTTAGTAGGAAACTCCTGGTCACAGTCCTTGCACTTCTCCAAGTCTCTTTTGTGGTGACTTATGTGTTTTAACAGACCACTTTTACTTCCAAAAGTCTTCCTGCACACATCACAGGCATGCTTAGTGCCAGTGTGCATGTTAAGGTGTCTTGAAAAGACAACTTTATTATGAAACATCTTGTGACAAATATGGCATTTGAATTTTTGGTCATGCCACTCCAGATGGCTTTTGAGGCATCCCACTTCTTTAACACAAATGTGACAAAACGTGGTCTTCTTTCTCTGTTCTGTAAAAAGCAGGAGGAATTATTGCTCTGCATAAAACATCTGTAGAAATAAAGCTGGTAGACAGATAGAGGAAATAATTGTTCACCTTCCTCAGAAGAAGAAAGCCATAGTTGTGCACTGGCAGCTAGATCTGCAATAACAAAATCGATTCATGAAATCAGTTATGATCAAGGATAATGGAAACATTATGTAGTAAAAATACTGTTTATGGGACTATATATCAAAACAGCAGAACACAATCCAATGTACAGTCAGAGTGCATTCTCACAAATGGCCTAGACTAGCATTTTTATAACTTGAAAGTTGTATAAAGAAAAAATGAACACTGATTACTGTGCACTTTACCTTCTGTAGAGGTTCCTGCAAACACTGTGCAGCCAGAATCTACACAAGGAAGTAAATTCCAGTTATTTAGTTGATGCAAATGTAAACATTTCATAATTTCATTATTCATGTTCTGTAAAAACTTACAGAAGATCATATGGTGGATCAGGCTCAGATCATCTTTTACATGTTTTCTGTTCATGTTTAATAAAAAAAAATGCATGTGATATCACCTAATCCAACAAAGCTCTCTCTCTCTCTCAATCTTATGTATATATAATATAAATATATATAAACACAAATTGTCTTGAAGCATGTAACCATCAGGCCTGTGATGTTTTATAACTTAGACAGTGACAATATAGGATTTGTATCAGATACACTACACAGATATGTGCTTTAACATCCCATTCCATCCTGGAACAGGTTCAGGCCCCTTAGTTCCAGTGAAGCAAAACTGTAACGCTACATCATGCAAAGACATCCTACACAATTGTGTGTATCCAACTTTGTGGCAATGGTTCGGAAAAGGCCCACATACTGTATGCACGTGATGGTCAAGTGTCCAAAAACCTTTTATTAGCCAATACGATACTCAGCCTTGACAGAACGTAGAGAACAGTGAATTATTTCTTTGCAGATCCTAGCTTGTTAGAAAGCCATGAGAGTCATGATACACGGGCACAACAGTGGCAGTGCTGGGATTTGAACTCACAACCTTCTGATCTCACAAAACTCCAAAACCTTCTGCATACTGAACCGAAACTACTGAGCCACTGCCCCAGGTATTAGAATCTTCTTGCATCCTGAATGTAATATTTCTGATACTATTTATTAAATTAGTCACATAAAGTGATCACAAATGTTAGGTCTCCTGAGACACAAGGTGTAGTGTAGTTAGTGCAGTAGTACAGAGTGTAGGGAAGGAAAACTGTAGGAAATGGATTTTTATATTTTATATTGTTATATTTATGCTCATAGTTTTCATAGCTTTATACTTTCTTTGTATGTATGCTTCTCATGTCATAACTTTCTCTTCTCTCTTTTACTTTCTTATCTTACCTTGCAATGTTTACCTTATTGGTATTAGTTTTATGACCTGTATTTTACTGTTATTACTAAGCAGCAGTGCAGCAGGACAAATTGCTTGTACATGTAAAGGTGATTGTGATTCTTCTCTGCACTTCCTCGTTGGTAGGAGGTTTGATGATGTTTAGTGCACTAACCGTCTGTATCTCTCACTTCACTGCCAGTGTCCTCATCCTTCTCCTCCTTGGTGCTTTGACTCTCCAGCTCTGTTTCAGCTGCAGCCTGGGGATTTTGCTCTTGCATCCTCTGCAGCTTCTGTCTTAAATCTTCATTCTCCTTTTTGCTTCTCGCTATTTCCATGTGCAGGGACTGAAACCAGCTCTCCGCCAGAGCACAGATGTCTGACACAGCTGTTTTCATCAGCACATCCAGCACAGCTGTCAGCTGAACATGAAAATGCGAGTCGACCATGTTTACCTCGTAGACTACACGCTAAAAAAATTAATTCTCATTTACCGAGCTAGCAGATTAGAGATAACCTGTTACCTACAAACCTTTTCGAGTCGCTTTACGTTACGTCCAATTCACATACTTAAGCACTACAAAGTATGCTAATATAGTACACTATGTCGCTCCTGTGCCATATTGTTTAACACGCTAGTATGTGATTTTGGGACTTAGCCTCAGGATCAATCTCAAATGACTCCATACTGATCATATAGCACCCTATAAAGGGTTGAATTACTACTACTTCATGCCCTAGGTAGTGCACTAATGTAGGGACAGTGTGGTTTAATCGCAGACGACAACTTCCGCTATGTGGCTCGTTCTTCGTTTATTTTGCTTTCTGAAGAAATTACTGCCCTCTGCTGGACAGGCTGAGAAACGCCTCTGGCCAGACTGCAAGAGTACCATGTTCATGCATGGTGTGACTGACAATCTATCAAGTAATATTGCTTACTTAGCTGGTGCTGACCCAGGTTCAGTCATTTTTATTTACTGAACACAGTTTTAATTAACATACAACCTACTTTTCACCCACTGCTATATAAGACAATATTAAATTTATGTATACACTATACTGAAAAAAGTATGTGGACACCTGATCATCATACCCATATGTACTTGTTGAACATCCCATTCCAGATTTAGTCCCCCTTTGCCCTTATAATAATCTCCACTCTTCTAGGCAGGCTTTCCACTAGATTTCAGAGTGTGGCTGTGGGGATTTGTGTTCCTTCAGCTACAAGAGCATTAGTGATGTCAGGCATGTCTGGGGTGCATTTGGCTTTCCAATCCAACCAAAAGTGTTCAGTGGGATTGAGGTCAGGACACTCGAGTTCATCCAGTCCAACCTTCGCAAACTGTGTCTTCATAGAGCTCGCTATGTGCACAGGGGTATTGTCATGCTGGAACAGGTTTGGGTCTCTTAGTTCAGTAAAGGGAAAGTGTAATGCTACAGCAGGGGTGTCCAATCCTATCCAGAAAGGGCCAGTGTGGGTGCAGGTTTTCATTCCAACCAAGCAGAAGCCACACCTGAGTCTACCGAAAGTCAAGACCAAGTGATTAAACAGGTGAAATCAGGTGCGGCTCCTGCTTGATTGGAATGAAAACCTGCACCCACAGTGGCCCTTTCTGGCTAAGATTGGACACCCATGTGCTACAGCATATACAGACATTCCGTACAAGTCTATGCTTGCAACTTTGTGGCAACAATGTGGGAAGACCCACATTTGGGTGTGATGGTCAGGTATCCACATACTTTTGGCCTTATAGCGTAGATCCTAGGAAGGTGGCACAGGAACACAGCAGGTAGCACTGACAGCTCCAAGGACTCTAGTTCAATCCTGAGCTTGGGTTACTCTCGGTATGGTGTTTTGCAAGGTCTCCGTGTTCCTGTAGGTTTTCTCCAGGTTCTTGGGTCTCATCTTACCTCCCGTGCCAATAGGTGGTTTGGCTACGATAAATTGCGCCTAGATGTGGAACAAGTGTCTGAATGTATTTGTCCTGCGATATCCTGGCATCCCATCCAGCGTCTATTCCCACTTCATGCCCATTGCTCCCAGCATAGACTCAGAATGCAGTTCATGAAGATTAAATAAATGATAGCATACATCATACAGTATGATCATCTCTATTCAATTGGTATAATGTAAACATAGAGATATTAAAATATCTTTAAACACAAATGTTCTTTTTATTTCACTCAAATAAAAATTTATAAAGGTTTTTTTCAGTTACCTGAATCAAGCACGGAACATAAATCAGTAGAAACAGACATAAAATGTTGATGAATGGAGAAGCCGTCAAAGCCATGGCCAAGTCATGCAAAACAAGTGCTTTTTTTATTTTTCACCAAAAAAATCTGAAAGAATATTAAAGATTGGAATCCACCAGCTTCACTGTAAACCAACACGCCTCTAAAATGAACTTTCAATTTTATTTTACATGTTACTGCTATAGCATTAAGTAACATGATTATTATTGTTGATAAGCAATTTATCAACAAAATATTAAAAAACTATTTATCCTATAAACTATAATTACTGCATTGTATAAAGATAATGGAATAACGTTGACCAGGGAATTACTGTACTATAAAATGGAAGAGGATTTCTATCAAAATGTCTCACTCGTAATAACTCAAGTTTGAAAGTTTGCAAGTTTACTACTTGTGCAATCTGTTATGTTTTGTAAGACTGCTGGGGTCAGCATAAGACTTCTGGCACAGAGTGCAGGTATATGGTTTTGCTCCAGTGTGAATATTCTGGTGGATCAGTAGGTTGCTTCTTAGAACAAAACTCTTCCCACACCACGTACATGTAAAAGGTCTTTTACCAGTATGCACTGTAATGTGGTATGTCAATCCGTGTTTTGTTGAAAGGATTTTCCCACAGATATTACACATAAATTTAGGCTTGGGACTGTGTTTCTCCTCTAGTTCTCTTCCGTGCATCCTCTCATGTCTTGCTAAAGGGCTCGGGTCAGAAAATGATTTCGGGCAGAGAGTGCAGACGTACGGTTTCTCTCCGGTGTGGATATTCTGGTGGATTTGAAGGTTAGTTTTGTTAAAAAATCTCTTTCCACACTGAGTACACACATGTGGCCTGTCTCCAGTATGAAGTGTTAAATGAACTTTCAGAGAATATTTTGTCGAAAGACTTTTCCCACAGATGTGACAAATGAATCTGAGACCTTTCTTTTTTTTTCTCTGCAAAGCATCTTGGGAGTTCTTGGATTTTTTCTTAGAATATTTAGCTTTTCTTGGCAGTGTGGATACTTCAGCTGTTTCTCCCAGTGTTACACACACTGAACAATCGGAGGTCGATGGTTCCGAGATATTAAGAAAAGACATAGAAGCTGATGGAAAAACTCCCTCTATCACCTCAACTCCCTTGGTATCATCCTCCTTTTTTGTTTTAGTTCGAGTAAAGTGGACATTTTGAGTTTTCTGATTCACGGACTCACACTCTCCATCCGTAGCTGCAGAATCCTGTGTCTCCACTTCACATTCTGTACTGATGTCTTCTCTGCTCACAGCTTCTGGCATTTGGACCTCTGGTTCAGTATTGCTCTTATGTTCAGTCTTAAATTCTAGAAGCCGATTGCTTGTATTTGTATAATGAGGTGGATGAAGTACATTACTGCATTTTCCTGGTAAGAAAGTAAAAACAGGAAAAACACTGTTTACAGTCTGTTATACCACTGCACCATTACCACTGATCGTTTGAATATATTATCGTTTCTATAGTAACAACTCATTCACACGGACTTGATAGCAGATGCTCCACATAATCTAAGACTAAAAATAAATGGATTAGAAATGTGTTAGTTATTCTTTGTTAATTTATAATTGTTGATATGAAGTTTTCTGTTCAGAGACATTTAATTAACATTTATGTTGGAGGGGAACAATAATTTAACTTCTTCCAGTTAATACCACCCTGTCATTGATTATTTTCCTATACCAGCATGTACCATCAATCTTTATTCCTCACATAACAAGCGATCCAAAAAGTAATGCAAAGTATTGATAGATTCTTGGGTTGGGTTACTGGATTCATGTTTATGGTTTTATTAACATGCATCAGACAAAAAGTGAAAGAGATTCATTGCTAGCTTACAGTTACAGTGTTTGTATGCACACTGATCAGCCATAACATTAAAACCAACTGCCTAATATTGTGTAGGTCTCCCTTGTGCCGCCTGTTGAGGCATGGACTTCACAAGACCTCTGAAGGTGTGCTGTGGTATCTGGCACCAAGACATTGGTAGCAGATCCTTTAATTCCTGTAAGTTGTGAGGTGGGGCCTCCATGGATTGGACTTATTTGTCCAGCACATCCCACAGTTGCTATATCGGATTGAGATCAACACCCTGAACTCTTTTTCATGTTCCTCAAACCATTCCTGAACAGTTTTTGCAGTGTGGCAGGGTGCATTATCCTGCTGAAAGAGGCCACTGCCACTAGGGAATACCTTTGCCATGAAGGGGTGTTCTTGGTCTGCAACAATATTTAAGTAGGTGGTACGTGTCAAAGTAACATCCACATGAATGCCAGGACCCAAGGTTTCCCAGCAGAACATTGCCCAGGGCATCACACTGCCTCCACCGGCTTACCTTCTTCCCATAGTGCATCCTGGAGCCAGTACTTCCCCAACTAAGCGATGCACACGCACCCAGCCATCCACATGAAGTGAAAGAAAACATGATTCATCAGACCAGACCACTTTCTTCCATTGCCCCATGGTCCAGTTCTGATGCTCACGTGCCCATTGTAGGCACTTTCAGCAGTGGACAGGGGTCAGCATGGGCACTCTGTTCCCACACCTTTCTATCATAGCCAGCATTAACTTTTTCAGCAATCTGTGCTACAGTAGCTCTTCTTTAGTAGCCTTCACTCCCCATGCGCATCAGTGAGTCTGTCGCTGGTTCACTGGTTGTCCTTCCTTGGACCACTTTTGGCAGGTACTAACCACTGCATACCGGGAACACTCCACAAGACCTGCCGTTTTGGAGATGCTCTCACCCAGTCATCAAGACTTGCCCATTTTTCCTGCTTCCAACACATCAACTTCAAGAAATGACTGTTCACTTGCTGCCTAATATATCCCACCCCTTGACAGGTGCCACTGTAACGAGATAATCAATGTTATTCACGTCACCCGTCAGTGGTTTTAATGTTATGACTGATCAGTGTATATAGGCTGGTAATGAAAAATCATTTCAAGAATTATGGTATCTCTCGGGAACAAGGCTATGGTAAATCATTTCAAATCCAAGGGTCCAACAGGATTTGAACTGCACTTATCTCTATTATCAGGCATGACCCCTTTGCAAGAAAATGATACTATTCTTATACTATTCAAACGATACGTGATAAGTGTATTTTATTGTAAATCTGTCTCATATCAACCAGTAATACAAAAATAGGTCATGTTTCTTGTTAATGTCTTACCATATAGTCTTTCCCCTGCTTTGGCAGTAACAGATATATCCATTGCTTCCACTTTTATTACACCTGGTAGAAAGCTACACTGCTGCACCTTAGAAAACAATGTAACAAAAAAGCCAATGATACCCAGCAAGACAATTTCCTATTAAATCTCTGGATGTTTGTAATGGCACTACCTACAAGGTAAAGGAGTCACAATATTGTAGTACTGGAGTATCAAATACATATACATTTAAACATTGTTGTTCAAAATGACTAATACATACCCACGGATTTCCTTTGGGAACTGTGAGTTCAGTCTCCACATTTCCACAATCTGAATAAAAATAAACTTGCAATCAAAAATCAAATAGAAATTTGCAACATGAGTTGAGTCAACTAAAACGGTTACAGTGAAGACAGACCACCTACATAACGATACAGACGGGTTACAAATGAAAGGAAAAACCAACATCAAGGTGTTTGGCCACCACAAGCCACCCAGTACTGCTTCACTGTGCCTCGGCACAGATTCTACAAGTCTGTGAATCTGTATGAAGGGGTGAACACAATTCCACCAAAAGATATCCCCATAGCTCTTTTTTTTAAGATGGTGAAGCACTGTCCAACATGCTGGTGTTATACCATAGTATATGACATATCATTTTCATACTCATCAAACCATTCAGTGTGCCCTCATGGGTATTCCTAGGCAGTTTGTTCTGGTGTTCCAGGTGGTTGTGAGGGTGTTGCTATTCACAGTGATTGCAAATAGCTAAAAGTACCATACACCACAGCAACCACTTTCTTTCTTTCTTTCTTTTCTTTAAAACTTTCTTTAAAACTTTCATACTTTTAGCTATTTGCAATCACTGTGCATTCCAGGTAGTTGCTACTGACACTGGGCAATATGATGATATTATAATACACTTTTGCAAGATCTGATATCATGATATCTTGTTTAACAATTACAAACTGATTGGAAGCAGTTGATTAACATTAAATTTTGTACTAAATAATGAAAATTGCAAAGGGTTCAAATATTTTATGTATTTATCCTCCTTTTCAGTGTTAATTTTTTTGTCTGGACATTAAATAAAATCTCATCGAACACAGGTTTTTAAATGCAACCCTACAGTTGGAGGGAGGAGGCTGGAGGGAGTTGCTTTGCAAGCACTGTGATAACTGGACTGCAGTGAGATAGATAGATAGATAGATAGATAGATAGATAGATAGATAGATAGATAGATGTTTCCTCATAGGTCTGCTGCTGAGGTTTGGCTAATGCACTAATGCACAGGTTCCCAACCTCAGACCTGGAGTAGATCTTGTCCTGTACATGTTAGTGTTTTCCCTTTCAGCTAATCAGCTCATATACAAGCCTTGCTGAGTTGAGGAGTTATG
This sequence comes from Pangasianodon hypophthalmus, assembly GCF_027358585.1. Classification (NCBI taxonomy): domain Eukaryota; kingdom Metazoa; phylum Chordata; class Actinopteri; order Siluriformes; family Pangasiidae; genus Pangasianodon; species Pangasianodon hypophthalmus. Next base: position 4,976,935 of record NC_069710.1, read on the forward strand.
CTGCCTTCACGTGCTATCGGAATTACCGTAAATTCGAGTTTCCCACAAGGAAGTTGCACATGAATGACCCCTCAAGTCGTAATTACGACTGGGAAACTCAGAAATCATTCTGTTACCCGAGTTTCCGAGATGGGACGAGTCCTAAACTTTCAACAAGGCGGAGGAGAGGACAGTTTCTGTACTGAAGGACAGGTTTTGTTCATTTTTTCTAAATGCAGCTAATTGTTAGCGCTTGCCATTTTGGTCATATTCATGTATGTACTGTATCAGCAACCACTCTCTGCATGTTACACCGTGAAAATAGCCTGTATTTGACCAAAAATTCCCAAGCTAGCCAACTGAGTAATGTTATGGTGTCCAAATAAAAGTAAACGAAAAAAAAATGTATGAATGAACCTGGCGTCATCCATTTTCATGTTCTTTACAACAAAGCATGTGAACACTACATTCGCTTACTTCAGAAGTGGGAAGTAGGAGAATTCCGATAGCACGTGAAGGCAGCATTATTCAGTGCTCACTAGAAGCGGTCTATAAAAACTGGAAATAGAGTAGTTTGTTTAGTGCTTAATTTATTTTTAAAGTGGGTATCATTTCACTGTGAATAACGCCGAAATTGCATGAACGAGCAGTTTGATTAAAAAAAAAAATCTTACACAAAGCGTAAACATTCAATGATCCAAGTATCACCCAGTATTTAACAATTTCATATATAAACAGAAGCTCAAAAGTCTGCTTAAAAACCTCACATCACGCAGTTATTTCTTATGCCGTATTTTTTCACTATGAGCGCCGCCATGTTGAAATGACGTCACAGAGACGCAACTCGGAAAACTCCAACTTTCCCAGTAGGAATTAGAGCGCCGTTCAAACGGATCTTTCCTACTGGGAATTCAGAAACTGGGAGGTCGGAATTCGGAAACTTCCCAGTTCCAACTCATTCATGAAGGCACCACTAGAGCAGGGAAAACACTAAAGTGTGCAGGTCATGTGGTCCTTCAGGACCAGGGTTGGGAACATGTGCACTGATTGAAGAGGGAAGTTGGCAGTACCGTCGGTAGGATTGGTGCCAACCTCAGGGAATTGTGTCTTTTTGTCCTGATGTCCCACATTCTTCGACTGGGCCACCCGAGATGCAGAAAGGCTCTGTTCCATAATCTGCAGTTTGCGCTTTAACTGTTCATTCTCGGATCTGCTCGTTGTTATCTCCATGCGTAAATCATCTCTCCATCTGTCTGCCAGAGCGCAGATCTCCACCACCGCCGCCTTCAGCAAGCCGTCAACAACAGCCGTGAGCTCAACATGAAAGTACGAGTCTGCTGCCTCCATGATTAGTTTATTACTAGAGCCACTCACACAGCTATTCCTCCGCCTCCTCCTGCTCCTTCTCCTCCTTCTTCTTCTTTAGGTTTTAATTTTATGTGGGCTGGCAAGCAATTGATTGCTGCATTACTGCCACCTATTGGTGTAAACTGTGGACCAGGATGTTTCCCTAAAACACTTCATGCCTTCATGAAGTGCACAGGTTCCCAACCCTGGTCCTAGAGGAACTCTTGTCCTGCATGTGTTAGTGTTTTCTCTGCTCCTAACACACCTGATTCAGTTAATCAGCTAATTAACAGCACTTTCTGAGCTGAAGTGGGCAGAACAGGGAAAACACTAAAATATGCAGGACACAGGGTGTTCCAGGACCAGGAATGGGAACCTGTGATGTGGTGCTTTTATTAGAACCAGGGTGTCCATAAAGGTCCACTGTGGCTGCAGGTTTTCATTCCAATCAAGCAGGAGCCACACTTGATTTTACCTGTTTAATCAGTTGGTCTTGGCTTTCAGTAGACCCAGATGGAGCTTCTGCTTGGTTGGAGTGAAAACCTGCACCAACACCACCAGCCCTTTCCGGATAAGACTGGACACCCCTGTATTAGGAAGTTGGTGGTAGTTGATGTGGTCTTTTGCTGTTGTAGCCCATCCGCCTCAAGGTTTGGCATGTTTTGCATTTTGAAATGCTTTTCTGCTGACCGTGGTTGTAAAGTGTGGTTATGTGAATTATCTGATATGTCCTGTCAGCTCAAACCAGTCTGGCCATTCTCCTCTGACCTCCCACCTCAGTAAGGGGTTTGCAAAATTCCTCCTGTGAAATTCCCAGGAGATCAGCAGTTTCTGAAATACTCAAACCAAAATATCTGGCACCAACAGCCATGTCACGGTCAAAGTCACAGAGATCACATTTTTTTGCATTCTGATGGTTGATGTGAACTTCAGCTCATGACCTGTATTGCATGATTTTATGCATTGTGCTGCTACTACTTGATTAGCTGATTGGATATTTGCATGAATGAACAGGTATTCCTAATAAAGTGGTTCATTATTATTGTTATTATTATTATTGTTGTTGTTAGTATTAGTATATGTTAGTATAGTACATTTATAATTAAAGACTACAGTTAATTGCGGAAGGTTGGGCTGGATGTAGAAATGAAAGCTGTATCTCTATTTTACAGTCACAAAACAGAATTTCATGCTCCGTTAAGGCTATTTCCTGTTACAAACCTCTCACAGCATAGCCTAATTGTGATAGTTGTTGCATCGATTGCTGCAGTTGTTATTATTATTAGCTCACAAATAAAAGCTCTAGTTAATCTTTTTCAAAAATTTATTCGAATGAGTCTCATGAAAGTGTTGAATGCCTTCGAGCAATCAACACATATCTTGAATGTGCAGTGTTAAAATAAGGGAGGCCCAAACTGAAAACTGAACTTAATCTTTTGAAATGAAGGGTATGAACAGGCTGTGTCCATTTTTAAGGTCATTTAAAAAGCTGTACATAGGAAATAGCCTTAATGGAACATGAAATTCAGTTTTGTGACCCTGATTATCCCTTGTAATCTATTCAGGTCAGAATGGCCCATTTAAGTTATTACTTAAAGTGGAACCATATTAAAAAAGTTTTATTTTATTTCCCCCCAACTTTAAATGCTTGGCTCAATTTTGTCTGTTGAACATGAATAAGGAATAAATATAACCCTCTTTATATTTATATGAAGTTAATTTTAATCATTTTGGAGTAAACTGGACAAAATGTGGCGAAATGTCAATTTACTTTTTACAAAAATAAAACACATAGGTGAATTTACTCTATGTTACTTTGCCTCCATGGAGGCTCCATGTATTATTCTCACTCACTCACTCACTATTACACAAACCTGCCGGTAGGAACATCCCCATTTCTATTTAGAGGTCATACATTCTGAGATGCTTTTCTGCTCACCATGGTTGTAAAGAGTGGTTATTGTGTTACCACAGACTTCCTGTCAGCCAGAACCAGTCTGGCCATTCTCCTCTGGCCTCTCTGATCAACAAGCTGTTTCTGGCTGCAGAACTGGATGGTTTTTGCTTTTCGCATGATTCTATGTAAACTCTAGAGAATGCTGTGGAAATTCTAGGAGATCAGCAGTCACCAGCCCACCTGGTACCAACAATCCTCCCTTTTGTGTGTCTTTACTGGATGTATTCAAGCTTGGCCATTTCAGATATTATTTTCTGTCTCAGTTGTCCAAAGTCAGTATGACTCATGAACAGTACAATCACTGAAAAGTAGTCAGTAGAAAACGGATAATATTTAAAATCCGGCTTTTTATGATTTTATTTCTGTGATTTTTTTTTTTCATTTCAGAACATTCATATTATCTTTATTTTCATAATTTTACCTGTATTTCATAAGCAATAAAACATAACATTGGTCAAAAAAAAAATAAAAAAAACAGCCACATCAATAATTTTCTGTAATTACTAGATTTTTTTTTTTTTATAAGACCTTTATTGAAAATCAGACAAGTATACAACAGATGAACAACTTGTGTATACCATACAAAACATCTGAAAGAGCCAGGGGATCAGTAGATGAAAAATAAAGAAGTAAAAAGAAAATAAAACAAAATAATAATAATAATAATAACAATAATAATAAAGAGTTACACAAACATCCTGTAAAGCTTAAAATAACTATAAGTATAATTTTTTTTGTTAGAACATTCCGAGATTGAAGAAACGTTGTTTGAGATTTACTGATAGCTCTAAAAAGTAAAGTTTTTTGGTGGTGAATTATCTTATTTCTGTGGTAATCTGAGCTCCTTGGTTTTTTCGACGTCATAAACCGTCATGCCGTTAATTCTGACACTGCGCATGCGCAGAAGCCCTGATTTCTTGGTCAGCAGCGGGTAAAGAGCACTAGCTGCGCGTGTTTTCGCTGTTAGTCTCAGTCTCGCTGTTTCAACTCGCCAAAATGCTCAGATTCCTTCCAAAATTACTACTGTTGCTGTTGCTAGCATTCCCAGCAACTATTTTCATGAAAGGTAAGCCGTCTGGGAAGCGTAAAGCGATTGTTTTTAATTGTTTTTTTGTTGGCTAGCCTGCCTGGATTTCTGATTAGCTTTAACTCAGTAGGCCGGCTCGTGCACGCTGGGGTTTCAACAAATGTAGCATGTCGTAAGCTTTGGGTTTTATTTACATGCGTAATATTAGGAACTGTCTGTGCTTAGTACGCGGGAAGGCTTTTCTATAACACTCTTCATTATCTCAGTGAAGCTAAATAGCTAGCTCGCTACATTCAGCTTGAGCGCGTCTGGACTGACGTGTCCTTAACGGCTAGCGCTGCTAGTGCTAGTGCTAGCTTGCACTACAGCATTGCTAGTTTACAGAAGCAGGGTGCTGCAGCCTGCTAAAAAGGATTTATGAGGAAGTAGGCATATAAGCGTTATTATTTCACCATGTTAGTAGTAGGTGTAAGGGATCTCTGTAGCAGAGAGAATGTTTTAGCTAATGGGGAACCAGATTGCTAGCTTTGCAACCTGATAACACGGAGTAAAGAGCAAGCACAGAGTGGGAACTTTGTGTAGAAACTCAGTATAATGCTCAATAAGTTTGTCTTTTGGGCTTAGAGCCTGTCTGTTGATTCAGTCACAGATCTCTGTGCCACTTGTGTGTGTTAAGAGAGTGACAGCAAGCTCTCTGGAGGAGAAGAATCAGTGGTCATGATGACCTGAAATAATTAATAATAATTCTTCGTATTATTATTTTGTTGTTGTCTGTGTTTCAGTTGGAAATGTGTAAAACAGATTAGGAGCAGTGTTACATATTTACAGATCAGATCAAGTATCTTGATTATTCATAAGATCACAGCTGAAGCTTACTTTTGGTCTACTTCTGATTTTGTTTGCTTAAAAAGAAACAACTTGAAGGTGCACTTAAGGCTTTATATCTCAGCCCCACAAATGTGGCTCAGTAATTTTTTATTTTTTTCCAATAACAAATGTGTAGTGTCAAAACACGATTGTGCAGCCTTACACAGGTCCTGCCGGATATTGCTCAGCTCTGCTGTTTGTCCTCAGTGCTTTAGGGGAGATCTAGTCATGATTGGGCAACACAAGGAGTATGCCAACACTGGGGGAAAAAAAATCGAATGCATAGCCTAAGCCAGTTTTAGGAGTTTGGGAAGAGAATCTTTTACGAATACGCTTGGAAGCAGCCAAGAAGAACATTACAATTGGCTCCAGAAATCCGAATGGCTCCGACATTTGAGGAATGGATGCGGACATTGAAGGAGATGTGTTGGAAAAGATAACGCACAGTTTAAGATTTCAAATGAACCAATTTATGGAGAAATGGACACCCTTGACACCCTTATTGGAGGGACTGGGTGAGGACTAGGGGTAATGGCGTCTGGTGTATAAATCCTGTATTTTGTGACATTGCAACAGACAAAATAATAGTGTCTCCGTTAAGACTGGGGAATGAGGTATGTGCAAGTTGAACCTTGAAATTTTCCTGGATCAAAGATCTTTCAAGACCGATTTTCATTGGTGAACTCCAACACCTTCTTAATCCAAACAAACACATCTGATGCAATACACTGCTGACACTATGAGAAGGTTGAGAAAATGAGTGGGTTTTATATTTTTTGTCCCTTTCAGGCACGTTAGTAGCTGCGCAAGATGTTACAGAAGAAGAAGAGGCAGCTGATGAAGATACTACTGATGATGTGATTGCTGAAGATGAGGATGATGAAGCAGAGGTGGAAGATGATGAAAACACAGAACTGGTATGAGCATAAGATGATAGTTTAGTTGTAGGTTTTATTATTTATTCATTATTGTTATTATTTTACATGGATCACATAAATCTAATCGTTGTGATTGATCTGGGTCAGACTGAAGAAAAAGATGAAGAGGAAGAAGAAGAAGCTCTAGCAGGAGAGATGAAGCCTTCCCCTAATGCTGATACAACCATTCTGTTTGTCAAAGGAGAAGGTAGCTGCACCCCCAAATTACCAGTGTTAATTTTGTAGTTTCTAATTTGGATACAAATTTTGTGGTTTGTCTACAAATCTTTTAATTTCTAATGCTACTCTTCTTGGTTACAAAGTCTTGCCAGGTTCTTAACAATTCTGTTTATGGTTATGCCTCTATACTTGATGTAATCAGATGTGTTTGCTGAGAAATGCAACAGGTTAGATAATTTGCTTACATGTTTACTGCTGATTTAATTCTAGACTTTCCAGCCAACAACATTGTGAAATTCCTGCTGGGCTTCACCAATAAAGGGAGTGAAAATTTTGTGGTCGAGTCTCTGGACGCTTCTTTCCGCTACCCTCAGGACTTTCAGTTTTACATCCAGAACTTCACTGCTCTGCAGCTGGGCACGGTGGTCCCTCCACAGCGCCAGGCCACGTTTGAGTACTCTTTCATCCCAGCTGAGCCGATGGGCGGGCGCCCCTTCGGCCTGGTCATCAACCTCAACTACAAAGACAGCAGTGTGAGTGTGACACTGTAGAGATTTGTGGCACTACAATAAAGATGTAGACCAATTACAGAGATTATATCAATAACCATCTGTGGTGGTCACAGAATTGGGCAGGCTCACCTTGGGAACACAATATTGCTCGTAGCAAGGGGAAGTTGAATTCATGATTATTCAGATTACTTCTGAGGATGATATACTCATGTATAAAGTGTACAATTAAGCCTAGACTCATTTAAAATCATAACTCAGCATATTAAAGCTTTGTTTTCTTAAATGACATTTAATCTTTTACAACAAAAATAATCTAGTATGCACCAAAGAATGTTTCTGTATGGTGTAAAAGAAATGGAAGAGACAGTTTAACTCTAGGTTTTTTTAATTTGTTTTTATAACAGGGCAACGTTTTCCAGGATGCAGTGTTTAACCAGACAGTCACCATCACTGAGAAAGAGGATGGTCTGGATGGAGAGACGTGAGTGAATTTTGAAAAACAGAGGGATTATAAAAAGTAGAAATTAATTCCTGCTTTTAGCTTGGCTGGTCATAAGTTTCTCATACTATTTTCTCAAGTGTGTTTTGTTTTTTTGTTTTTTTTTCCCCCTCCTTCTCCACCTTGATAAGAATGTTGAATAACTGCTAGGTTGTCCTCTTCCCACAGGATCTTCATGTATGTGTTCCTCTCTGGGCTTGGGCTTCTGGTGGTTGTTGGCCTGCATCAGCTCCTGGAATCTAGGAAGGTAAAAGTCTAGTAATGGAACGTATGAAGTATGACGTGTAGGTTTTGGCCTGGTGTTGACCTTACTGAGGGAGTTGTAGCCCTGAGCGAAGCAGGTCAAGTGAAGTCGAGCTTTAATACTATCACAATCGTATATAGTGTGCAAGTACACAATGAGATGAAATAACATTTCTCCCCGACCAAGGTGCAAGATACATGTATGATATACACAGTGCTGACAGGAGATAAATAAAGAGCAGTGAGAATAAGAAGCATGCACGGACGGGGTATGGGGACACAATAAAGGATGGGGGCAGTAGAGTATAAATACCCCAATCACAAAAACATATAACATGACAATAAGACATTGCAGTAAAGTTATTGCTCATTTTGCCAAAACTTTAGAATATGCAGTTGTGAATATAATTGAAAGTGATCTGCTTGAACCTGTCTCCTCCAAGAAAACTGAGCTTTAGCAATTTAATTTAGTGACAGTTTTTGCTGTCATACAGTGGATTTAAGTTACACTTGAGGAATTTCACTTTATATTATTATAGCTCAAATTATTAGTTTAAGCAAATTAGGGAGCTTAGAGAGTGTGTGTCAGGCACTGTTCACACTTGCTATTAACAGACGTCTCGAGTGATTTGAACGCAAGTGAACAACCAAAACACATAGCTGTTTACATCTCCAGTGACTACTTCTGATAGAATTTCATACATAATTTCCGCTGGAGGAAAAATGACGCTCTCCTTTATTATGTCAGTCTTCTATGGCATTTATTTTCATACAGAAGTGTCTCTCGAATCCTGTCTTGTGTACCTATAGTGGCTGTTTCTATTGTGTGGTCTGCTTTTTAAAAAAAAAAAAAAAAAAAACTGAAATAAATGAATGAGAGATGAGATGATGAAAGAAGCTATGAAAAGCAGCTGCTTTTGTTTCTGTGGTTGTAGCTTTGTCTTTATCCTTTAGCCTAGTAGTGGAGAACGCTACCATTCATTGCTGTTTCTAGTCTTGCAATGATTTTACGGCTAGCGCAGTGACGCAGTCGATTAGGCGGTCAATCGTTGCTGTCCGAGGTGCATCGGGCCACTTTTGCGTTCACACTGCAAATGTGATGTCATACGCATGAAATATGGTTCAAGTGATCGGAACACAATGCGTCTTTTGAGATGCATTTGTCCGTGTTCACACCTGTATTTAGCGCTGTCCACTTGCAATCGGATCACACTCGACACATGTTAATGCCAGGTGTGAATGGGGCCTTGCTGAAGTTCTATGATAATTGAAGCAAATATAGGGAGGCTTATTGAAGATCACTGAGGATGTTCGAAGAGAATTTCCACTTATCAGCATTTGGTCGCTTCTATCTCTCTGCAGAGGAGGAGACCTGTGGCCAAGGTGGAGATGGGGACTTCCAACCATAATGACGTTGATATGAGCTGGATCCCTCAGGAGACACTCAATCAGATCAGTAAGTCCTGTTTTTATATATGTAGTTTCTTAATAGATATTTAAAATATGCTCAAAGAGCCTGTTTTTAAACTTCCTTTGTTTGAGAAGGTGGTTTGAACTGTTTTTTTTTTTTTTCTTTTTCCTTATTTCGTATATAAAAATTTCTTTGCTTTTTCATTCACACATTTTGACCTATCTTTTGAATCTTAATAACTGTTCTGACACAAACACTGGCTTTCTGTATTTTCCCTTCTTTTGTCTTGCATGGTCTTGGCTGGCGGTGCTCTTGCTTACTCACTCTCTGGATCACTCATTCTGTCTCTCTCTTTCCTCTTGCGTCTTCAGTGCAGAGTCGGCGAGGTGAGATTTCCTTTTACTTGTCAGAAACGTGATAGTAAACTAGCAGATAAGGTCTCTCTTTTTTTAAAACTCTTTCATTCTATTGCAAGTTTGCCGTTTGTTTCCTACTGTAAGATTTATTAAAAGGTTCCAATACAAGAAGAGGTCTCGTTACGTGGCAGGGTTCCCGTCGTCTTACGAGTTTCTTTTCAATCACAAAAAGGCTTTTTTTTTTTTTTTTTAAATATATAAATAAACAGCTCTTGGGGCTTAACATCCAAATTTTCTTTATTCTGTTCATAATGATTTCTTTTAAAGGGATATTACTAAGATTTTAATTTTAACATTTATGCAATAAAATGATTTGAAATTTACAAACCCAGTTGGGCCCATGGTGGTGAAGTAACGTTGATGGGACAGTATTAGTATTGTAAATGAACTAATGTAGGCACAAATTCTGTTTATTGACTTGTACATTAGTTGTGGCATCAGGTGGTCAAAGAGGATGACTCTAAATCTAAAGTGATTTATAGTCTTTATATAGTGATTTGGAAATAATGATTGTTATTTTTACCTCCCTCCAGATAAGGCTTCTCCCAGAAGATCACCCCGTAAGAGGACGCAGAAGCGCTCCGCTGGATCAGATGAGTGAAGAAGGAGTGTAGCTCTGTGGCTCATGGCTGTATGGTGCATGCTACTGTGCACAGATTGACCATCATACAACACGCCTACGGACTGGTCAATACACACGTACATCTTTACCAATATGGTCACATTTTTTAAAAATATAACAAATAAGCAAAAAAAAAAAAAAAAAAACGTTTGACAACAATGAAAAGCTACTCCAGCCACTGTAATAGTGTAATTATTTTCCTTTTTTCCCTTTTTTTTTTTTCTTTTTTTTTTTTGGAGATTAGTCATTTTGACACAATTTTGCTTTTTAATCTGTGGATAAGAGGCATAATCACGTTAGGGTTTGTGGAGGTTTTTCGTTTGTTTCTAGAAAGCCATGCCTCTGTTGTAAATTTTTTCTTGGCACTGATTGTCCTCATGCACACGTGTATGCTTAGCTGGGTCTTCCTCACTAATTCAGTTACTTGTTGCCAGCCAATACGAGTGTGCGTTTGCCACATTTTTAAAGTGCACTGCGTTTTTGTTTTGGGCCATTCTATTCTGCCATTTTGGTTTTGGAGGATTGCTCACTGTATGAAAGCCAATTGTAATAATGGACTCAATAGCTCCCAGATTGTGCCTATTTTTCTGATTCTCCGTTGTCAATTCACCTCTCGGAATGTCCCCAGACTCAGTTTTCAAGTGTGTTTTTTTCAGGATTTTAAATCTCCTAGTATGATTTCCAAGAGCACTGATAGTACATACTGTGTGGTGCTTGGAACAGGGAGTCTGTGGATTAATTTATTTCTTGTTGGGTCTATTTTTTTTTTTTTTTAAATGCTGTGTCTTGTGGCATGGATTTGGATGCCCATAATTAATATTGTGTGCTTTAAAAGCATAGTACACTACTGTATGCAAATGGGTCCTTATATTTCCTGTGGGCTTTGCCAACCCATGGTATATCAGCAATCAGTGCTTTAGACATGTACATGCTTTTTAGTTGGTGTGTGATTTATTGACTGATAACATTCTTATTGATGTTTATAAGGTTGACTGATACTGTTTGAGAATCATTTACATGTAGAAATGTCAACCAATTGAAGCATAAGCTGAAACCATGCAGTTCACAGGGTTTCTCTACTTAGTCATGGCTTTCTCTCATTGGGACTTTTAGCTCTGCTCTACTTTGCAAAGACTCAAACAATTGTTCCCATTTTTTGTTGAACAAATGGTGCAATTAAGGCTACCCACACAAGTATTAACGATGAAAAAATATTGAAGAGATTGTGGGTTCACATGGAAAAGTACAAAATAAAGATGGACATAAATGTGAGTTCATGTTTGGTTTTTTCCTCATACATACATATATATATATATATATATATATATATATATATATATATATATATGTATGTAACTTTAGATAATTTTTGGTTCAGTAAATTATAAGTTATTTTAGTCTTGTATTCTTATTTATGTCTAAGAGGAAACTACTACCTTGTTTTCCTGTTTTATTAGTCCTTAATCTTGAAACGCATCAGCCCTACAGAGTGTGTTTACTTGCAAACTTTCCAGCTGGCTAGCTAGCAATGAATAAACATGATCAATCATGAAACCTTATAAACATCCAGCAACAACAGTTGTGGTTTTTGTAACATGTTGGTTCGAAATGACTTAGGCAAAACATCTGTTTCCTCTATGACAAGTTCAAGTGTTTGAAAGCTGTTCAGAAACTCTTCAACAGATTCAATCTGTGAAGGCTGTGTTAACTGGGATAACTGATACCTTAGCCTTAATGACTCAGATGAGCTTGATGAACTTTCAAAAACTAAAAAAAAATTAAAATAAAAAAATATATGTCTACAGTAATTTTGTAGTCTTTGGGTAGAACTGAATTTTCTAAGACCTAGTAGGAACATTTAAAAATGTGTAAGAGAGGCCCATTCAACAGGTCACAATACAAGCACAGAGCACTCTTTATAATATTTAAAAATCACCTGCAAGACAGCAATTAATATAAAACTTAACATATACTCACTGTCTACTTTATTAGGAACACTTGTACATACATGCAGTTATCTAATCAGCCAATTGAGTGGCAGCAGCACCACACAAAAAAAAAGAAAATCATGCAGATGCAGGTCAAGAGCTTCAGTTCATGTTCACATGAAACATCAGAATGAAGAAAAAGTGTGATCTCTGTGACTTTGATTGTGGCATGGATGTTGGTGGCATGGATGTTGGTACCAGATGGGCTGTTTTGAGTATTTCAGATACTACTGATCTCCTGGGATTTTCACACATAGCAGCCTCTAGAGTTTACACAGGATGCTGCAAAATAATAATAATAACACTGAGTGAGCAACAGTTCTGTGGGTGGAAATGCCTTGTTGATAGGAGAGCTCAGTGGAGAATGGCCAGATTGGTTCAAGCTGCCAGGAAGGATATAGTAACTCAAATAAACACTCTTTACAACCATGGTGAGCAGAAAAGCATCTCATCATGCACAAAACATTGAACCTTGAGGTAGATGGGATGCAAATGTAGAAGACCACATTGGGTTCCACTCCTGTCAGCCAAGAAATAATAGATAGATAATAATAGATAAAAGATAATAATAGATAATCTGAGGCTACAGTGGGCACAGGCTCACCGAACCTGGACAACTGAGGATTAGAAAACAAAAATCACCTGGTCTTTTTCCAATCCATAGTGCATTTGATGGCCCAGACTTTTAAGTTGTTGATAGTTATTCAGATCTAAGACTGAAAATAGTGCCTCACTATTTCACTCTTACTAGCCCATCATTCAGGCATTTATATGGTCAGTTAACATATTACTGTCAAGCTACCTTGAAATACTAAAGAGCTTGGAATACAACAAAAGTTTGAAGGAGCAGTTAAAGACCTGAAAATGTTCAAAAGATTTGTTTGTCTCTCGTTCTGTGGATGGAGATGGGTGGTGGTCATAATTTCTTGCTTATCTGGTTCACCACCAGATCTTTTCTCTTACTGACATTAAGATTGTATGTGATTGTCTAGACTTGACTCCTGATTCTCTAGACTTGACTTCTGTACTCCTTATCCTTCCTTTCACTGCTGCAGCCCATTAGCATTTACAGAAGTGTTTTGCAGTCTCAAAAACATATCCTCGTGCTAGTACAAATAGGTCAGGGTCTAAGAATGCTATGAAGCTAAAATTCTGTTAAAATTCTGAGGGGAGTCAGTACAACAAGAAAAAACACACAAGTCAAAGTTGTTTTTTTTTTTTTTTTTTTTAAATTAGTGCTCATTTAAGTGCTTCCGTCTTCATTTGAAGAGAGCCAGGGGAAGTTCAGATGATGAGATGAGTCTTGATGACTTCCTTGTATTGAGGGATGGTACAGATTAGCACAGAGTCATCAAAGTATTTCTGGAAACTGTGTAGACTAGAGTTGTACATATTTTTGTCTAATGTGTAGAGGGTGAATAAAATCAAGATAAAACAGTTCCCTGGGGTAATGTACATTATAGTGTGTAGTGCAGCTGAAGTGCAGCTAAGGTGTACAAGCTATGGCTTCATGATGAGTAGGTAAGAGTGCTGTGTACTGTGTTACCTGGTCTGTTCATGTGAGAATAGGCTCTTAAAGTGATCTAGTATCAGTCTTTTAAATATTTTATTGGGTGTGATTCATTCATTTATCTATAGTAACTGCTTTATCTTGGTCAACGTCACAGTGGATCTGTACCCTATCCCAAGAGTAGTGGGCATGAGGACCAGTCCAGTTCAGGGCACCATGCACAAACATTCACATACTCATTCACACTAGGGGCACTTTAGGGTCACCAATCCATCTACCCACTTGTTTTTGGGTGTAGCAGGAAACCAAAGAACTTGAAGAAACCCCACATCGTTGTAGGGAAAACACAGGGAGACAATAACCCGAGCACAAATTTGAATCTGGAGATCCTGGAGCTGTGAGACACCAACACTACCCAGTTGGACACACTGTACCACTCTGTTGTGTATGATCTCAATGTAATATATTACAAATATAGACTGTTTATATAATTTATGTAATATATTAAGTAATACAGTACAAATCTAGTGTGCCACAGTAGCACAGCAGTTAGGAATGCCACCTCACAGCTCCAGGATCATGGGTCTGTCTGGAGTTTGGCATGTTCTCCCCATGTCCACACGGGTTTCCTCTGGGGTCTCCAGCTTCCTCTCATCTCCTAAAACCATTCCTGTTGGTGGATGGAAATGTCTATGTGAATATGTATGCATGGTGCCCTGCGATGGCCTGGAATCCCATCAAGGGTGTATTCCTAGTTGTGGATGAACCACATGCCTGACCCGGACAAAGCGGCTACAGGAAATGAATGAAGGGATTAAGTGATAACAAATCTAAGTTGTAAATGTAATTTAAAAAAAAAAACAACAACATGTTTTGCTCTACAGTAACAGTGCAGTACAGTGGAGGTTTTGATTATGTGTGTATGAGCAGGAGGGCTGGGCCTCTGAGGCTCTGAGTCTCAGCTGTGTTTGAGATGTTAAGAGGTGTCTGTCTCTTTAAGGCGCGTGTCTGCTGTTGCTGCTGCTGCTGGCTCGCATTGTGTGAGAGGAAAAGCACGCCACCGCCACCGCCTCAGAACATGCCTTAATTATACTGCAGGAAAAAAAAAAGTTCACGTAAACAAGAGGATAGATAACGGTTTGTAACTTAACAGACTCCTGCACAAGTTTTATAGTGACACGGTAAGTTTGAGTCCCTCATTCGTTGTGTTGTTTTGGTTTATTGGTTTATTGTTTAAACTGTAGCGAACAAGATGGGGTTTCTTTTTCTTTTCTTTTTCTTTTTTTTTTGCTTCTTTTATGGGGTACAAATAATGGCAGGCTGTTAGTGTTCACTGTTGCTTTTACATTAAGCGGAAAAACGACGCTTTTTAAAGAAACATTAGGAAACACTGTTGCTATGGACAAACATAATATCGTAAATTTAGCCTAATTTTAGCCTAATTGTAGCCTCTGTAGTAATCTGAGAGCTTCTCAAACACGAGGAATGCATTAGTGAAATTAAATTAGTCTACATCTTGGGTTTGGAAGTTCAGGAGATAGAATACAATGATTATTTAACTATTAAACTAAAGCATGTCTTTTTGTTTTACACAGTAAACGTTATTGCTGGGAGTGAAAACTTCCTCGACCAGGCTAGGGCTGAATGCCAAATGGCTGCTCATTCCCTTTGTAAGTGCACTATATGATAATGGCTTCCACACCCAGTGGAGTGTACTTGATGTCCAATAGGAAGCCATTTAGGTTTTGTCCTTTGGCTCATTGATTACCTGGCCTCGCGGCTTTGATGTTGCCGCCCATTTTAACACAACAATGGCGCGCGAGGAAAGAGTGGGAAGTGTGAAAGGTGTGAAAAGTGAAGCCCGTCGCCTCAAGAGTCGTTTATTTGCCATATTTTCTTTATTTGCACAGTTGCACTGTGTACACTGAGCATTGAAAGGCTTAGATTTAGGCACTGACACTACAAACACTTGTTAGACATCAACAAACATATATTTGGAAATGAATGGCTCAGATGATGCTGGAATGTAATAAAGTAAATGAAACAGTGGTGCACAAAGGCAGAGTAAAAATGGAATGTGCTATTAATTAAGGCAGATCAGTAAATACAAGTACAATAAATAGTGTGTGTGTTTGTGTTTATCTCCATGTTTGTGGATTGTTCTCTGGTGGTTTTCTTATTGCCTCTGATGCTTTGCTATTGGCTCCAGAGTTGTTGTTTTTTTTTTCTCAAGCAACTGACTGTATACTTCTTGTGGTTCTTGTGAGGATGCAGGTGGGATGCGGTTTGCTCGGAGCGGGATGCAGTCGACCTGGACACACACGGCACTGTTTGTGGCGTTTCTTGTGTTTTTGTCTGGACTTTCCCTTTCTTCTGCTTGCAATAAAGCCTTGTGTGCCAGTGACGTCAGCAAGTGTCTAATACAGGTAAGGAGGCTTTTCTTTGTTTTATTTATTTATTTATTTTTTAAGTAGTGGAACTCTTTAATACAAGTACCTACATTCATTCAGTATTTGGGTGGTATATTATTTGCTCTAGTAGTACAACAGTCTGTGGACACCTGACGATCACTCCTATGTGTGTGTTTTTTTGTTTGTTTTTTTTTTAACCCCACTTTGCTGTTAAAGTACCCTCTATTCTTCTGGGAAGGCTTTCTATTAGATTTTGGAGCGTGGCTGTCGGGATTTGCCCATTTTGCCACAAGAGCATTAGTGAGCTCAGGCACTGATGTTGGGTAAAAAGGTTTGGGGCACTGTTAGTGTCCCAGTTTATCCAAAAAGTGTTCAGTAGGGTTGAGGTCAGGGCTCTGTGCAGGACACTCAAGTTCCTTCACACCAAACTTGGCAAACCATGTCTTCATGGAGCTCGCTTTGTGCACAGTGGCATTGTCAGGCTGGAACAGGTTTGGGTCTCTTAGTTCCAGTGAAGAGAAATCTTAATGCTACAGCATACAGAGACATTCTATACAATTTCCAACTTTGTGGCAACAGTTTGGGAAAAATCCACATGTGGATCAGGTGTCCACAAATGTTTGACCATATAGTGTATATTGCAAAGGTATATTAGACTATAGCCAGGGTGGATTTGGGGCAGTGGGGGCCCCCAGGCTTGAACCCTATACCTACACCATGACAAGAATCTACAACTGCTCCAACCTGAAAAAGTGAAGCTGTTATAATACAGAATAGAAGCTGCTATAAAAAAACAGCAAGTAATCACTGGGCAGAGAAGGGCAGCATCAACCCTTATGGACAGAAACTGAATCACTGGTTTTCAACAGAGAGAGTCATATACAATGGGAAAGCTTAAAATCGCAAGACAAGACAGGAATAAAAATAAAAAAAGTCAACTATTCACAACATATTGAAACAAATTTTAAAAAAATCACAGACCTTTAGAAAGAGTTAGTTTCCAAACTAAGTGGTGAATTATAATCTAAAGAAAGTGGATAATATTGTCCAACTTGTTTTGGAGCAACGTTGTCAGCCTTTTTAATATAGCAATTTTAATATAGTAATTACACTGTTAACATGGCATATTGCACCAGTGCTTTTTGTTTATGTTCTTCATATTTACCGTCTTGCAATGTATTTCATACTGCTGTCACTCCTTGGATTTTTGGACACAGACAGTCCTCTGATGTACTGCACCAGGACATCTGTATTTTTGCAGTTTCTGATGTAGCTATTTACTGCACTACCATTCTTTTTATATTTATGTCATACTGACACTGTTATATTTATATTTATTTACCCTCTCACACTTTATATTCTTACTTACATGCATGTTGTGCTGCCGTAACATGTTAATTTCCCCATGAGGGATTAATAGAAGTTTTATCATAAGTCTTAACTTATGAGCATCGTTGACATGCAGTTTCCTTGTTTGTGGTTTTAGTGTTGTGGTTGTGTAGTCTAGGGGAACAGATAAGCCTACAATGTATATTACCAAAAAAGGATATAGATATATAATATTTTTTTTCTTCTTACATCAGTCACTTAATATGGTATGTCCCCAATGATAATCCAATGAAATCTTAATGTGTCAAACAACAAATTAGCTGCTTGCTCCCAGTTCAGACCTTCAAGAGGGGAATCATTTCTTTTCCCTAATTCCTTTCATCAGTTTTGAAGTATGTTAGAAGTCTGTGCAGGTGAGGAAACTTTACACACAAAATTGTTTTAGATGTGAAAAATAGCTGTATTATGTCATAGTATCAAGAATACAGCCATTATGATCCAGGTTCTCCACTGCCTGTGGTAGAGATTAAGCTGCTTATTACACATCTGGAATGTGACCTCCACTCTCGGCCTCTCCTGCTGTTTTGGCAGTCTGAGGTTGCATAGTGTGCTCCAGAAAACCACAACATAATCGTACTCTATCAGAAACATGCATTTCACTAGGAAAATAACTACAGTTGTACTCAAAGACCTGCATTTCACTAGGAAAAAATAACTCTTTGCACTCGGGATTGAAATTTTAAAAAATATTTTTAAACACCCCTGTTATAAAAATATCGACTAACATAAACCTGGTTTTCTCAAAACCTATGTTTAACCCATTAACTTGAGTGAAGGTTTTCAATGCATGTATACAAGGTGTTTGAAAGTTATTATTCGTATTTGTCAGAAGTATGTGAATCACATATCAGAATTTTTATACATTGTCTATATGCATTGTATTTTCTTTTATCTTAAAATGAGAGCAAAATAGCGTTCTCTCTGTTCATGATTACTGTATATAGTTTGTGTAATTAAATGGAGGTTTGAAATCACGTGTTTCTTGGTGTTTTAGCTTTTTTGATTTCACTCTCATTACTCTTTTGGTGGTAGGTTCTTATAATGTTTGCTAGCAGCTATATTGATGTTTTTCAGGAGTTGTGCCAATGCAGGCCGTCAGATGGGAACTGTTCATGCTGTAAGGAGTGTATGCTGTGTCTGGGCACGCTGTGGGAGGAGTGCTGTGACTGTGTGGGTGAGTATGTGTGTTTCACTTCTGGTCCATGTAGCTGTGGAATTGCCATGGACAACAATATGAAGACTTGGATTCTTTAGACTTTTTGAACTTGCTGTCCAATACATTCTTCTCTGTATTTGGTGCACTTGATAGATGGATGATGTGCAGCGTCCTTCCTGTAGATGTTAAATGAGTGCTGTCACCTGATATTTACAGCTTGAATCTTTCCTGAATGCTGTTCATACTCTTCTGTTTTCCCGTTTAAGGATCTGTGTTTTGATAACAGCTGTGTTTAATTTATCGAACTTCTTCTCAGGCATGTGCAACCCGAGGAACTACAGTGACACCCCCGCCACCTCTAAGAGTACAGTGGAGGATCTCTACAGGCCCATTCCCTCCCTATTCAGAGCGCTCACTGAGGGTGAAGCCCCCATCAACATGATGGTGGTCTCTTTTCCTGTGGCAGAGGAACTGTCTTACCATGAGAGCCTGGTCTCCTTCTTGGAGACCATGGAAGATCAGCATCAGAATGTTTCATTGCCTGGCAACAGCATTCATTCTAGTTATGATAACACTCAAGGTAAGGCATGATACCACCATTAAATCTGATGTTACCCAGTAACATGCATACTTTAACATAATACTTTGTTTTAGTACTTATTTGTATAAATAAGATTTTTATCCAGAGTAACAATTTAAGTTGTACCAGTCGTTTCAGTTTTCCTCCTTTTCTATGTTCAAGGTGTGGTTTATAATGCATGAGTATTTCTAGATCTGTAATGATCATATAATTTTCATCATAACTTTGAAAAACTTGATTTGCTATGCAATGAATTCAGCTATATTGCCAATTTCTTCATTTCCAACTCTGTTTACAGTTTATCTGGCCTGAAAATTAGCCTCATCCCCCTGAACGAACAAGAACACCAACACCTTAAAAATCCTTAAAATTCACAAGCCACATGTAGTTTCACAGGGCAGGGTCAGTTGGGGGAAATTGCAGTTTGCCCCATAGGTAGTGGATGCCTCTAAAAATCTCTCAACTGTTCCTTTAAATAACCTGTCTTGTATGCATTTAATAAAAAAAAAAATTAACTCATAAATATTTTAAATGTGGCACTAATGAATTGCTGGTGATTTGTTGGTGTACATTACTATCATAATATATATTGTGTAGAATGGAGGTTTACCATTTACCCCTAGCATGAAATGTCTCCTTGATTCAAGGCCTCATTTTTCTGTGCTCCAATAGCTCTGGAGCATGCTGCATTACTGATTTTAATTTATTGTGAAGCCAGTCTCTTTGCGGTGAACTCTCTGCCACCCCATCTTTGCTGCCTGGCTTCTTAATCAGACTGCCAACAGAGAGGAGGTGTTGATGTTCAGGAGGAAATTACAGCTTATGTCAAGGGTCTATAAAATAATTCTCATTTAAGCATTGAACACACTGTGGTACTTGGATATAAATGCATGTTACAGTGTGATCTCATTTTATGCTTAAATTTTCCTGAAACTGAATGCAACTACATTTTATAAAAATGTAGAATGTGAACATGAGCTGCTCACCATGTAAAAGTTCCTTCTTCTCATAATCTTACTCTCTATCCTTCTAGAAAACATGTGCACAGTAGTGTACTTTGATGACTGTGTTTCGATTCGTCAGTGTAAGCAGTACTGTGAGTCGATGGGAGGCTCAAAGTACCGCTGGTTTCACAACGCGTGCTGCGAGTGCATTGGGCCCGAGTGTATCGACTATGGCAGCAGAGCAGTGAAGTGCATGAACTGTCTCTTCTGAACCACTAGCCTTTGAGTGTTGTGGATGCTCATACTCCTGCCACAAGAGGGCACAATGACGGGACCTTAGGCTCAGGAGACACTGACCTGGGATTGGGAAAAAGAGGCGACAATCATGTAAATTACAAGCCCTTGTATTTTTGCTCTTTGTATTAACCTTTTACACTTTGTTTCATAGGTTTCTAGAAAAAATATATATGGATTTTGTCTTTTGTATTTTTCTTGTAAATCATTGCATAGCCAGTGGCTCTTCAAACCATATTCAGATGGCGGTGTCAAATGCCAAACTAATGCTTTTTATCGTGTGTTAACTGTTACCGACTTTATTCATGTTTACTAATTAACCCTAGTTGTTAAATCTTTGTTGACAGATATCAAGGTACTAAATGGGGGGAAAAAATCAGAAAAGTCCCTGTAATATTGCAGGCAATCATACAATAGCACATGGCATGTTGAAACTATTGCAGATGCAGTGAAGGTTATAGTGAAGGTTGGTTGAGATATTCTTAGTTGTAATTCCTCTGCGCCTCAGATGAAGGGACTGGAGCCATATACACGAAGCGTTTGTGACTGAGTGCCATTTCTTATGTTTCTGCTTTTAATACATAGATATGACGAGGAAGCAAACAGGAGACCTGTCCTTATATCAGCACTCTAGTTAAGCCCTGTGAATATTGGCCCAGAGGTTGTATGTGTAAGACATGTATTTGGAAAAGACTACCGCTTTAGGATTCATTTTAGCTGTTATATCCTAATGAGCAGTATGGGTGTTTCAGTACTGTTACTTCAAGGTACTTTATGCATATTGACCAAGGTTGCTATTCCCAAAAAACCTGCATGTTCATATTTTGTTTTGCAGTAATCCTCATTAAAAAACAAGAAACATTTGGTTCTGATTATGCTTCTGGAGTAATATGGTGAAGTTCCTCAGTGGAACTGATTTAAAGCAGCATTCACTATGAAACATGCTCAACACATAATTATTTGTTTGCTTCTGAAGTTTCTTTTATTAACGAATTATTTAATTATCATAGAATAACAAGTCCAATTGCAAAGCTTACTAAAGAATCGTGCAGGGTTTTTTTTTTTGCATAAAAAAGACATAGTTAAACATCTCCACAATATTAAAATTAGTGTTTTATTCTAATTGTTTTCAGTGCATTTTGATTGCTCATCTGACTCCTGCATCCATTCCAGTGTTTCATTCTTCCATGTATGGATGCATTCAGTATGCAGGTGCACTAATCAGTCAGCCCAACTTCCCCTGAATAGAGGAGAGGAGGGGAGTTGAGCACTTTCACATCAGCTTTGTATGATTGATCGTGGATTCTGGGTCAGATAGCAGATGGTTGGGCCTGTGTGGAGGATGATGGGGTAGCTGCGGGCTCCTCCCTCTGCAACACATTTAAATCAGTACAAAGGAGTCTTTCTCTCCTGGGAAGAGATTGAGACGCAACTACAGTCACATGACCACTAAGTCTTGGCACTGGAACCAGGTAGGAGCTTCACATGGTATCATCCTGAAGCTCCATTTGCCAGCTAGCTTAGAAGGGCTTATGAGTCAGGATGATCACTTTACCTGCAAATCACCATTAGATCAGCAGAAGTTAACAATGTTGTTTTATACCACTAGTTAAAGGTTATTGTTTAGGTTGTAATGAATACCTATTGAGTTTAAATGTGTTGACTGTGAACGCACATAATCAAGTACTCTTACGGAAGAAACAATGTTTTCGACAGTGTTCAGACTACTAACAGGGGAAGTAACACAAAGTCAATGCAGTGGTGCACAAGTTATAAAGGTGAACGATTATCAAGTTAAACAGGTACAGTAGACTTTATCAGTGCCAGTGGGGAAATTCCTGAGTGCTAACCATTAGAGGATGGAACCTCTTTACTGGCTCTGAAAATAAAATGAACTTAAGATACATGTAGGTCTTTAAGTGAAATATTCATATTAGCACAGATCTCTAAATAAATACACCAACCTCGTATAGTACAAGAACTCTCGCAACACATATACCTGAAATGTAACTGGGAGGTAAGGACACCTTTACTCTACAGTCCACACTCCACACTCCACACACACACACGTTTACTTGGCAATTTCATTTATCCAGTTTCAGCATTAATGGTCTCTGGATGGGTCTCTTCACCAAACTACTACTATTGTTCACATTAAGATGAAAAAAAGGCATTGGGCTATATTAATATTAAAGAAGTTTTTGATCACTATTCTGAATGTTGCCAAAAACCAACAAAGGTGAAAAAGAAAGCAGACTAAGTGCAACTGCATCTGAACTTTTATTTTGGACAGGTTAGGAGAACATATAACAATTCTATTCATGATCACTGATCAAAATGAAAAAAAAAAAAAAAAACTGATAAGGATATGTACAGTACATGTGATGCATGGATCATAGTGAAGCACTTTTATTTTCATGTTAAAATACCCCAGAGTGATGTGTAACAACCACACTGATTCAATATTGAATTTCTACATACTCTGCAAAATGGACCGCTTGTGATTTTGGTTTAAAAATACAATAGTTCCTTTTCCAATAGGACATGGATCCCTGTGTCCCAGGGGAAGCCCATGCCCACAGGCACAACAATGTGCTGCACTAGACTTTAAAACAATATCGGCTCAAGCCCTTGAAGAAAAACATGTCCGGCTTCAAACAACGGCTCCCAGTCTACGGTGTGTGGAAAGCCTGAGGCGGTTATACTCTCTCCATGTTGAATATATCTGCAGCATATGAGTCACTCACACAGTACAGTATCAAAATGGAAAATGAGATAAAATAAGGGAAACACTTGGCGCTACAGTCTTTCCTGCTAACATGGTTGTGTGAAGCTGAAAGTTCCTGCTATGTTGAAGAGAAAAAAATAACGAAGGTCCATCAATAAGAGAGAGGAGGAGATGAGGATGAGTGAAGGAATAGCAGTCATCCATTCCCTGGATCTGAGATATGCTGACATTTTTAACTGTAGTTTGTTGATGTTTTGATTCCAGATATTCAAGTATTCTCTGGTTTTAAGGAAGACACTTGTAAGGCTTCTGTGGCAAAAAAAAAAAGATCACAAAAACTTTTTGTTGTAGTGAGTTGCTCTAAGGGAAGGACAGTTGGTTGAAGTGACTCCCCAAGCAAATATTTCTCAGTTCTTGTGCCCATGGCAGAGGCCATTCCAAGCCCCTATACCATTAACAAAGCTAGGGGTGTTGTATGTGCGTGCTCAGTAGGTGGAGGAAGTGGTGCTCATGGCGTCCTCGTTAATGCGTGTGCTTCCTGGGTGTACGCTGGCAAAGTATTTGACATCCTTGTCCATGTCCATCTGCAGAGCTACCAGTGTCTGCTCCAGGGCCTCCTGGTGCGAGTTGGCTGAGTGTAGGAAATATTCTATAGGAGGCAACATAGAAACATTAAATATGTTTAAAATATGATATACACAAATATGTCTGAATATCTGCTCTCAGCAATCCATTTTACTTTCACAATCTTGTGCTCAACCTACACACACACTCCCCTAAGAAACAAGTCAATGGACTGGCACTGACCTCGCTCCATCAGGCTCTGGCGCAGGGTTTTGGCCAGCAGCACACGAACGTTGGGCACAGGGTCAGATGCCAGCTGCAGCAGAGGAGCCAGCAGGTGCTCTGAGAACTGATCCAACGACACACAGTCCTCCTCTATAGCCAGCTAGAGATAGTGAGTGTGTGTATTAAAGAAAATAAGGGAAAAATAAATTGAAAGTAAAGGGAACATACACACAAATGCACACACAAAGGGAGAGATAAACCATGAGAGAATGAACACACTTGGGTGAATGCACCATTTGCAAAATTATCCCCCATTAAGGTCCTAAACAGCAGCTCCAATATGCTGAGCAGTGAGCAGGTGGCAGCCAGGAAATGCTACACTCCCTTTACAACACTGGCCATAGTAGAGAGGCGTACTGACCGTATGGCACCAGTGCTCTAGCCTTAACCACCGTTAAGGAGTTGGTTTTCAAAGTGTGCACATTCAGCAATGCGTGTATTCAATACACAAACAAAACAGAAAAAAAAAAACTCAAATGCCACTTGTTCACAAAAAAAACTTACTTTTTAAAGTGTTTTAAGGGTCTTTTTTTGTGTTGCTTTGCACTGTGATGAAGTCTACCACTGCCAAAACAGCATCACCCAGTGCACTGAAAGCTTTCAATGCAATGAGGTAGAAAGCACTTTAAACACTGCACTGGCTGAATGAACTACTCATGAGCTTCAACACTAAGACTGTTTAAGAGTGGTGTGGGGCAATGGGACCATTTGTCCTTACCTGACAAACAAAAGCAAACGCTTGGCGTCCAGACCATTTTGGAGAGTGGCAGAATTTATCCACTAACTCGCCAAGGAAATCCACCAACAGCGCTGGACATGTGGAAAGTTTCCTGATAATCTCACTGACCTAAACAGAGAAAGAAACAAACTCATACTATACATACTAAAAGTGCTCTTAATTAACAAGCAACAACAACCACAGCCTCACACTATCCATAAAGAAAGGACAATCAGGAGAGAATGCTGCATCATTTACACAACAGAGGGGCTAAGAAAGCCCATGACCCCTCACAAAGGGAACAGCTTGTGCGTATGGCTATGCATACCAGTCTGTAGGAAGTCCACCGCACAGAGGAGACTCTGTCTATGCAGAGGCAGAACGCCAGCGGCCTCAGATAGTCATACACGTCCTGCCCACTATACAGCTCCAACAGCAGGACCAACTGCCTGTTAGACAAAACCCACACAATCACACAATAACCTGTATAATAAAATGGCCAAAAGAGTTAAAAGAATAGACAACAGACGCTAATGAACACCACATTAGTTAGTCATACTCTGCAAGTTCTGATCTGAATCTCCAGTTGCGACTATTGTCTGTGACCAGGAACTCCTGCAACTGGTAGAGGTACTTCCTCCTTGTATCCTGATGCAGCAACTAAACAGGAAAAGAACAGAAGCATGTCAAGTTAAAATCTGTTCTCTCTCTTTGTGTGTGTGTGTGTGTGTGGTTTAATTGCAAATATGCAGAAGTGAAACAGAGTGAAATACAGAGAGTAGAAACAGAGAGCTACAAAGATTGTAAGAACAGAAAATTAAACATGAGAAGATCCTAGGATAACATAGAATTTAATAGTGCAAACTCTCCCAGGAAAAACATCATAAAATGTGACTAACCTTGAGGAAGTCATAGAGGTGTCGAAGGACCCCTATGCGCACCTCGTCCAGGTCCTTAAGAAAGCCATTGAAGATGGGCACCAGGTCTTCAGCAGTCAGCTGATCGCCCAAAATCAAGGCTAATTCATGGATGGAGAAAGCCAGTGTCCGCCGTACCTTCCACTGCAATGGGGCAAGAGAAAGAAAGAGAAACTGTCAAGATAAAGAGAGACTGACAAATAAGAGACAAATAGGTACAAGTGAACAGAGGTGTGGAGAAGGAAAAAGAATAAAATAAAACAAGGTGGAGGAAGAAAGGATGAGACAAAAGGGAAGAAGCTAATTGAAGCACATTACTTAGTTCACTTATTACTCTCGTATTACTACATCATGCAACTTTAACACAGCACTAATTCTGAAATGTTTAAAAATATCTCAAAATTAATAAACAACTATTTTCTCCATCTTGAAAGAGGTGGATCACTTCCTCAAGTGACAGAGACAGCATTCTTTAGTCTCATGAAAGTAGAAACGTGCAACTAAGAGCATGAAGCAGTATCTCCTTAAACTCTCACTCTACAGTAGTGTTTCTCAATTACAGATTACCACTGCCCTGGGTTTTCCTGTCTCCCAGCTCAAGTGACTCAACTTAACAACTTAGAGTAGTATGCTTAGACTACTAAAAATATAAGTAAAAGCAGAGCAGCACTTTTCAACACTGATCCTGGAGTATCAGCATGTTAGGGTACTTTACCAAAATGTGCTGGTACTCCAGGGCCAGTACTAGAAAGTATTACTCTAAAGTAGGCCAGCAAAGTGGTAAAATGAACAAGACTATGCATGCCTAGCTTTGCCAGACTGCCACTGACTGCACAGCATTTTGGTGTTAATGATAAAGGATGTTTATCCCCCCTTTATTTTGCCAGATCTCTTCGGCTTGATATTCAACTCTATTTTTTAGTTCCTTCTCAAAAACTCCAAGTATCAGACTGATAGTGACTTAGACTACCTACTATCCAGTCCTAGATAATCTAGATAATAATAATAATAATCTAATAATCTAGATAATAAGTCCTAGATAGATAGCCACAGGCTCAGGGAAAAAGGGACAGCAAAAGCAAAATACTGACAGAAGCACCAGCATGCTACAGAAGTGTAGGAAGAGTGTTGCAGAAGTGTCATATTCTGAGGTGCAGTCTTACGGCACCTGCATATCAGAGGCTAGCGTCTCAAAGGTGTCTCTGAGGCAGTGCCAGTTCTGGCGGCCCAGCGTGAGCGCCACACCAGGCAGGCTGTACGCACAATGCTTAGCAATCTCCATATCCACCGTCTGCGCCCGGGACGGGTCTGTCATAGACAGGTACTGATCCAACAGCGCCTGAGGGACTACATCCTACAGCATACCACGAAGACAAAAAGCATGTTTAAACAAGCATGTGACCCCTTTTTTTTTTTCCTCCTTACAATCATTTATAACAGCACTGCTTGAGAACAAGAATGCTATGTAACAAGTTGGGACACTATTTTTGGTTCCTAATTAATTATAAACATGATAAACACTGAAATTATACGCTTGTCAACACAGCAAGCCACGAGGAAAAAAAAAAAAAAAAAAGGAGCGCAAATATTTTACCTGTTGCTTAGATTTTTTCTCCTCCTCTGGACTGCTGCTATCACTTAACTCTAAATCATCACCATGACTCACCGGGAGGGTGGAATCTCGGCTCTGAAACACAAATGCCTTACGTTTAGAGTTGTATGACTCATGGCAATCAGCAGTATCTATTACAGGAGTGTACGCAAACTTAGACAATGAGTAAACACAGAAGACCATAAACCATATTGATCAAGATATGAAAAGTGTAAAAAAAAAAAAAAAAAAAAAAAAGATTTGGACTATAAATGTTTGCATACCTCTACATCAGAAGAGTCAATGAGAGGGACGTGGCAAGAGCTGAAATGGTTGTCATGAGCCTGCCGAGGTTCCAGGAATGCTTCCTCAACATGAGTGTCCAGCGACGTGGCTCTCAGAGCAGCGGTCAACACATCCACTTGTGCTGTTACACACAAACAGAATGACGCACAAAAGTTAGGAGTGCTTAATCACATTACTCAAATAGAGTGTTCAATACATTTAAATCACAAAACAGTTCTAATTCATTTGAACCCCACCTATACTTATGGAATGTTGTTATAACTGCATTTGACAGATGACTAGAATAAAGTGAATTTATATGGTACGATGAGGCTGAATTGCCTGATTACTGAAAACCAAGTAAAAGAAAGTCACAGCCTGTTGTCTGACAATGTAAACACAGGTCTGAACATGAGCTTGCTATGTGAGTGCACAGAAACCCACGATTAACACACACCTGGCTTGTTATGTCACACACAGGTATGCATTGTAACCTGTATTGTGCAAAACTACTTTTTCATCTTCTGACAGAAACATCTGCACAGTGCAGAAGTGTGACACCATAGTATGCTGATTATATATTTCCAAATTTTACTGCTTTACACCATTCTCTTACAAAAAGAAAAAAGAAAAAAAAAGAAGAGGAAGAGAAGCAGTAGCTGTGGTATTATAAGTGTGGCCACTCCCATCAAGTTTGAATTTCAATTCACGGAGCTTGGCTTGGAGCATATGGGATGTATGATTTATAGCATACACCAAACTATAACCAGAGTCACAGCATATTTGAGCGAGCCAAACAAAGTTGTACCAAATTAATGTACATTACAAAAATGAAACTAATTTTCCACTAAAAGAATAGTCTGAACATTTTACAGAACTATTGGCTACTGACTTTTTTTTTTGTGTGATCCTGAGTAGCTGTCTTGGCAGCTACACACTGAGGCAACCCTAAAACCCTACAGCAGAGTGTTTCCCTCTCAGGAATGGCTCCAGGTAGAACAACTCTAGACACCAGCAACCCTTAGACATCCAAGAACCCTTTTTAAAGCAATAAATCATGCCTTCAGAATTTGAGGTAATGTGACCTTGAGAAAAACAATTATAAAGTTAATTGATTTTCTACATCTTTATATGTATCAGATATTATGTGATAGATATTAGATTTACGTCCACTTTCAGGTGCTTATTTTGTTCAACATGGTGAACAAAACTCATCATACCCTGGTGGAAAGTACGTGCTAGACATTTAAGGACAAATAGTACGTAGTACAGTAACAGCACAGTCTTTACAGATTTGTCACATACAGGTAGACATAGGACAGACTCTTAATGCTTATAATGACAAATTAATGGCATCAATGGCAAATTAGACAATAGCCAAACCCCAGCTCAAGACTTGTGCCGATGCTGTGCTGCTGTTACATGGGACAGTAAGCAGAAGAGAAGGACCTGCTCTATTTTGTACAAACCTCTATAAGCATCAACAGCAGCAGCATGCATACACTCCACACAAACATGTCTGTTTAAGAGCAGGGTTTAAACTGGCAGTGATATTCCGTTCTCCAGGTAAATATAGTTTTAAAGTAATGGCATTTCTAATGTAGCATTTCTAAGGCATGCATCACAAACAAACAAGTAAATAACACTGGAGTTTATGGTGAAGAAACTGAAATAACATCGTTCAAAGTTAAAACACTGTGGTGTTTGGTCATACTGCTGTTAACATTAACGGACCCTTTTCTGTTCAGCGTTTGCTCAATTTCCCTCAGCTCATTTCCTTTCAAAAGAGACACAAAAGAGACAGCGCCTGCTACTTTCACTGTTTGAGGAACCTTCTAAAATCTGTGGTACAACATATCTATCTAACCAAGTAACAGTCTTATTACCTCAAATACAGAAATCAGAAATGGATATACTGATAATGGTCAATAGCTCACATGGTAAACATTTAAGCAAACAGGAGGATTTGCTTACAATAACCTTAAAAGCAACTCTAAACCTTTGAATATGTAACCACAAATAAAAACACAGAGCCACAGTAAGCCAGGGCTTTTCCGCCACTGAAAATACAAAGGCCTTTCTGAAACTGTCTCGCATGTCTGCATAGCATTTCTGCATAGCAAACCAGACAGACATAAAACTCCACTGAGCTAACGAATGAAATTCTGCAGTTATTCCGTAAAACCAGCATAATTCCAATATGGTCACATATCGTAATCAGCTCAATTTATCCTGAAAGCCGCCACCAAAAAACTTGTGCAGTGAGAGTGGCTACCAACAAACAGTCATTTTCTTTTGCGCTGGAGAGCATCTACATATATAAACAAACCTAGGGTTATCCCATTACTTTTCTAAAGTACACTGTAAACCATTTTCAAAATTAAAAATAAAGATGAATAAACATTTTCTAAACTAACAAATTTTTTTTCCAATTATAGTACACTGACAACCATCAACCACCAGAAAATGCCCAAATGTTATTTAAAGCTGTTTGTTGGGAGTTTACCTGTTTCAAACTGGAACATTAATCAGAGACTAAATCAAGAGTTAATTATAAATGTTGGAACTACCAAAATATTACAGTCTGTATTTCAGTTACAATACACTACTTCATAACAGCAGGAGCTTTGCAGCTCATTAGACAGCATAAGCCAAATGTGTAGCCCCTTAACCCATTCTGCTTCTTCCTATGATGGCCTTTGCAGGGGGAGAAAAAAAAAAAAAACACGAGTGTGCACGTTGCACAATAGTATGAAGAATCCTTTGAAGTGCAGAGGGAAGAACATTGCTGCAAAGCAAAATTACAGATGCTCTAAATTCATGTATATTTATGAAACCTTGCTTGGCAATGTGTTTCTGTTGTCATCCTGCGTTTCCACAGTAATTAAATTAAAAAATAATAATAATAATAATAAAAAAAATTATTATATTAAAAAAACAGCCCTCACCTTTGACATCAGGGTCATCAATGTGGGGCTCCAGGTTCTCGATGAGCTCCTCCAGCTGCTTCCTGTCCAGAGCAGGTGTGGAGACCTGGGTAGAGGAGCTGGCAGAAACCTCATCATCACTGTCGAACTCCTCCTCCAACAGCTCCAGGTCGAGGTCTATCTGTGCGATTGGTGTCCTCCAGTAGTGGAATGAGTTATACAGCTCCTGCTCTGGTATCTCCGCTTTCTCTGCCACATGGCTTGGTAGTGCACTGGAGGGAACCTCTGAACTGGTGGTGGAGTCCGGGTTCAAGTGTGTAGGATCCTCCGTCACAAGGCCTTCAGAGGTGTTTGAGGGGCTGTCCTGTGCTGTGGGGCATGTGGCTGGTGAGCACTGAGGTTCCCTGGCCGATTGATCCTGGTCTAGATCACACAGCTCAGAAAGGCACTTTGGACTGGGCCTATCTGCGTCAACATGGCAACAGGACTCATCCAGAGGTAAAGCTTCGGCTGCCTGCTCCCCTCCACCCTCCACAGCTATATCCAAACCTTCCCGTTCTGACTGGCATAGCTGGCCTTCACAAAGCTCCTGAGTGCATGGTGGATTCTGGGAAATGCAGTCGGGCTGTGACGAGGCAGCTTTTTCTTCTTGTGGGAGGCTCTGAGCACTGTCTTCTGTAGCAGGAGTGTTAGTGCTTGTGGATTTCTCACCAGCCCTTGATGGTGGAATAAAAAAAAGATATATATATATATATGACATTATAAACACGTTACATTACACTACACACGTTTTTGGACACTTGACATCACACTCATAAGTGGGCCTTCACCAAACTAGAGCTACAAAGTTGGACGCACACAATAGCATAGGATGACTTTGTATGCTGTAGCATTACGATTTCTCTTCACTGGAGCTAAAAGGTCCAAACATGTTCCACATTACACTGCCCCTGTACACAAAGCCATGATGAGGTCCATGAAGACATGGTTTGCCAAGGCAGGAATGTAAGAACTCAAGTGGCCTGCACAGAGCCATGACTTGAACCCCACTGAACAACCCCCAGGCCTCCTCGCCGCAACATCAGTGTCTGACATTACTAATACTATTGCGGCTGAATAGGCACAAATCCCCACAATGTTCCAAAAACCTAGTGAAAAGCCTTCCTATAAGACTGGAGATTATTACAAACTTTTGGCCATATAGTGTAGGTCTTTAGACCTTTTCTCCATTCCGTTTTTTTGCACTTACTTAGTTCCAGTTACAGGCAAGACTACTATAGCACTTACAGTAAACAAACTAGTATGATGGTCTTTCAGGTTATGAATGAATACAGATTAGGAAGTACTCTGGATTGTCAGCTGTTTCCACTTCCTGAAAGTTACTCTGTATAGGACTGTCTGCCAAATAGCTCAATATAAATATAAATGTAAATATAAGTAGTAAAACACATGCAGAAAAAAAAGTATTGTGTTATAAAGATAAGTCCTACCGGTTGTGCAATTGCTGGCCTCTCCAGTCAGCCTCCTCTGTGCCCTCTTTGAAGTACTGGCCTACATTAGTGCTCGGACTGGCAAATGTAGAAATGAACTGGCCCAGAGACTGGAACGCTGCCTGGCGCACCTGTTAGACACACAGCACGCAGCAATTAGCTACTCACTACATGCAGCAAAGACCTAAAGGTTTCAAAATAGTTTCAAAAACTTTGGAAAATATATCAAATGTTGCTCATAAAAAATAAATAAAAAGAAAACGTAATTATAATAAAATATGGTTCACTATGAATATATAACCCTGTACTTCACATCTGTAAATAATGATCCTGGCCCAGATTCCAGGGGAGGAGGGGGAAGAAAAAAAAAAAAAAAATCCCATTTATCTACACAAACAAACATCCTCAGAGTAGTTGCCCAGGGAAGTCACTCACCCAGCGGGAGGGGTCACTTATGAGGTTGATGAAAAGAGATGAGAGTTTGGTCCTGCGCACTTCCTGAGAGGTTGCCGAGGATACGGTCATGAAGCACTCTGCGCAGGCCTTCCGCACTCCCCACACATTATCTGAGCAGAGCTGGAAAAACCGTGGCAGCTGCACAGGAAGACAATGCACCGAGAAAAGGAAAAACATTTAGGTCTCACTTGGAAAGGAAAGTCTTTCCCTGCCCACTCTAAACTTAATATGCATTTTAATTCAAATCTAAACTCAAATCTGTTTACATAATAGGCTATAATACCAAAACTGCAAGCGTGTAATTATGCCCAATTGGATTTTAAAAATATTGGACTGGAGGAAAAAAGATTATTACTAGTACATTAGACACCCAGACAGGTAATACAAACAGCATGGGATGGGCAGACCATACAGGTTTGGCCTGTACAGACGAGTACAAATCAGGGCAAATAGATTTCCTCATATTTAAGCTAATGGTCACACGATGATAGTTAAACAAGGGTAAGCCTAATCTTTGTTGACCAACATGCAACACGGTTGTACAGTGTAATAATATTGTAGCACATGCTGTAAAAACGATCCTTTACTAGAAAAGTGCAGCCGTGCAAAATAGCTGGTCAGGGTGGCAGTGGATCCAGAGCCTGCTCCTGAGCGCAAGGCAGGAATACACCCTGGATGGGACATAAAGCCCTCACCGGATACTCCACACAAGCTCACACTCTCTCACACCTATGGGCAATTTAGAGTAGCCAATCCACCTACCAGCATGTTTTGGGAAATCCATGCTGGCACAGAACATGCAAAACTACACTCAGAATGCAACCGGTTATTATTATTACATCTCATTGCTACACCTATCTAAGACAATACACCATGTTTACATACAGCTCTGTGTAAAAGCATGCAATGCAAGCATTTCAAAACCTCAAGAGCAAATAAGACATCCATACCAGTAATTCTTCTGTTGTTTCTCCCCCAACAACAGTACAGATATCTCCAAAATTTGCTGCACACACCTATCAAGTGAAGACAAGATGAAGCATTAAGTCACAATGCACTCACTTCTATATCCATAATCTGTCTTAAACAGCAAATCAAGACTGTCCTTCACTGCAACCATATTTGTGAAAGGGCCAATCAGAGATGCCGACCTTGCGTACATGGAACATCCTGCAGTCACAGCACATCTCACAGAAGCGTGGAAGGAAGAGGCGCTCTGTAATATCCTTCCCCACCATGGGTGCCATTTTGCAAATAATCTGTTTTTAAACATTAGTGTTAAAAAGAAAAATGCTGAAAACATGTCATAGGGTCAGAATGTCAAGTTATCCATTGAAAAACTTACTGCCATAGCCTCAGTCTTGACATCATCATTGCTGTCTGGGGCGGTGAGATCAACAAGTACAGGACAGACGAGATTCTCTATGTCTGCCCGCTCGATCAGCTCCTGCTCCAGAAGCATCAGAAGGGCTGCCTGGCTTGTCTTCCTAACCTGTTAGGTGATGGAAGCAAAAGGAAACACAGATAATACTGAGGCGAAACATGGAACTCACACGTATACTACGTATAGTGGTACACTAACAAAATGCTACACGCTTAAACATCATTACCCTCCTGACCCCTAGATGTAGGGTTCCTAATAAGAACAAACATGAGTATAAAGATAGACAAGGTGTAACAGCCAACACGAGAAAGAGCTAAAGAGCTAGAGTTTATTTGCTGATGCAATCCAGCATTCTGAAACCTAAAGAACGAAATGTTTCTTTCAGTCTCTGGTTAAAGGAGTTCCGAGCCACGCTACCGACTAATATAACAAAATATAAATAAAAGATGCAAGTTTAAACACATACACTTACCAGGTTGTTCTGGTCAGCTAAATATCTCACTACAATGGGCAGCAAATACTTTGAAAATGCGAAGGGAATGGAAGGTCTGTTTTCTTGGCAGAAAATGGCGATGTGAGGAATTTGTTCCATTAGCTCGGCTCGAACTGTAGGCTCTAAAGACACATGGATAGCCTGTTATATTAAAACAATCAGGATTAAACATGATCACTAATCAAGTGAGCACAATGCTAAAGGAATATGGTGAATGCCAGTGTGGCATCGTCCCACTTGGCAGATGGTAACTTTGCTGCAGAACAGTTCTTGTATCTTCCTTCAGCTTTGGAAGTGTTGAATAAAGATGTTCACAAAAACATGAGCACAAAAACATGAGCATAATATTCATCACACGGAGGGCCACTTTTTCCCCAGGAACCTTCAAAAACTTAGCAGCTTGATCACCTTTCTCCGCACTGTACAGCAAAAGACATCTTACTAGACATCTCTAGGGTATATCAGAGGTAAGGATGAGCAAGCTAGTCAGGTGTGCAAATCCAAAAACAAAAAAAAAAAAAAAAAAAAAAAAGGACAAGCCTTTTTGCTTTGTAAGGGAGAAGCACTTTAATAAGTCACACCAGTCCCATCAAACATTAATGGGTGCTAAAGGGAGCAGATTTCTTTGTAACACTGAACCTGAGACACAGCAAGGGCATAGGATACTCTAAATATAACATCACCTTTCTAGGAAGGTACATATTGTTTTAAGACAAAACAAAACAGTGAGAGAGATTGTTTCAAAAGCTGAAAAACAAACAAAAAAAAAAACAAAGAAATTTGATGAGGGATCAAATTGTGGTTTACCCGAGTCCTCCGCAAGTCTGCTGACTCTCTCGAGCACTGCAATACAATCCCTTTCATCCTCGCTAACTGCTTTTAGCGTGTCCAGCAAACTGCGGGCCACCATCTGCCTGTGAATAAAATACTAATGAGAGGTGTGTGCCATGGCAAGCATCGCTGGAATACAAAATGTCAAAAATAATGCAAAGACATAATTACAAACGTCCTTAGGCATGCAAGACTTTCAAATATTAAAGACATATCCTGTTCTTTTTTCCTCTCATCAACAGAAAAGCTACTGAAACAAAACTCATTAATGTAAAGCCACCAAAGGGCTGTCAATGAGAGGCAACAGTATTATAAATCTAATAAAGTCTACATTTGAGTACCTGTTAAATATGTTTTCACTCGTGACGTATTTATCCAGCCTCCCCAGGGGCGTCAGCATCTCATCTTGCGATACAAAATCCAAGGCTGAAGGTATAATAATGACGTCAGACTCTGAGCTGTAGTCATCCACACCAACTATTAGAAACATTGGAAATATTATGAGCAGAACCCACCACCCAACACACATTCTGGTAGTGATGAAGACCTTCACCCATTAAAGAAGAGTGACCAGAATACACACACACACACACACACACCCCAACAGGTTTAGCAAAAATGCTGAAAGACAAGAAAGCTGCTTGATTGTGTTGTTTTTTTTTTTTTTTGGGACATTGTGCAAATATGATAACACAGTCAGAGTCAGACTGTCCAGATAAGAAGCAAAACACCACCAGGCCATGAAGTCAGCAGTGCATGCACGAGACAGAGCTCCACGTAGGTGCTTTTTCAAACTGAACACTAGTCGCCGATGAGGAAAGGAATCGCAGTGATGGTTTTATAGGGGCAATTTTTTTTAACCTGTCCTTCCACACACACCAAACTGGGTATCTCCCCAGTATACAGCGCAGCATTTGTTCATTTGAAGGATCTGATATAGCAGACAAGTCGAGCATTCCTTCCCCATTAAGTTTCTGTCAGCTATGCAGATCTGACTAGAGATCACACACTGACAGCTAGATGGGTTTTCTAGTTCTCAGTCATGCTCCTCGGCTCTCGGTTTACACCACTTCTGGTTCTGGAGAGCCTGATTTCAGAACAATTTTATAATTTCCCTGATCAGAGACACCTGATTGAACACACCAGGATAATAAGTAGGCTTGGAAGGTGTGCTGGAGCAAGAAAAATCATCATATCATCAAATCACTCCGGATTTCCAGCACTGGAACTGGGGAACCAGGCTTTAATGCGACAAAGAACTAAATATAAGAACTAGTACAAATATAGCAGCATGTAAGGCAGGAGGTGAACCCTATACATGACTGTACAAGCCCAAAACCATCTACACCACTGTACAAGGTGGAAGTCGGAGAAGAGAGTCGCCTATTTCCGTTTTCCCGAAGCTGAAATTCCTTGTTTGATTGCAACAAAACATCTTTACTAATCTTAAAAATTATCAAACTATTCTGTTTAAACAAGTACTTCAGCTGTATAAAGTGAAACACCGGGCTAAAAGCCACTGCCGCTGAGCACTAGACGTTACTTTAGGCCTGTATGAGGAGCAAAGTTTGCCCGGTGTAGCTATCCTAGCTAACTAGCACAGTTAATTAGCCAGCTTAGCTTTGGGTAAGGTTCAGCCCGGATACTGGCGAATGACAGTGTGCGCACACCAAAGCTAAAAAGAGCAGCATTTCGCATTTCAGTACACACCATAATACTTACACCCGTCTATCTCCTCTTGAGAATCTTCATGAAGCAGCGAAATATCTGTGACAAACACATGAAAACGAGTTCAGTCGTGACTATCACCGAGCTACACGTAAACTCGGCTAGCTAGCACTGATTAGCCAGGCTAGCTTGTGTTTTCTTTCAAATATGTTAACAGACAATTAGCTAGCTAACGTTAACGCAATCAAAGGCAATAACCAAAAACTAGGTTTAAAGCACCACTCTTTTAGTTTTGTGCTGTAACTCAAGTGGACTTCTAACATACCCGCCATCTTGTCCTGGTCCTACATTTAAAAGTGGTCTGTGCCGATGAGGCGACAACAACTGGAGGGGGGAAGCTAAGCTAAAGCTAAACTATGCAGGAGGACGGAACAGAGCGCGGCGCTGGGATCACACTGAGCCCTGTCACTACCCGTAACTTCGCCTCGACGCCGATGTGCACTGCGCATGCGCGTATCTGTGCGCCCCGCGTGACGGGCACCGCGCATGCGCACACACTTCCACCCGTGCGCGATCATGTGCGCGGTAACGAAATGTCAGTGGTTTACACACCTGCACTTTCGACAGAATGCAGGACTTGAACTGCCAAAAAAAAAAAAAAGTTAAAAATTTTTAAATATAAATCTCAAAATTATCTATGCATTATCTATTGTCTATTAGCCTATTAATAAATGAATGTATTTATTTAAAATATTTTACTGTAGAGGGCATGGTGGCTTAGTGTTGCCTCGCACCTCCGGAGTTGGCGGTTTCCTCCGGGTACTCCGGTTTCCTCCCCCAGTCCAAAGACATGTGGTGTAGGCTGATTGGCATCTCCAAATTGTCTGTGGTGTGTGTGCGATTGTGCTGAGCCAAAAGTTGGCACCCCATCCAGAGTGTCCCCCACCTTGTGCCCTGAGTGCCCTGGGACAGGCTCCGGGCTCCGGGCTTTATTTATCTGTTTATTGTTTGTTTGTTTGCTTGTTTGTTAATAAGGGGGTGACTTTTTCACATTCAAACACAACAACCAAGACAAGAGATGAGAAATGATCTAAAACAGCTGTATTCAATAACAACTCACATCTCACCTTTTGGACATGGTGATACTATGGAAGTGGAAAATAATTGTTAAATGTGGTATTATTTGTATATTATTAAGAATAATAATTTAAATATTGTTAATTACTTAAAAAGCAAACAAGTATGTCAGAAAGATTACCTACGTTGAGTGTTCGGTGAAATATACGTACACATGGAAACTCTCTGGCTCTGTTATGTGAAGAGATTGACATCAATTGCTTTGCAGTCTGAATTTCTTTTTTAGTTTTAGTGTCACAGCACGTGCAAGATCTGATCAAGATCATCAATATGCTAAAGCAAATATAAATTAAGATATTGTGGGTTTTATGTCTGAGTTTTTTTATTTCCAAACTCTTATATCAGTCCAAACATCAACCTTATAGCATATATATAGGTTTTGCTTTACATTTTATATTTTAAATGATTTATGTATTTTTTTTTTTGTAGATTTTAAAATGATTGTAGAATGAAATATAGGCTATGAAATTATTGTATCAAAGTAACCATAGGTAAATACAATGATGAGTATTTGTATGAATTGCAAATCCATAATAATAAATCTGTAACTGCCTCTAACCTGTGTTTGTAAGTACAATCTTCACACTACAACTATGAATCCTACTTTATGTCTTGCAATATTCATGTTACTATTGCAAATCACACATTTTTACATACGTATGATTTTCAGGATACATTTAGGAATCACTGGTTAATCTGTAAAGTACACAAGTATCCTACAGATCAAAGATATTTACTAAAACATCTAAGTATCATCAATATTTCTAGTGGAGAAATGCAGGTGGACCGCTCCAGAGAGGAGTGAGAGTCAGGCTGAAACAAAATTTCAGCATCAAAAACTCTGCATGTGAATTGGTAATCTGAAAATCCATAAAGTAAGATGAAAAATACATGTGTGAAAAATGGTTCATAAAAGGTGTATGACAAGTTTAATTTAATTTATGAAATCAACTTCTTTATTTGCAATTCATGTAATTATGATTTCGATGTCACGTGCATGCCACCGTTAATGTACCGATGTAGACTATTCAGAAAAACAGTGTTGGATTAAACGGCTAAAGTCTGATATCAACCCACAACTGGGAATAAGGAGGCATGCATATTTAAATGACGTGTGGGAGGAAATACAGAAATGAAGGAATAGATGAATAAATACAGACATACACACTGTGATTGTTAATTTGAAGATGCATCTTGTGATGGCAAATTTCAGCTTAACATGTGAAGTTTGTTTTAGGGTAATAAAATGATAGTTACATATTTACAAAGTAATTACAAAATAGTATGCTGTTTTACTACATAATATCACATTATAAGAACACAGGGATAAAGGTCTGTCAGAAACGAGCTTCTTAACAGCTTTAACAGTTTTAAAATAATAATATTTTTTCAGCACTTTTTTCCAATAATACATTTCAAACAATATCTTTCTTATTATCTTCTGTTTATGAGGAGATAGTCAAATAAACTTATCTGATTGTCTAAGAGGAACAGGGCCCTTGCGCATTTGAAAATATAACTAAGAAAAGTAAAAACCTTCTTTCTTTCTTTCTTTCTTTCATGACAGAGATGTTGAGTGTATTTTTGATTAGCTATTTTTGATATTTCATACTGTATTGTTTAATCTCTTGAAGAAAATGTGTAATATTCTGGTGTGAGAAGAAAAAAATGATAATTTTATTCTATTGTGTATTAAATATACCCATCAATAAAGTCCTCACAATTACTTACATTTTTTTAATTAAACCTGCTACAAAAGAAAAGCAAAATAAACTTTTAAGAGGAAATATGCGTCACTGGCACGCGCAGCGCAAGGTAACGCAACGCGCGCCGCCGATGTCGTGCTCGTGACCGTGTTCGTGCCCGTGACCGTGTTCGTGCCCGTGCCTGTGCTCGTGCCCGCGCGCGCGCTCTCAGCTCCTGTGTGACTCAGTGAGATTCAGTGCTGTTTAGGTGGATATTCAGATAGCCTAGCTAACCTACAGCCACGCCGGCTTTTTTGGCTGCGGGAAAACATCACTGCTTAGACAACATGTCCAAACCAGAACAAGTATTAATTCTCGACCCGCCGTCTGATCTGAAATTCAAAGGTAAAAACTGCATACGT
This sequence comes from Pangasianodon hypophthalmus, assembly GCF_027358585.1. Classification (NCBI taxonomy): domain Eukaryota; kingdom Metazoa; phylum Chordata; class Actinopteri; order Siluriformes; family Pangasiidae; genus Pangasianodon; species Pangasianodon hypophthalmus. The sequence continues at coordinate 5,016,765 of NC_069710.1, forward strand.
TCCTCTTCTCTACACAGAGCCAGGCAGCCGCTTGTCAGCGGATTACTCAGCTAGCTAGTTAGCTAACCTAATTCAGGTTTGTGATGTTAGCTAAGGATGGCTAGCTAGCTAACAAGCTAACTAACAGATCCCCGGCGTCAAGCGCGGGGATAAATGTAGCTAAAGCTCGCTTATACCTCGTATCCACTGCCGCCATTTTGAATGAAGAGACGGGGATTTCTAGGCCTCTAATAAAAATAATAACAGGTATTACTTTACCAGTTTGGTTGAGCTTGAGCAGTGCTGCCAAAATGGCAGTTTAGCGGAATTCGCGTTAATTCTGTTTATTTAGCTGCTGCACTGTGGAGGAATTAGACTAGCTAAGTTCACTCTGAGCTTTTACTCACAGCTAAATGTCATTAAAACCTATTGGCTCATTTCCTAGCTAACGTAATGCTAGTACTGAGTGCCGTGCCCTTTTACTCTCTGTGCTAGGAAATGTGATTAGCTAGCTAGCTAAATAGCAAAAAAAAAAGAGGAAACGCACCTAGCAGCTATGAAGTAGCTAGTTAGCTGGGAAGTTTTTCATTCAGTAGCTTTGCTTTATGGACAGCAGTGCTGATTCACATTGTCCTGGTAGTGACGATGCTCACATGGCTTTGGGGAACTCAGTACAGGAACAGGCTCAGTGATGGTGCTAGTGATACTGTGGTTATTGGACAGCAGTGTGCCATCTTGTTTATCACTGTGTTAAGTCCATGTATGAATATGGATCACCTCTGCCCAGATGTTATTTAGATTTTGGATGCTTCACAGCACTGATTCTGACATGGTAGTGGAATGGTAATGTATGCTGAACTGTCTGTGATCCCTAAGAGCTGGAAAACAGTCCAATAACCAACAGCAGTCCAGGACTAGAGGATGATTAAAATGATAGTTCACCCAAAAAAATGAAAATTCTGTTATTAATTACGATAATCATAAGACTTTCATTCATCTTCGGAACACAAATGAAGATATTTTTAATGAAACCTGGGGGATCCCTCCGTTGACAGCCCATGTAACCAAAACACACCAAAAAGTTCATAAAAGCATCGTAAAAATAATCCATGAGACTCCAGTGGTTTAATCCCAATTTTATGAAGCGATATGAATGTTTTGTGTGTGCAAAAAAAACCGAATGGACTGTCAATGGAGGGACAGAAATCTCCCATAAAAATATCTTCATTTGTGTTCTGAAGATGAACGAACGTCTTCTGGGTTTGGAGAGACATGAGGGTGAGCAATCGATGGCAGAATTGTCATTTTGGGCTGAACTATCGCTTTAATACACACACATATACAAAAAAAGAACCACAGTCTCTGAATATACACAACAAGGTAGATAAGTCTAATAAAGTGGAAAGTAAGAGTGCACTATGTTTACAAGTCCAGCAGATGATAATGTCTGGTCCGTGGTGGTCCTGTGGAAGTACTGACAGATACAGTACATGAGCTGCATCTTACCTGATAAATGGTCAATATCTAGCTACAAGGCAGGTGCACATAGCAACGTGGCCATATTGGATAAATATTGGATAAATATTGTATAGCCCAACTATCTCCGTTTCAATCTCCAGAACATTTTCTATGCATGTAATACATTAAAACCTCAATGTCCTCTGGACTGGAACATCTACTCCATCCTGATAACTGTACAGTGTAGGGGTGGGTTTAATGGCGGAAAAAAAAAATCATATCACACTACTTCATTTTACAATGTACAATGTATTACAGTATATAATTTTGCTAAGGTTTTGCCAGAAAGACAGCAACAAGGATCACTGTAGGTTCAGGGATCTTCATCCAGCATTTATAAAAATAAATAATTTCACAAAAAGTAAAAAGTAAACAGTTGGTACAAAACTAGTTTTTAATAATAGAATAACAAAGGAGTTATAAAAGAGCAGACGTGATGCTAATGACGATGCTTTAAAACGTGTATCAAGATTTATCATGTCACAATATCGATATATTGTCATATGGCCCTATTCTTATGAAATATGAAAAGCCTATTCATATTGCTCATTCTTGGAATAAGCTTGCTGACACTAATTGGTCAAGTATAAAAAAAATGTCAGCTTGAACCTAACTACAATTTTAATGCCACCGCATCATTAAAGAAAAACAGCACACATCAGTAGTAGAAGCCTGGTCATCAGTTTGTAAGGAGTATAATGCTGATGGTCAAGGAAGAAGTCCAGGGCTGGTGGATTACCGTCAAATAAAGTCAGTGACCAGTAAGATGACCAGTAGAGAGAGAGAAGGGAGAGCCAGCAACCTTTGGAGAACATACAAGATAATGACCAGGTAGACAATTCAGCTCATGAAAGCTCGTGGACAGGGACCCAAGAAATATACTCATATACACCGGTTATACGAATATACTTCTTGGATCAAAAGTTGTTTTCCAAAGGCAATGAAAAACCTCTTTTTCCAAATGCTAAGGTGCAAATACGGTTCACTTTCTCCACATGTACGTGCACGCATACAGCACGTGCACGCACGTTACGCAATCAGCATTATCCACATACTCGATTTTGTATCTTCTGTACAGCTGGAGGATTAAAAGCGGCATCCACTAGATGGCACATCAGAGCCAAAAAAAAAAATCCCTGTTCGTCTAGTTTCCAAGTCAAACTGTAATGTTTAGCGATTTCGTGCACAGCGACCTTCAGAGTGATTGTTGTCATGGTCTACATCTCAAATCTAAAACACTCACCCTATATTCAGAAGACTGGTACTCAGAATAGACCTTCCGTTAGGTTGAAGAGGTTTTTAAAATCCAAACACTAACTGTAATAGGAAAACTGTTGTAGAATAGTACATTAGTTTGTGATTTGAGACACGACGATCGTCTGTTTATTCAGTAGCAGACACATCGTCACATGGTGCTATACTGCCTCCACTACGTACACTGGAATTGCACCACACATTAATTTTTGAGGATGTGCACAATCTATGCGCCAAAGGACCACAGAGTGTGTGCGGTGACCAACTTCCGTACACGTAGTTAACAGCAAGTATAAACCAGCCTTAAAACATACACTCCACTAGTCCCCTAGTGTGAGTACATGCATGGCTGTAGTCCTGAAAGGTTGCTGGTTGTAGGTATTACGTGAACAAAAAAGTTCCTTTACTGTAGTTCAGGAGTGCATACACCTTACAATAGTGGAAAACCACTTCTTGGGATTCCTGTAATAAGGTGTGGTTTTAAACCCATTGCTCTGTAGGGTTTCAAGTTTCCCCCACTCCTAACGCACCTAACACAATGCAATGTATCAGCTAATTAACAAATCCTTCATGAGCTGGATCAGGTGTGTCAAGAGGAAATTTGAAACGGCGCAGGACAGAGTATCCTCAGGACTGGCGCTGGGAAACACTTCTCTAAACCTAGTTGCCTTTAAGGATTGAGTCTTAGTCGTGTCCCGAATGTTCTCTCTGATGCTCTTTACACATTTTCCTGCTCAAGACACTAATGTTAATGAACCTGAGAAAATTGAGATAGTACTCCTTATGCCTAAATGCTTTTGTGTGAAACGTAGAAAATAGGGACTGGCAATGTGGTAACATTGATATTGGCGGCTGCGTGCAGTACTTTAAGGACACTGTTTATTTGTTTACATCCTCCTTTTCTTTCTTAATGTAATTTATTTGTGTAATGGCATCTGAACACATTTTTTTATAGTATGTTTTAAATTGCTCAAACTTTATGAGCAAACGTATATATTGTGGTACGTATTGCGTATTGTTAAAAAGTTTTGTTGTTAAGAGGTTGAGAACATTCTTCCTGTTTGAGTACTTTCAAGTCAATCAAATTTACGAAAGCTGTTTTTACTCACAGGCCCGTTCACAGATGTTGTGACCACCAACCTCAAGCTCCGAAACCCGTCCGACAGAAAAGTATGCTTCAAGGTGAAGACAACCGCACCACGTCGCTACTGCGTGCGGCCCAACAGTGGCTCCATCGATCCTGGTTCCTCAGTCATTATCTCTGGTGAGACATGTACAGACATCTTACAGACAGTAGGGGTGTGAAATTTTCACAGTATGACTACATAGTGTAAAAATATCATGGTATTAATCAATCATTTAAGAACACACAAGCCTGTGGTATAATTAAGTCTGTAGAAAAGTCTCTTTGCATGTCATTGTGTATATATAACAGAAAAAAAAGATCAAATTCAGTAACCATTCTTATGATTTTTCCAAACAATTGGTGTGTAAATTTTTGCGTGAGCCAAACCAAACTAATAATTTCCAACGGAGTTAGAAAAGTTTGACTGGGCAAAATTTTCTCGAAGGTATTCTTAGTCCCTGACCTAGTGAACTAACATGAGGATGCGTTTTTGATAGAGACTCCAAACCACTTCTATAAGTCATAAAAATTTTAAATAAAACTAAGCAAATTAAACTTGACAGTATATTCCATATATTAAATTATGTAGTTATATAGTAATCCATGCAAATTATACGACATGAAGTTGATCAAGTCAAGGTTTACATTAGTTAGTCTTCTTATGTGTAAGTTTACAGGCGCTCAGGAACACGAGTAGGATATGAATGTTTTCTGAAACTACGGGATTTTCATGAATACCAAACGTCTTGTGTAAACACTCCTACGAATGATTTACGAATAACGTACCCAGCTTGATAAATGAGGTCTGTTGTTCGTATTAGTCACTTTGTCATTATAAGCTGAAAGAGAGAGTGACTGCAAGGAAAGGCGGCACGCTGAGCCAAAAAAATATCTAACTAGCGCAGAAGTGTGCATCGCTGCTTGGTCAAAAATAGAGAATTGTTTTGTTTAGTTATGGTGAGCAATGCCATGTTTCGAGGTAGAAACGTTTTCAGTGCAGTCATATCCTGTGCAGAGAAATGGAGGTTGTTGTACAGTAGTGTGATTCAGGGGCAGTCCAGAGGGAGGAGGAAGCAGAATTTTTGGGGAGTCACAACCAGGCACAAAGGGATGAGTACCACAGGACTAATGAACTTGATTGCGTAAGAAGAAGAAAAAAAAAGAATGGGTAGATGGTAATAGACGGAAAAGTATTTTAATTGGTATTATGAAAAAGTCAACGGTGACGTCATACACCATGACTAACCATGACACCGTAACAACTCTATCAGACACGCATCCTGGTTAGCTGTTTCTCCTGTCACTCAGCATTTCCTAAAGCTGTTGCCCCATCTGGTCTAATTGACCGTTTCTCATTACAGTTGCGTAGCTTTGGGGGCTGAGAATGACGTACATTGTTCTTTGTCTGATTCATGCAACTGTCACACAGCACTGATAGCAATGAGTTGAGTGCTGTAGCTGAACAAGTGTGGGAACAAGAGTCTGTTCACTAGCTGTTTGTCTGCTACATCCCATCCCAGGGTACCACATATACACATAATGTACGTGTTTAACTTATTAACATATGGGTGTAGTGGTAGCTACTGAAGCAATAATAATTGTTTAAAATGGTTTATAGAATTAAGTTGGAGTGTTATGGTCCGAATTGTAAGGCTATATGTGCGAATAGGAAACCAACACCAGGATTTGGACTTCACATTATACTTCATATTATACACTAATATGATTTTTCAGAAGAGGCTTAAATGGAGCACACAACACATTATTATAGCTGATATTTCTGATTTATACTGATAATAGGAATACAGATGTACTTGCAATCCTGATGGTTAAAATGTCACGCTCAGACTGACATGTACAGGTAGAACAAAGATGAACGGATGGATACCAAAATGGTCTCGAATTTTGCGTGTCCTTATTTTATGCCCAGATTTGATTACACAGCTTTAATAAATAAGTTTTGTTTTTCATTTCAAATTAATTGTTGGTGAGATTATATCATAAATATAATGTTACAAATTAATTGGACTGTTCTGTTCATGCATTTATTATTATTATTATTATTTTTTTACTCCAGTAATGCTGCAGCCTTTTGACTACGACCCAAATGAAAAAAGTAAACATAAATTCATGGTGCAGACCATTTATGCGCCACCCAACATAACCGACTTGGAAGCAGTGGTAAGCGTTTTCCTTTTTTATTTATTCAGCATTTTGCCACTTGTTTTTCCTCTTTTGTGGTCTGTTGATGCAAGGCTTTTCTAAACTGATGCATTCAGAGTGTTCACCAGCAGAGGGTAGTATCAGCTTACACTCTTTATTTCCTGCGGCACCGATCGTCCCACAGGTCTTGTTGCAGTCTTGCTGACCTGTAGGAAATAGCATATTCAAGAAAAGTCATTTGTTTTTCAAACAAGGCAGCTAATCTTTCTTTCTTTCACTTCCCTGCATGTCCCTCTCTTTTCTTTCATTTAGCATTCTTTCTTTCTTCAAATATTTGTACCAAAGTCAGTGATTAACAGTCATTAAGGCTTGATCTGAGATGTATTCAGTAGTGTGCAGCTACAAAGGATGACTATCAAATGTTATTTTACTTTCTAACATTCATATTAAAATGCAGTATAAAAATGAGATTTATACATGTAGAAAATAATGATGCACTAAGCACATATAATGTTTAACGCATGTATCTTTATTTTTTCCACCCTCACAGTGGAAGGATGCAAAGCCAGAGGACCTTATGGACTCTAAGCTCAGATGTGTTTTTGAACTGCCTTCAGAAAATGATAAAATGGTGAGTAGTGCTGTACTCACTTCTCCTTTAACAGCTTGAGTAATCAGCAGCGAGGTGACGTTTGTAATACTGAATGAGCAGAGAGGGTTGCTGAGCTTTTAACTGTGCTGCCTTCATGCTAAACCCTAATACAGTGTGACCAGTAAGGGAATGAGGCAGAAATGTATTTATAATCTCAGTCTCAAATCTGCAGTAGTCCACAGTATTAGACTGTTAAATGTTAGATATAGCTCTGGTTAGGAGTCTTGATCATCAGTGTTCTAAAACAATGTATAAAAAGTATAATTTAACAGTGTTATGTATGATTTAACTTGGATGTGGTTCTGAAGAGGCAGTGATTTGGGAAATATCTTCAAATTGAATCTTCAGATTGCAATATTAATGAATTTAGATAAGGTTAGTTAAGTCTCTAACCTTGATACCATTTTTAATTGAATCCAGTGCATTACATAACAAGCTCTCCATTCATATGTTTTAACTGTGTTTGGTTGCATACTCTGCTGGATTATTTATTTCTTTATATGATTTATATAGTTGAAGGAAAATAGGCATATAATTTTCCGTATTTAGAAAAGAAGACAGGTTTTGGTTTAGATTAAATTATAAAACAATACAGGGCAACACAAATATTTTGTTCCCTAATTGACTGAATCGTGATGGTCATGATTTTACCATGCAAAAATTATGATTATCATTTTACCATTCCTATGGTGTTGTATTAAAATATTCATTCACTGGACCACATCTCTGACATCCTCCTTCCCTGTCTTCTCGTTTCCCGTTGCTGTAACTTTAAACCCTTCACTGCATTTAATAGGTACACTTACCTGACTGGACTCTTCTGTGTATACATTTTCCTATGCTTAGCCTAGTGTTTCTTACTAGGAGAGTAGTATATCTGCTTAATGTTCTCTGTGCAACTGAGTTCAGTTTACACAAATCACAGAAACATTACACATCTGACCTGTGTGAAATATGCGAAATGTTAAATCACCCGTGAGACAGGAGCATGTTTGTAGTTGTTCTGGATGATGCAGCTATATTGCTCTACTCTGTCCTTTATAGTCAGGTATGTGTGGCCCTGTAGCTGGGCTCAGAACGCCCAGGATGCAGAGCTGTGTGGGCAGCCGCTCAGCCCCCACTCCTGGAGACTACTGCACGCCTGCAGGCAGCCGAAACCTCACTGATCAGCAGGAAGTGTTTGACTTTCCCAGTGTCAGGCCAGGCCAGAGATCAGGGTGGGACAGACAGAGTCAGGTTTGTGAAAGGGAGCCATATCAACATTTCTGAGCAGGAGTTCCAAACAGAGAATATTCACAACTTGGTGAAGTTCAATATCTTTTGGAAGTAAGCAACATTTCAAGTGAATATAGTGTCAACAGTTTGCAGTGGTTAACAGTGCTGTACTTGTGTAAAACAAGTAGAATGTCTTTTCAAATACTGTTCAAGTCTTCTCCAGAGGAAATTAGCAACATTGCCAACCTGGACAGAAATAAATACAATTCCAGAGCAGCCTGTAGTATGATATTTATGAATAAGGGCTTTTGTTTTCCATCCAGAAGCTAACTTGTGGGTATTGAGTTCTCTAGAAATCACTGGTTACTCACTGGTATAAAAGAAAATTGAGAACTTGTCTGTGTAGTAGTTATGAAAGGATTAGCAAATAAGTAAAAAATATATACTCAAACAGTGTGAGTATTACAATGTAACAGGTTTAGCAGTATAAATCCTCCCTTTTCAGCCTTTCTCTAGGCATAGACAGATCCAACAAATGACAGATAAACTGCGCTCATTAACAGTCTTGGAACATCTTGCTTTTTCATCACACCCGCATTATTCTTTTATTCACCTGCGTTATTCTTTTGGTTAAACTTGCTCCTTAGTCTCAGCTTTTGTCTGTATAAAGCTCTTTGTGTCTGTCCTAAACAGAATGACGTAGACCCGACCAAAGCTGCCCCCGTCCTTAACTCCTCCAAGGCAGACAGTACATCGGCAGCCAAGCCCAGCAGCATGGCTCTGGATGACACAGAGATGAGAAAGCTGATGGAGGAGTGCAAGAGGCTGCAGTCAGAAGTGAGCAAACTGGGAGATGAAAACCGACAGCTTAAGGTACAGAAATGAAGAACTGAACTGAGAAGTGTTACGCACTATTTAGAACAAAACATTTATTATATGAACAGCGGAAACTACACACAGACGCTTGATGCACAAACACCTATTCATGTGGTTAACAGCAGCTGTAATAAATGTGTTGTTACTCTCCAGCCTTTGGATGTAGAACTTAATATTTCCTTTATTATTTGTTAGGATGAGGGTCTGCGGATGAGGAAGGCCCAGCGCTCAGAAAACGTGGTCTCAAACACAGCAGCCATGGTGAGGAAGGAAACCGGTTCCAAATCGATCCCCTCACTGCTTGTTGTTATTGCGGCTGTCTTCATTGGATTCTTCTTGGGGAAGTTTGTGTTGTAGGATAAATGCGTGTGTTCTACCCAGCTCCTTCCAGTGTTTTCTGGGCCTGAGGGGCGAAGCGTGTGTTCTTGTCGTTCAGCGTCGCATCAGTGCTAGTCTGGCCTAAGGCGGCGGGGAAAAATGCGTCTGTGTACAGAATCATTCAAACAGGCCTTGCCTTTTTGCAATCTCACATGGATAGTACACATACACACTCAGAAAAGAGAAGAACAAAGTCTCTCCGTTTTTTTCCCCATTTTCTGTTTTTTTGTTTGTTTGTTTTTTTTTTTTTTTGTGGTGAGGGGTATTTCTTTTTCCTTCCAAGGGTGGGACAGGTGTAACTGTACATTTATTAATACATCAATTGCAGTCAAATTGCACTGTGTAGAGACCTTTATGATAATGAAAAAATCTATGATGAATAAATAAAATTAATTGTCCTTGCTTTCTTTATGTGGTTTAATAAGTGTTGGAATGTTTTAAGTGTCTTGTACATGTCATTCTAATCCTTTATGAAAATTTAAAACTCAAAGGAAAAAAAATGATGCCGCGTGTTGCTGGTTAGCCTCTGAGCTTCAGATTTACAATCATTTTATTTTCTTGAATGTGAAGAATTCACCTGAGAGACTGTGCCTCCTTCCATGTACATTATTTTCTCTCAGTCACCTGACAGACACATCTTACTCTTACATTAAAAGTCTTAGCATTTAATTTATGCAAATTATATACTCATTTGTGAGGCAACTGTTAACATGACCACTCTGACTGTATATGGTATTTAACATTGAGCCACTGGGAAATAAGAGAAATTAAAATTAAATAAAACATCTAACATTCTCGTTTCAGTGTATGCGTGACGTCTCTGTACACACTACTGTACATACTACTGTACATTTTCAGTGAAACAGAAATTTGATCCCTTTGATACAATGCATGCAGTGGGTGACAAATGTCTGACCAACTTTTACTATTACTGTGTAATTAACATGCATGCTTTCATCTTGACCAGCTTCATAAATATTTGATGGTGATTGATACTTTATGATTTTAAAATGTACAGTCCACTTAAAAGATGGTGGTAAACACCACAAACATACTTTCAACAACTTTTAAAAAACAAAGGTTGCTGAAGCAGTTCCACAACATACTCAACAACTAGTTAACATAATTAATTAGTCCCATTAATTAAAGAGGTTGGGATCTGCATATAGGACAGTTTCTCCACACTTCAGTTTTTTTTCTGTGATAAGCAGAAAGGGCGCACACACAACAATATGTAAACACTTGCTCTTCTGATCCTATATGACAGAAAAGACAAGTGTAACCAAAATGAAGGCATATACCAGGTACTGGGGCTGTGTGTTGCATCCATTCCCAAGCCTGAAGTGATGGTCTCCCTCCTTTCCAATGCCTTTGTGCCCGGAGCTGCAGTGGATCAGCGGCGGCTGGTAGGATGTGGCGCGTCTGTGAGGCTGGTCAGGGCTTGAGCCGTTGGTAGGTCTCTGTCCATTGAAGAGGAGGCGGTGTCCAGCTGAATCTCGTCCCATGTAGAAGAGCTCGTATTCAGTGTGAGGCAGACGGATGCCCAGGGCGGCACAGCCTGATGTTGGAGTCACGTCCTGTTGTACCCCCAGCTTCCAGGAGCCCTGTTTTCCACATTCATCCCCACTGAAGACATTCAGGAGAGAGGTAGTAGCCACGTCCATGGGAGTGACCTTCATCTGGGTCACTGCAACAAGAAGAGAAAATTAATACCAATTAATTAATTAATCTTATAATACTATATGTCTTCAGATATTCAGCAATCTAGGGTGATGTGCATGCAAGCAAAAAATTTGTTCGTATGTTATACATTTATGTTCATGTTCAAGACAATTATTAGGTAGCTTTACACATAAAAGTTGAACAATTGAACAATTGAGCTGTAAAAAGCCACAATTTGTTTCTTTGCATGAGTCACATTTGCTCATTAGCACCACCACCACCTGCTTAATAATTATTGCTTGGGGAGCTCTAAACAGGCTTAGTGTACCTGTGAAAGTGTATTCAGTGCCTCCCATGACAGTAGTGGAGGGAATGCCTGGGCTGTAGTGTCCTTTAGCAGAGATGCTGAATGTGGGATGCCTGCAGACTGGGTCAGAGTAATGGTAATAGTGGCCCTCCCAAATGTTGCTCTCCTTGTGGAAGACGAAATGACGGGTGAGGAAGAGCACCCCTGGGCGGACCTCACAGCGCTTACTAACCCAGTTACCGTAGAGATGCAGGGGGTGATCAACCCGAGATGGCAGAACTGGTGGATGATGAAAATCTGCTACAGAGATGATCTGACATGCGACACAGCTATTATCATAAGTCTGAAAAAGAGAAGGAATTTAGATAATACGTAAATTATGATTAAAAAAGGGGAAACTATAAAACACGTCTAGGAAAATGATGATACACAGGTTTTGTGGTCTCACTCCCTGAGTCTATTTGGCTTGTAGAATCCCAGACTGGCACACTGGCACATCACATACTGACAGGGCAGAGAGAAACCCTGCCATCTTTCTCAGCCAATAAGACACTCGTGCTCTTGTAGTCAGCATGAAAAAGCAGGGCTTAGTGTTTCTATGTCATGGGATTACAAAACAAAGCTCCTCATAAGTAAAAACGGCAATAAAATGATCATAAGGAAAAACCAAAGCAACATTAAATTTGGTGATTTAAAGAAAAGGTCTTTCATCACTCTTTCTGAGATTGGTCCAAAGGCAAGTATTTTGAAGAATGTGGTCTGGGCGCGTGAGTCTTATTATATCAGTTTCATTTAGACGCTAGTGTAAGCCATATGCATGTCTTTCTTACGGTCTGAAGAGAATTTTAAATAAATAATCAACATTAACTGCATTTTAGTTCACCAGTTTCACAGGAAAGGATGAATTCTTGTTCTTGGCTCAATTATACAGTAATGTAGTTACTACAGTAAGCATGATTGTAGTGGAATTACAATCAACCATCTTGTGCTAAGCATGCCTTTCACTTGGTAAGGCTAATATACACCTAGAATATTTATTGGAAGCAAAAGGGTTGCCTTCTGATCAGTTGCTACTGCTCGACTGCCATGACTCAACACGCACCTAATAAATTATTCAGCCTCAAACTAGAATTCATTAACTACATCTACACTGCATCTTTCCTAACTCCTTTTTGTAGCCATCAGAATGAAGAGCAGCGTGTGCGAGTATATGGGTGAGAGCGCCCACATGAAAGGCATTAATCCAGCCGAAAGCTCCCGTTCCACCTCTTAAGTCTGGCTGCAGTTTTCCCTTAGCCTTGCCATAGTGCCTTAGGCACGCACCAAGTCAGAGCTGGAATTCAGAATGATGCCCTTTGCAGCTCTATTTCCTCATTCCCTTTGAAGCAGACAGGGGATAGAAGTGGATCAGCAGCCTTGGGTACGCTCTGGCACCAACTGAAATCACAGTAAAACGGCAGGGGAAATGCTGATATTTGTTCTGTATCAGTCTTGTTTGAAATAGTGGAGTGGTTGACGTCAGATCATGGTAATACTAGAACAAAACTGCATGACTGGAGAAAGTGAAAGCCAATGAATACATAATGCACTCAGCATGTACAAGGAAGGGCATGACAACTACCTAAAGCACACACAGGAAGATGAGGGCAACCTTACTGGCAGGAATGAATCACAATATAAGTCACATTTGACATCAAGTGTATAGTAGACTTGTACTTTAAAATACACTGCACTTCATAAATTAAACATGCTTCAGTGAAACATTTCATCTATTTTTAAGTTTTGTGTGTACTTTTGCTTTCGACTGCACACACAATGTGACAGAGGTCTACAGGGTAATGCCACGACTGCCAACATCTTTCTTCCTCCAAGAAGCCTATTAATATTCATAGGCAAAGGGACCTTTGTAATATATGGTTTATTGTGCTGTTACTCATTTTCATTTAGCCATTTATTACTTAGTAGTGATAGTTAGTGGAACATAAAAAGCATGTGTTGTGAAAATGACAGTATTAATCAGTGCCTATTTTGCCGTGCAACTCCACGACGTGTTTATTGTTATTAAAGGACGCAGACTCGCTGCTTCTCCGGGCCTGTAACAACCTGCTGCTATGTGATGTTAATCATCTATAGCTTTGCTGGTTATGTGATATTGGGAGAATTGAGTTTAAGTGCTGAAGCAGTGAAGATCTAGCCATGCTAAAGTCTGAGGAGCTTTTAATTAACTTCAATCTCCAGATGACCAATTTAAGCTCATTTTTTAGGGACACAATTATAAGGTAATGTTTCAAGTTCAAGTGATTAAGCTGAAACTGAACAACCAGCGCAAACGATTCACAAAAAAGGCAACCTTCTATCCCTAAAACAAATCTTCTGCTGATTTTTAGATAAGATGGGCGTATGTTTTTCTTATGTCACCCAGAAACCAATGGAATGCAAACTTTCACACTCAAATGTACATCACTGTCCACTTTATTAGGAACACCTGTACATTTATGCATTTATCTAATCAGCGAATCATGCGGCAGCAGTGCAATGTAAAAAAAAAAAAATCATGCAGATACAGGTCAAGTGATTCAGTTAATGTTCGCGTCAAACATCAGAATGAAGAAAAAGTGTGATCTCTGTGACTTTCTTCGTGGCATGGATGTTGGTACCAGGGGTGGTCTGGGTATTTTATAAACTGCTGCTCTGGGAATTTCACACACAACAGTCTCTAGAGTTTACACAGAATGGTGCAAAAAACAAAAAACAGTGAGTGAGCAATAGTTCTGTGGGTGGAAACGCCTAGTTGATGAGAGGGATCAGAGGAAAATGGCCAGACTGGTCTGAGCTGACAGGAAGTCTATAGTAACTCAAATAAGCACTCATTACAGCTGTGGTGATCAGAAAAGCTTCTCAGAATGCACAACACATCAATCCTTGAGGTGGATGGGCTACAACAGCAGAAGACCACATCAGGTTCCACTCCTGTCAGCCAAGAGCAAGTCTCTAAGTCTATCATGGGCACAGGCTCACCCAAACTCGACAGCTGAAGACTGGAAAAAGACCAGGTGATTTTTTTCTAATCTTCAACTGTCCAGGTTCAGTGAGTCTGTGCCCATGATAACCTCAGATTCATGTTCTTGGTTGACAGGAGTGGAACTCAATGTGCTCTTCTGCTGTTGTAGCCCATCCATCTCAAGGATCGATGTTTTGTGCATGCTGCGATGCTTTTCTGCTCACCACGGCTGTAAACAGTCTTTATTTGAGTTACTATATCCTTCCTGGCAGCTCAAACCAATCTGGCCATTCTCTTCTGAGCTCTCTTATCAACAAGGCATTTCCACCCACAGAACTGTCACTCAGTCAATGTTTTTTGTTTTTCCAGCATTCTGTGTAAACTCTAGAGGCTGTTGTGTGTGAAAATCCCAAGAGATCAGCAGTTTATGAAAAACTCAAACCAGCCCATCTGGTACCAACATCCATGCCACGAACAAAGTCACAGAGATCTCACTTTTTCTTCATTCTGTTGTTTAATGTGAACATTAACTGAAGCTCTTGACCTGTATCTGCATGATTTTTTTTGCACTGCAATGCTGTCACATGATTGGCTGATTAGATAAATGCTTGTATATGCAGGTGTACAGGTGTTTCTAATAATGTGGATAGTGAGTGTATATTCGAACCTATTCCACAGTTCAATTTGCACAATGGATGATGGAAGTATGTGTCACGGAAATGACTGAGATCCAGTTTCAGTAAAAAGCAGGGCACTTACTTTAGATCTCTTATACAAGCGCTAAAGCCGAGGTGAAGCACTGACCTTGACGTTCTGGAGGGGGGGCTGGTAGCCCGTGGGCCTGTGGTTTCGCCTCTGAGTGCGCTCTGTGTGCACGTCCCCCACAAACAACTCCTCCGCTTGTCTCTCAGGCTCGCTGGGTCGAAAGCGCCTCTCCATGCGTAGCAGCTGCAGCTCCTGCATGCTGAAGTCTAAGCCGTGGGTGCAGTCACGATCCGAGCCCTCTACCCACAACTCATAGCTGAACTCTGGCTCCAGGTGTTCTGTAAGACCACAGCTTGTCTCCAGTTTCACCTGAAGATCTTTGGCCACGGGCAGGCTGTGGCTCACCAGCAGCACTCGACTCAGCTGGTAGTCCGACTCCGTGCCTCCACGGACAAGCCATGATGCCTGACGAGGGTGCAGACTGCCTTCGATGAGGAGAGTGTAGCCTGGCTTTGTGCAGTGGTTGTCCCTGTAATAGAACTGAAGGGCCTGGAAGGTGTGGTTTGAGAAGAAATGGTAGGATCGAGTGAGGAATTCAGATCCGGGTCTCACCTCGCAGCTTTAAAAGAGAAAAGTGAAGGAAAACTGTTACTCAGACCTCAAGATCAAGCAATCCCAAACATCACAGTGAGTGTCCTGTGCAGTTAAAAATAAGAATAACGTAATACAAGATTTCTATAAGAAAGTGCGATTTGACAGAAGCAGAGACCGTACCTTTCAGACACCCAGTGTCCAGCAATATCAGGAGGCATTTGCACACTGATCTGCTCTCCATCTTGTAGGTGTTTGAGCATGTAGTGACACTGATTGTGTTTGTAGATCTTCCCATAGCTCTTGTCCAGCTGTCCTGGTGTGGACTTCACCAATTTATGAGGCAACTTCTCACACCAACCTGCAGCCATGAGACGGGGTTGTGATGCAGGAGATCAGAAAATCATTTCAGCTACACATTTCCCACTGCAATAATGCAACACTATATTTCTGCCTAAAAGGAATCAGATAATATGCATATACACACTACATCATGGAAAGTAAATTTGATCTTTTGATCCTGAAACCAGACCCTGTACAATATATAGAGAATTTTGTAATTATACTATAATAATTTCTGAAAGCATCATGTAAAATATCAAGCACACTCCTGAAATCTACTTTACTGCAAAATCCAAACTATGCAGCCCAGAAAATGGAGGCTGGAGGGTGACACATCTCAGAGTCTTGTATGTAGGGTGTGTGTAGGGTGTCATTTCAGATTCAAAGGTAGCTATCAGCACCAATAAGGCACAATCTAGATGCAAGTACAGCTATAGCACTAGTCTGCTTGGCAGTTTGCCCTTAATTACATGGCTTAAACCTCCACGCGCGTGTATTAATAAAACTTTTGAAATCGAATTAACCAGACCTAATTTTCTGCTCTATAATTAAGGTACAAATTACACACAGCTCCGTGACACCACGATGGATTTTCCACAGCTGCTATAATCGCTTATCGTGTTAAATCTAATGCAAATGAACCTGAATTACTGATGCCTAATTATAGATGGATAAGTTTAAGAGAGCTGCGTTCACTACTCCGAGTCTATTAACACACTCACCAGCATTCAGGAGGAGGAGGAGGAGGAGGAGGATGGGTGTGCTCGTCGTGTAGCAAGAAAACATTCTTCTAACTTGTCTTCCAAAGAGAAAAAAAAGACAAACAAGCTCCCCAAGTTTGGGATAAATGACAAGTACAAGGAACTTGTTATTAAGCTGGCGCACTTCGCTCGACAGATTTTTCCTCGCTTAAATCTCTCAATTCAGGCATAATGACCAAGAAAACGGGTTCAATTCAACACCCTGACTACACACGGGACAATGACCGTACTGTGCTTCGTACACACATTCCAAAAAAATGAAGTTTAGTCCTCGTAGAGAAAGAAAAACTCCAGGTTTGAGTGGCTATACTCCGCAGAAGTAGCAGCAGCTGAGGATGAATCTGGGTTTCCACAGCCTGGAGAACGGCGACTATTTAAACCTAACGCGCGCGCGGATCTAGTAGTATCGCAGGCGCGCGCCGCAGCATCAGGGTTGCCAGATTAACACACTCACCAACACTCAGGAGGAGGAGGAAGATGGTCATGTAGCCAAAAAAAAAAAAAATCCTTCTAACTTGTCTTCCAAAGAGAAATAAAATACCATAAAAATTAAAAAACAAACAAACAAAAAAGCTCCCAAAGTTTCGGATGAATGACAAGATCTTTTCCCAGTATAAGTAACTTGTTATTAAGCTGATTATCACCTGTTAGCTTAGCACGCGTAATCCTATCTAATAAACAGTAAACTATACGCACCGGTGACCGACATTTTGTTGAGTTTTGTACAGGGTGTGTTCGGATATAATTCCTTCTAAACGAACCAAATGAACCATACTTTCCTGTCAGAGTCGACCAGAAAAGAGGTGCCGATGACATGAGTGCTCTTTGGTGTTGACAATACAAGTAGAAAAGGGAGCTCAGTTGTCTTTCTGATCAGCTCTCAGACCAGGTGCTGTCTACACCTCATCTTCTCTCAGAGCCTAGCTGTGAACACTGAATTATAGATATCATCATTCAGAAAGGGTTCAGAATCAAAACTAGTCAAATACCAGAAGCATGTGGAGAAAGAAAAGCAATGAGGAGAGGGAATCTGGTTCAAAACCAGCTCATGCTTCATGCCATAGCCCTATTTGTGACTCTCATGCAAGCAGTAAAATACATGCATACACTACTACAATAGTAATATACAGTGGACTGTTGATTATTATTATTATTATTATTATTATTATTATTATTATCATCCATCCATCCATCCATCCATCCATCCATCCATTTTCTGTACCACTTATCCTTCACAGGATGGCAGGGAACCTGGAGCGTATCCCAGGGGACTCTGGACACAACACCCTGGACAGGGTGCCAACACATCACAGGACATAATCACGCACACACACTCACACACCATTTCACACACTACGGACAATTTAGAGATGCCAGTCAGCTTACAACGCATGTCTTTGGACTGGGGGAGGAAACCGGAGTACCCGGAGGAAACCCTCAAAGCACAGGGAGAGCATGCAAACTCCATGCACACAGGATGGAGGTGGGGATCGAACTCCCAACCCTGGAGGTGCGAGGCAAACATGCAAACCACTAAACCACCGTAACCTCCTATTATTATTATTATTATTATTATTATTATTATTATTAACATTATTATTATTGCTGCTGCTGTCGTCTAACTACTGAACCTCAATATAGCATAATTGCTAGTGCCACATTTCCTCTATTAACAGTCGCACTACTACACAACATGACTTACCCTGACATGGACCCAAACAACCCCACTGGCAGTCATTAGAGTACTTTATCACTTAGAATACTTTTATCTGTGAAGTGACAGGTACATATGGACCGCAAGACAAGCAGACCACAAAATGAACCACAAACAAACCGTACTGAGCCCATCTCTCAAGGTGGTCTGAGTCTGGTTTGCTTGTGGGCCATTTTAGACAGATCTGAATTCATTTGTTGTGTTCACATACTTCACAATATAACATCACTGACCCGAGACTATTTGTAATGCTAAAAAGGTCCAAGTGTGAAAACACCCTAACAGAGTTCTTTATTTTTAGTTATAGGCAATCGACTGCCTTGATTTCATATGAAAATATTTACTTTTATTAGTCTCATGACCAGGGCCATTTACTTCAAACCTGCAACTGAAAAATATTTCTGCTTTAGAGCTCTATAAACGAAAGTAAGCCGGTATCTAAATATAATCTTTAATGGGTCTATTTGAAATATTAATATGATTATAATAAGACTTTACTGTCACATTTATTTCAGAAATATGTGAACAGCTGTAATTATGACCAGTGGAGTAACAAATGGTACATTGTAGATACATAATTGGGGGTTTATAATTGTAACTATCCATACTGCACAAATTTTTATAAAGAATATTTTTGCAAATATTATTTTAGATGCAACAAACCACACAAATTTACACAAAATGAATACAATATCAATAAATTGCATTTTTATTATCTTTGCTAATCTATTTGTTAAAATAGTATTTATATTTATATAATCATATTTAACAATACATTAAATAAAATACATTAATACATCTTATTTAAAATACATTAAATAAAATACATTAATATGTTACAGTATGGATTTAAACATTTTTAAACATTTTAAATGACTGATGCAAAATACTGATGCTCTATTTTCCCACTTGTCAGAATTATAACTAAGAATAAGTCGTTTTTTCACCTTTTAACAATTACAGAAGTAAACCATTTTTTAGGAGGAAAAAAAATATGAAGCTAATTAATACCCAAAGATGAATGATTAAAAATGCACACTGAACATAAGTGGAAAATTTTCCAAACTGGCAACACTGTGCCCAGCCTCCTCCTGCTCCTAAGTGCACATCCAGCACACAATTAGTGGAGCATATGGAAGAGGATATGTAATCACTCAGGATTAACTACAAGTACCTGTTTACTTCTACATATTTGGCCTATTCTTTTTTTTTTTCACCATTCCAACTTCAGCAGATCTGTAAAGGAAATGTCACTGCAATTTCACATGACAGTATGATATTACACTAATCATCATGCAAAAATAAAATACAAATAAAATCTGCCAGGATTTAGAGTTCAGGATTTTAGGGAAGGGAGCTGTTACTAGATAAGGAGTTGCTATTGTCATCACCGGTTTAATTATAACAGGACATAGCTGTGTGAAAGAGGGCAATAGTCTGGTCGAAATGCAATTAGCCCCCAGGATATTTATTGTGTGTATGTGATCTGTCTGGTTATTATCAAATATACAGCACAGATAAGATATTAGAAATCCATCTTCTCCTTGTAGTCAACAGTATAAATAGATAATGTTACCTGAATAATTATATATATAAAAATATGAATAATAGCAAGTGCTTCTTGCTCTTTCATTAATATCATATTACCTGTATGAAAGTGCTCAGTTATGATCTGCCAGGTTCATATTTAATTCAATGTTCTTTTCCTAGTCACTCAAACATTGAAAGTATGTTATTTGTTGAGATGAAGGGGGAAAAAATGTAAAAAGCAACTCAGGTGTGAGGAGAAAATCATCATCGCCTGGTGAAAAAAAAAAAAAAAATCCTCACACCTTAAACACCTTCTACACTTTTCAAAATAAACTGAAATTTATGTCCATGTCTGACTCACACTGTAGCCTGTGTTAGCCTGGTGCCAAACACATCCACCACTTCTCTTCATCACACGGGACAAATATAAGTTGCAAACATACTGAACTGGACTGCTACTGAATAAAACATGACAAGAGGATGTACACCCATCGAAGTTTAGGTTTAAGTACACATTTACCACTGCTTTGGATTTGGCCCTATTATTTTTTTCCTCACAAAGCAGCATTGCAAATAAAACTGCATTTCAATCTAACAGACATGACAAATGACTTTTTATGGCACTAACTACCTGTACTTTGTGCCAGCATGTGACCACAATCTTGTGTGTCAGGTAGTCCATCATCCTCATATCTCTGACAGCTCTCTAACACCTCTCCCAAGAAGAACCTTTGTGATTCTGGCTTCTCATAAATGCTCCTTCAGTGATGGCAGCTCTCACCTGGGTGTGTGTTTGCAGTGCACAGACGGCCTTTCCTCTGCGCTGGCCTGGGTGTCTGCCAGCCTGCTTGCAAAGCCTTGCTCTCGCCCGCCAACCCATCTGGAAACCAAAGCATATTTAACATGACGGAAATATGCTTGCAGAGAGCATTTGTGATGGGTATGGAAAAATATGCAAGTGTTTCCTTGATTCTACAGTAGCGTAAATGTTCGAGAATAATCATTTGAGAACGTAAATAAACACCTATAAACAAACACTATAAAGGTTTTGGAACCTTACAGAGGCTAATTTTGGGAAATTAAAGTCAACCTGGAGTTTTTTTTCCTCCTACCTCTACAGTTCTTGTCAAAAATCACTAAATGGCTCTGCAATTTTCAAGCACTAATATTGACATAACATTATTTTTATTAGCGCAATTTGCAACATGATTGCAGATCCTAACAGAGTGGAGGAAAAACTCATTCCAGCTTCACAGCTGCTTGAAACATTTACGGGAAAGTGCAAGTGGCAGAGAGTGAGAAGAAGCGAGATGAAAAGACCAGCAATCCTCTTTTGCCCTCAGTGGGGTCCCTCTTGCACACAGAGGGAATGTACTGGCTGATTAAGGGTGAAATCCTGTGGTCCTTTGTCACGAGTTGAGATGGTTAGTCAAGGTTAAAGGTCATATAGTCCTACTGAGATGACTTAGCTGACCCTCCCCATGTCACAGCATACCAAAAGGATGAAAGGAATGAAAGGCGAGCTGAAATCAATTCTACAGACCTTGATTAGGGAAGAATAAGAAAATACGATAACTTCCTGAAAACACATTTTCTGAAAATGCAGAGAACCTGAGGATCTTTTGAGAAATTATGAATAAATGTATGAGCTAGAACTACAGACCGCATCTGCTATTAGGGCAGAATGGATAATTAGCTTATGCTCCAACAAGTAGAAAGAGCACACACAATCACAATATTATGGAAAATGCACTGAAAAAAAAAAAATCAAGGGCTAAACCGAAATTGTGAAACTTCATTAAAAGCATGCATGCTTTAATTTTTTGTTTCATTTTTTTTTTTTAACTACACAGAAGCCTTTCTCACCACTAATCAGATCTCAGTTCAAAACTCTCTTTTAAAAGTAGAAGCCTAAATCTGGGTGCTGTTTCTGATTTTACAAACCCTGTCACATTCAGCTGATTACCATGCAGAGCAAATTCTTTCACTTTTTTTTTTTTTTTTTGATGTTTCCCTCTCCTGCCAAACTGCCAAAGTGAATCACAGAGAAGTTGATGAACACGTCTGTCAAATCTCAGTGGTTGAAACATCTGCAAGTGTGCCAAGCACATGTTACACTGACAGCGACAGTGGAGGAGTGGAAGACGTGAACAGATGCTGATGTGGGAGAGACGTCACTCCAGCTGTTGGCTTCAAACAGACATTCACGCACGGAAGAGGATGGAGCCAGAACAAATTTCCACAACAGTAGGATGTTCCACTGAATATTATGAGTTGCTCTACATGACACTGTAATTCCCAACTTGGAACAGAATCGGAAAATTAACTGCTTGATGGTTGAAATTGATTATATCATTATCATTCTTGATCACATATGTGCATTTGTGCGCATGGTGGTGGCGGGAAGATGCAATTTTCCTTCCTGCACTTCCCAACTTCAAACAACAGAGCCAAACAATGGCAATTAGATACGGGCTTGCCTCGAAAGCAGGGTATAAAAATAGCTAGTCCATTAACAGTCCTGGACTTATGATTATTGGTTGCCTCCTTAGCAAGCCACTATAAGGAAATCCTGAAAAACAATACCAGAAGGCAAGAAGATGCTTTAATCAAAGTAAAATGGTGGAAATCCTGCATTAAACACACACTCCTCCAAGGACAAACTGCCAATTTACACAATGACACATAACAGAGGACACTGAAATACAAAAATATATCAGATTGGGATCTCATGTGTAAGCCTGTTGAAGCTGCGGAACCCCAGTTGCTAATCCCCAGGGCAAACAGAAGCAAAAAAAAATCCTTGTTAAAAAAGCCAGCAGAGCAGCTAAGACTACTGATTAGGATCAGAGTGACTTTGCAAGCTCCTGAAATAAAACAGTAAGGATGAAGGGCTTTACTAAGCTGCAGGAGAATTAGACCAGCAGAGATCTGATACAGCGATATGAGATGCAGATCTGACATTCCATGAAAGGTCATCCTGCTTTTCATTTCATATATGTATGCCAAAGTAAATCTCCTATAGCTCGCTCTATCTATCTATCTATCTATCTATCTATCTATCACAACTGTCCTTTTTTCTGCATATACCACATATAGAGTGAATTAAGCTTCAAGTTCCAATTAATTAATTATGCATTTTCTTAGCAGCTGAAAATCTTCCAGACCCTCCAAACATTTCTAATATACTGTGGGCATCCAATACTGCTGTTTGATATCCCACAGAGAGTGAAAACAAGCGCTGTATATTAATGAGAGTTACTCTGCTGCCAGGATTCATCTATAACATCAAACACAAATGTATGAGTGGTTGCAGGTGTCAGAGAATTAGATTTATGTGAACTCATGGATCTATAAGATCAATCATGCAAGCCAATTCAATTCAATTTTTTTTTTATTTATTTATTTTTTTACTATTTTTAAAAAAAAAAATTATTTTGTAATCGACCTGCTGGAAATCACCAGCGTATTTTTGTTTTTCAGCGTTGCAATGCTTTTGACTCGAAGCAAATTCAAAGTGCAGAAACCACATTAAAAGGTAAGGAGGGGTTTCATAAGCAAAGCCCACAGTCCTCTAGTCATTCTGTGGAGCTGGAAAACAAAGTAGCACTCACCCTGTGAGCGTCTGGGCTGTGAAGGGAAGTGGACTTTGTTCCAGATTTCCTCTTATTCTTCAGGAGGGGCTGCATGGGGCTTTGATGTGGTGCTGGGTAGGGCACTAAACGGAGAGCGGCCAGATGGGGCTTCGCTTCACTGGTGCTGGAGGAATATTTATGAAGATTCAAGGCATTTGCAGACACAGCACTGCTGTACTGTTCAGCAGTTTACCAACAAAAGAAGTCCTTCTAATAAGCGTACACACACACACACACAAAAGGGACAGATTAAAATATTTTTCCTCTGAAAGAATTCCACAAATAATAAAGAAATGATTTATCTTTGTTAGCTGTAATAAAATATAACATTTGTAGGATAATGAATCTGTACAAGGACACATACAGTCATATTTGTTATGATTGAATGGTACCATTTTAGTCAACCTCTGTGCTTCTCTTCTTTATTCCTTTGCCCACTAACTGGCCTATGTGTGCTCTTCACCATAGTGCTGTTACTAACTCAGTCCTTTTAGCAGAAATGGAAAAAAAAAGGAAGAAAAGCAAGCTGCAGGACCAGGTCAACTATTCAGATGCTTTAAGTATGCTTTTAAGATCTACCAATAACTAAAGGAAGGAGAGCATTTGGTACAGTAGTTGCAAAGCTATTACTCTACCTTTTAACAGTTTTTTCTCCCCTAAATGTAAAACAAACCAGTTTTTGTATTCTACATAGAAACGTTCTCTATTATGAATCATTGCAGCCTTCATTCCAAATCAAGAAATGACAAAACACCACAAACAAGACAGAGAGTTCCAAATAACAATCCCCAAATGAAAGAGATGATGTTGGTCCAATTGCCTGACATAAAACCACAACTACATTAGCATTCCCAGATACTATGCCCAGTGGCAGCTAGTTTCCCTAGCTCCCTCCCTTCAGCCATGCTAATACCACTGCCTGAGCCGCCATGTGAAGAGGCAACTAGTTTGGTCATTCGACTCTACTCCAGAATGACGTCATATATCTGTCACTGACTCCACACCATCATGTTAAAGAAGTTTTAACAAAGTACAGTATAGCTTTCATTTTGACAAACAGGGTCTAATGCGCTGAGCCGATGCCATGATGTGGCTCTTTACTATTATAAATGTAAGCTAATGGCTGCTCCTGCAAAAAAGGCTTTTCAGGAGAGAGAGAGAAAAAAAAAAACAATAGCAAAAGACTACAGCAATAAATGAAGCAATAAAGCATAAAGAACAAAAGAGATCAATGGCTGACATTGCATACATGGTTGAAGAGGCACAAACCACTAATTACTTTAAGAAGCTGTCCTGCATGAGGTTTACGATCCAGCTCAAGCATTTCACACACATTTCTGTGCACGAAGAAGCAGCATAGACAATTACTGGCTCACTCCATCATCAAAGATGCTCTCCTAATCTTAGGCTTTGGATTTCTTTTCAAAGACTTTTTGAGTTTGAATTTAAAAGAACCTGTCGGCTGTGCCTCATCACATCTTATAAACAATCCATTCTGCAGTTCTTTAGTAATGGCTGTTTTAAGAGCCAACTTTACGGACATGGATTAGGTCTAGTTTTGAATAGTATGTTAATAGTAAAGACAAGTTAATTGTAATTATACCACAGCACTGTTGCATTCTCGATTCTGATCAGTCAGAAGGTGTTGATTACTTATCTATAACAGCACGGTTCGGACAGTAGTTCAGCTTGGTCTAATATGCTGACATTTCTATAGAAATGTTACTATTAATAAAGGATACAAAAGAGTCTGTTTTTGTTGATATGGTGAAGTTTTTTGTGAGGAGATGAATTTAATAATTTTGCCTTTAGGAAGGAGTCTCCATGGTTGGTGCTGTGTAACAGTCAGAGGTAAAGCTGCAAATATGTTTTCAGTCACAGGAAATTCTTAAGGCCTACGGGCTTTGCAGTTTCTCAGCAACATGACAAGCTGCATTGTGTTTGAAAAAGAGGATGGAGAGGGAACAACTATTTATAGCTGCTATAACATAATTGATAACAGGAAGTAACTTGTTTCACGGAAGTTCCAAATATGAAATGTAAACTATAAATGGATAAAAATTAGACATCCTTTAATTAAAAAAAAGGACATGTAACAATAAAATGTAAGCGATGTTTGTAGAAGAGGAATAAAGCTCTTCACGGCATGGCGTTATCAGAAAATAATGATCTTGGGGTTAGTAAAAGTAACAGCGCTTTGCGTTGAGCTGCATCTCAGCATTCTGCTGTTGATTATTTTCCTACAAGAGCACACCCTATTGTGTGTGTGTGTGTGCATGTTTTTTTCCCTTACTTACTTAACCTGGGTTGTCTTGTTGTTCGCACTAAGGGGAAAAAAATATTAGTAATTCTAATACATATTCTTAAAAATGATGACATTAATTGGTTATGTTCAACCTAAAATATGGCTTTTTTTTCCAATGATTTTTAATTCTTATTTTTTAAATATTCATTGTTAATTTCAAGAACTAATATTCATATACAGGGTGAAAAGTCTGAAAAGTCAGGAACCAATCGGAGTAAATCTACATATACTTAATTTTGTATTTATTATTTACGAAATATCCTCTACACATTCACCCTTAAGCTCTATGCATTTTCTCAGCTGCTACATCATGTTTTGTGGATTTTGCTCAACATATTCGGATTGACATATTTGCTCAATATATTCCCAGTGGTTCCTGACTTTTCTGACACAAATCATGATGAACAAATCATGGGACATATGGGATAGAAATAATGGGTTTTTATCCATCAGTTCCTGCATAGTCTGGAAGATCCATGTATACAAAGAGCTCCCATTGACTATGTTTAAATGCAGTAAAATGCCCAGGCAGGTTTTGTCTGAGGAAATCTAAGCTGACTTACATTGCAATGATTACTGACATCACACAGATTATGCGTGTGAACTTGACACTCAAATTGTCTTAAAATTCTGTAGTCATTGCATCTGTGACACTATGCATAATAAGAAGCACAATTTCAACTCACATCCTCACCACTCACTTCTGAAATGCTATTATTGCTTTCATTCTAAGCACAGGAATGTACTGAACTTGTGCTTGCAAGCTCATCTATACTTGGAAACACTTTCTTTACAAACCATTTAAAAGGCTTGGTGTTATGTTCCAATGTTTGGACAGCTTTTAAGCACAAATGTAGTCAGTGTTACTGTAGGGCAAGGTTTGTTTTCCCCTCACAAACAGCCTTCCTGTGCTGCTGAAAATAGAGGATCCATGAGAGACATACCTTTTCATTCAGAAGCAAAGAAACCAAAGCATGACCTTCAGCTTTATATTCATATTTTACTACACAAATAAATCCAACACAAGAGAGAAATCACAGTAGTCCTTTTAACCAAGGCTGTCAGAAAAAAAAAAAGACATCACAGAAAAATGAATAGTAGCTGTTCAAAATGGTCAGAAAAAAGAAGGAAAATGAAATGAAAAAAGACTGGAAATGAGAAGGAAACAAATGAATAAAGAAAAAAAAAGCACAGCCTCTTCTGTGTTAGAACTGGAAGTTTTCATCAGCCATGTCAATAGCCCAGGCAAACTTCGCCCTGTGAGTCTTGTTGTAGATCTTCTCCACGGGAACGTTGTGCTTCTTACACCTGTGACAGAAACATTTCTCTATTAAGAGCAGCTGAAATAACCACAGATGCAATGGTCAGCCATTCGGAGAGACAGGGCAACCCAAGGCTAAACAGAACAGAGAGGAACTACACTGCACTAATTATCATATATAACTAGAACAGATGAGGTCTGGATCTCGGCTCTTATTTTAGCTATATGTCTTACTACATTTTATTAAACTATAATATGCTTGACTGCAAGCATGAGTGATGGTGAGTGAGTCTGTGTAGTAAAGTACTGCAAAGCTGCATATTGTTTTCATTGTTCACAATGGCTGCAAACAATCAGTGACAAAGAATTGCAGACAATGAGAATTATTTATTAAAAAAAAAAGGCAACTACAGCTTCAAAACATGCACTTGAAAGGGACTGACTGTCTCCATTGCTCCCTTATAATTTGCACCAGATGTGGCATGGTCACCAGAGTGCTGTCCCAAAATCAGAGTGGCCCTTCAGGGTTTTGCTTGTGAGCCAAGTGAGTCATGTGCGTAATCCCTCATCAAATCATTAATTAATGATTTTTAAATTATAAACACACAATTTCATTACTACTTTCATGGTTTGCCAGTAATAAAACTGGCTTGTGGTTGGTCACATTTCACATAATCTGCCATTTTTATCACCTTCTGCCCCTTGACACACACACACACACACACACACACACACACACACACACACACACACACACACACACATATATACATATATACATATATTAATTGAAGACTGGAAAAAGACTGGGCGATGTTTTTCCAATCTTCAAAAGTCCAATTTTGCTGAGCCTATGCCTACTCAGACTCTTGTTCTTGGCTGACAGGAGCAGAACCTGATGTACTCTTCTGCTTTTGTAGCCCATCTGCCTCAAGGTTCAGTGTGTTGTGTGCTCTGAGATGCTTTCTGCTTATCATGGCGGTGAGTGGTTAAAAGAGCGGTTATTTGAGTGCCATAGCCTTCCATTGAGCTTGAACCAGTCTGCCCATTCTCCTCTAACGCTCTCATCAACAAGGCATTTGAGCCTGCGGAGCTGCTGTTCGATGGCTGTTTTTATTTTATTTATTTTTTTAAAAAAAGAGACTGCTGTGTACGAAAATCCCAGGAGGGCAGCAGTTTCTGATATACTCAAACCAGTATGTTTGGCACCAACAACCAGGCCATGGTCAAAGTCACTGAGTTTGATGTGAACATGAACTGAATCTCTTGACCAGTATCTGCATGATTTTATGCATTGTGCTGTTTGGCACATGATTGTTTGATTGGATAATTACATGAATGAGCAGGTGTACAAGTGTTCATATTAAAGAGGCTGGTGAGAAATTTGGTACTCACTAAAATCCTGTAAATTCAGAAAAAACATTTCTGAACATCCTACTAGTGCTCCTCTCTGTGTGTGTAAATTTACACATAAGAAGAATAACTAATGTAAACCTCGACTTGTATACTCTATCAAAAACACATCCTCCAGCTAGCTCACTAAGTCAGGGACTAAGAATAACATCGAGAACATTTTGTGAAAAACCAGTCACTTGATATGACTGGCATTAATTAAGGAATATAAAAAAGTGAGGGAGCCAACACAAACCCATGATTAAAACAATAAAACTAATTCAGTTGCAAAAACAGAAATGCCCCGTATAAACGTGCCGATCTGTCCATGTACAGCCGTAAGCTGCAAAACAAATGCCTTTGCTGACGGACGATTTAGCACACACACATTATTATTATTATTATTGAATACTTTTATTGGCATAGAAGTGAGACAAAACTTCTACTTCTGCCTTTCAGCCTTTACCCTCATTGTTCATTCTGAATCAAATAACTTTCGTTACAGCCTTTACCATGATCGGTTATTTCGTGCTATTAGCTGTCTATGCCCTTGAACTTTTATGGAGTTTTATGGGTGTCATTAAATGCAAATGAGCTGTTTCGGGTACGCGCTGTGCACTTTATGGGTCATCAACATACACGTGTGAGTAAAAAGAAAATCAGCCTTTCTGAAACTTTTGTAAATCTGGCAGAAAATTTGTGTTCAATCTGGCTTACGCAAATATTTACACACAACTTTTATTAAAAGATTGATAAACAAGGCTTAGTGTGTGCAGTGTGTCAGGGTGTATTATCCTTCTGAAAGGGGGAAAACCACTGCCACGAACGGGTGTAGCTGGTCTGCAGTGATGTTTAGGATGGTGGCACGTGTCAAACTGATGTTCACATGAAAGGCTGGACCCAGGGTTTCCCAAACTCACTGGACAAGGCAAACTTCTTCCATTTCTTCCAAGGTCCAGTTCCAATGTTTGCATGCCCATTGTAGATGCTTTTGATGGTGGACAGTGTGTATGTGCATATATATATATATATATATATATATATATATATATAAATGACTCATGATTTCTTATAGATCCGTGAGTAATACACATCAGTCTGATGTCGGCTGCACCTCCTGGTTGCAAAAACATAGCAGAAGACTATAGTGTATTTTGATAGCAAGCCTGAATTTGTTTTCTAAAATGTCATACTGTGCTGTCAGAATCAGAAAAGTGTTCATAAACACATTCATTTTTACCGCATACTATTGAATCAGACGCCTTTCCCAGTCAACAGAAGACAGATGTAGTTACAGGCAGTTAGAAGGGGGATATAATTGGTCTCTGGCGCTCCGTTTCTGCAACGCCCATTTCATCTCAGCTAAGTAGCTAATTATCATATCAGTAAAGATGGCTTGCTACTAGCGATTTAACACTTTTAGCTTAGTAGGTAGCTATCATGTCTAATTTATATTACTTTAACAATCCTTTGCAGCTTGCCTAAAATCTACACCTAGAATCTACAATGCTTGAGAGCTAAGTCATGTTCTTACTGAGGAGTTGCCTATAATGGACATGTTTAGCTAGCTAAAACTTGTCCAGCTAACAAACGAGTTTATAGCATCTGTTTGGGCAGCATCTCGGCTATCAGTGCCATTACGTCCCCTGATTTCAAGTCATCCTCGAGTCAAGCCATACAAATCTTCGTGAATTACACCATTTAAAAGTGTTCGTATAGCTGAACGGCACTCCCTGTCTTTTAGTGCCAATCCATAATAATAAGTAGGCAACATTTTAGCCAATGACAGTCCGATTCCTAAATAAAATTCTTGATAGATCCTTTAGTCAGTTTGAAACTAAGGAGCATCAGGTTGCTAGGCTACTTGAGGCTTTTTGCAGCAAAGTTATGCATGCATTATCTCTTTTGTTTACAAATGCCAAATGGGTCTATATTTTAAAGACAAAATTCATTTTACTGCAGCTTTCATTAAACCAACCAGAAGCACAAAATCCCATGCTGTAGAGTGGAAGTGTGAAATGCGTAACATGTTACCAGGCCACAGTGATGCGGGGGTCGAGGTAGTTGAGCTTGGAAGTGCCAAGAGCGATGACCTTGTTCTCCTCTCGGTCCGTTTCCTGCAGCTTGAGCTTCTTTAACTGTTCCGACAGTCTCTTCAAAGCTTTTTCCTTCTTCTCCACCAGCCTAGCAGTGAGCAATGAAGCATGTTATTTCTCTGAAAACAAGCCTCCCTCTTGTTTTCAGAGAAATAAAATGCTTCAGGTACAATATGCAGATGAGCACTGATGTGCTGCTGTGTGTTCATGCTGCAGAGTGTTAGTGTCGGAATTACATTTAGAGTGCTCACTCAGTTTAAGATTATTTTACACACTGATGTATTATTAACATTATGGTTATACATACATGTGTAAAGACAAACGACAGCTATAACTCCACAAGCTTGTCATCACTCCCTTCTTTAAACAATCTCAGTCCTTGCAAATCTGAATAATTTGTCTTAACCAAAAATATGTCCAAAGGCTCTGTGTCGAACAAAACATTCAATAGGCAAACCTTGAAATAACTCCAACACACACACAATAGCCAGTAAATACACAATGGTGGTAGATTTAGTGCTGATTTCTTACTTCTTTGACTTCTCTGATGGCTGCTCCCTGTGATCCTTCTTTGCTTGCTTCAGCTCCTTTTTGGCTTTCTCCACTTCCTCCTTTTTCTTTTTGATCTGTAAAAAAAAAAAAAAAAAACATCCACCTAAGCATCTTCACACGGATAGAGCAGAAAGAGCAGGACACACAGAATGCAATGATAACCTACTACTGATCAGCTAGCGATTTATTTACATAAAATAAGCTCTGAAGTCTGTCTGACTGCTATCCTCAATTAGTGCACCATATGCGTGGGGAAAAACCTGTCGGATGTCACTGTGGATGAATTCTGGCAAACAGTCAAAAATGCAAACAGGGTTTGACCAAAATACACATTTGCTGCCTATAACATACTTTGACAACTCTGCTTTAAGAAACCATACTTATATTTCACCAAAGCAATGTGGAAATATGTTATTTACTTTATTAATCTCGCCTAGGCTATATGCCTGCAAAGACCATGATGATCACGGTAAGGAGCTAATTTAACAAACACAGTGGTCAGTCTACCTAAAGACGTCTAAAACATTGAAGTGAAGTGTCATTTCCACACACAGTGATTGTCAGGCTTTGATCGAGTTATTGGATAGCTATGTGCTGAAGTGAAACAGACATCAGCCTAATCAGTTCAGCTTGTAGTTGATACCAGCTGTCAAGATGTGATGTGGTGATGCAGTCAGAATGAAATCTTTAAATGCAGTTTCCCCCCCCCCCTTTTTTTTTTAACTTGTGGAGGTAATCAAACTTTATTTGATTATAAAATGCTATATAACTCTAAATCTTTTAATTTAAAACTTTTGCCACAAGTCTTGAAATATTAATGGTTCCAGTTGCATGATTTATAACATCTGTTCAAAATATTGGTTGCGGAACAGTTATGCATAACACGTCATGCAAAAAAACTCAAAAAGAATAATCCGGCTCACTGTTGCTATGTTTGTCCCATCAAAAGTATGCAAATGTTTAATTAAAAAAAAATAAAAACTTTAACAGCACAAACAGAAAAACTCCTCAATTTCTGATCATATAGATGATTCTTAAAATTATTTTTGCACGAATAACATGCTTTTTTGGTGTATATCCTTTTTTTGTTTCCAAAAAAAAAAAAAAAAAAAATTCTTTTTTTTCATCACTGTATATACTTTTCGTCTTTTCTCTGGTGAAATTTAAGAAATCTTTTTTCAATGAGCCTTTTTGTCAGTTATTTTCTCGCAGCTAAAGACAAAGTAAGAACGTTAATTCAAGTACTTCTTCCACGCTGTAGTTTAAAATGCGCCGCTGCTGAGCATCAAAACAAGGCACTTGCTATCATTATGTCTCTCGAATCGGACGAAACAAAAATAAAAGTGTTGGTGGGGCCTGTTTGGACTGGCTGCAGTTTTTGAATGAGCAGGGAGAAACTGGCCCAAGAAAAAGGAACCTGATAACGACAAATACACGTCAAAACAAACTGACTGATGATTCAATGGAATGATAAACAGATGGCAAGACAAGACGGTAACTTATAACAGTTACAATATCACTGCCTGAACATCAGCTCCTCATTTCCTCCTGCTCTACATTGTACACACTAACTAAGCTCCACCCATTCAATTAAAATAAATCTGTTAAATGCAGTGACTAAGAAGCTCCAAGACATCAGAATACTGCTGATTACAGGGCCGTCGTACACCAGTCCACATAACTGTAACAAATGCTGATCTTATTTCAGCACACCGAAGCTCCAGGTGTTTGGCACAGACCTGATTCTGAT
The DNA here is from genome assembly GCF_027358585.1 of Pangasianodon hypophthalmus. Classification (NCBI taxonomy): domain Eukaryota; kingdom Metazoa; phylum Chordata; class Actinopteri; order Siluriformes; family Pangasiidae; genus Pangasianodon; species Pangasianodon hypophthalmus. The sequence continues at coordinate 5,049,530 of NC_069710.1, forward strand.
TTAAAATGCTACAAGGGCCTCAGATTAATGCCTAATAATTAAGGCTTAGAAAACACTTGACGTAACATCTTAATACTGATGGATATTCATGTCAGCAACATAAATATAATTACACTGATTAGAGGATTAATAATTTACATGGTTAATAATTAACAGGAAGTCTCAGTCTTACCTTCTCCTGAAGAGCCAACATGGACTTCTCAAATGTTTTGGGTGCTGCCCTCTGGTGGTTGCAGAGTATAGCCACAGCTCTGTTCGCTCGGTTATAAGCCAGCAGTTTTTCCTCCACAGTCATATCATCTGACCCCACACACACACACACACACACACACACACACACACACACACACACACACACACACACACACACACACACACACACACACACACACACACACACAAACCCCCAATGGCAGTTGTGCAGAATAAAGGTCAATGTGACATTACATCAACAGCATTACCCCTTACCAGCACTATTAATAATATTTAATAACGACTTAAGGCAGAAGGAGAATGCTAATGATGACAGTGTACACAGTTCTTGTGCGCTACCCAATTTTCATAAATAAGAGTATTTTTATCACGGTTGACACACAGAACTCTCAACTGTATATGCACTCCTACCCTGAGCTTTTTTATAATAATAAAAAAAAATTATTTCTAAATTTTAATGATTAAGCTCATTATTACAAAATCAACAATTCTTAATAATTAAAATTTAATAATAAAATAAAATAGACTGATATATGAATAAAATGACACTAAAAAGGTAAAATACTATGACTACTACTACTAATAATAAGAAAATATTTTCTAAATTTTAATGATTAAGCTCATTATTACTAAAATCAATAATTCTTAATAATTAAGAATTAATAATAAAAAAAATTAAATATGAATGATATATGAAAATAATAAGATACATAAAATGAAGCTAAATAAAAGAAAAAATACTACTACTTCTACTACTACTACTACTACTAATAAGGGTTTTCAATCTTCCGAATCGCTTTTGAAAATACTGGCTGATCAAAAACAAAGATAACGTGATAGAGCAGAAAAATCACTCAAGTTTGTAGTGCTCGGGTTCTCTAGGTTGGGCAGAACCTAGAAGATTTTTGAACAACTTTACTAAAAAACTGAATGCATACAAAGACACTAACTGCTCTTGGAAGCTGAATATCATTATTTTTAAGATCAGATGATGTGTTTTGCCCACTAGCTGGTACTTTAACTTATTTGTATAGTTACTTCACTGTATATGTTGTTGCTGTGTTGTACTGTGTTTGGTAAGTATAGTTTCATATGCAGAGTGATTTTTTCCCCCCAACAAAACTGAAAGTGGCCTTTGCAGATGGAACAATTAGAAGACTGGCAAAAAGCTTCAATCCGCTGAGACCAACAAAACGCTTGATATTTACATAATTGTACAACACACAGATGTGAGAGTTTTTGATTGCTGAAGGCTACGACTATAAATTTTTATTAAGTATTCAGCAAGTTCCAGTCTTGGCTCAGTTTCTTCCCTCTCATATGCTACAATTCCAGTGAGGTGGACTGGAGAAACGGAGCCAAGACTGGAACTTGCTGAATACCAGTATCTTTGCTCCTACTGAAAGGTGTGTGTGCACTGACCGACGGTGACTTTGTCCAGCTGCTCCTGCAGAGTGGTGGAAGCATTGAAAGTTCGAAACACTTTGGCTGTCAGTCCAGGCATTGCCTCATTCAGTTTCTTATTGAGGTAGACTGTCTGCAAGGAGTTAAAATGACAATAACACAATCCAAGTAATGGAGTTATTTATGATTGTGAATACATCTCTAGATACAAATATTAAACAGATGATGCCAAGAAGCCATGAAGCAAGATGCTTACAGAAATTCTGTCGAATAAGTCATCTTCTGGATCCTTGTTTTCCATGAAGAGTTTCAAGTTTTTGAAAACCTGAATACAAATATTACACCTCAGTATACGATGATGGATTTACAGGCAACATTTCAAAATGTGACAAAAATTATTACATCATAATTTCATATCCACTAACAGGTGGCAGAAAACACTTATCATAGTTTCACGTTTGCTAACAGGTGGCAGCATAAAAGTGGCACCACACAAACATATAAACAATTATGGTTTATTTAAAGCCAATTAAAATTCTTTAACAAGGAAAATAGAAAAAAAAAAGGCACAAACAATACAACATCCCATCAGCTACTTATTACTGTAAGCAGTGGAAGTCTACTGGTGTCTGTGCCATGAGCCCTAATTAAAAGTCTGTTATTTTTAAAGCATAAACTCATTAATTCACACATTTACAGTGGAACGCTACACACTACGAAGATACTCAAGACAAACTAATAAGACAGTTGCAAAGAAAAAGATGAAGCCATGCTCACTTGTTTTTCTACAGGCACTTTGTTGTAGTAGCGGATGGAGTCCTTGCCCAGGAAGTCAAACTCCACTACGTAGTCCTGACCATCCTGGTGCTGGTGGAGGGTAATGTGCTCTACACGCAGAGAGCAGCAGCCCACCGTGTCTGCGGTATCGTCATCCTTCTCATTACCAGCCCTCAGAGCTAGCTATACACACGCACACAAACAGAGAATTGCATTCAAATTAATAACAATACATGATAATTTCTATGTTTCTACAATTGTGTATGTGTTTTATTTGCAATATTGCATTACAACTGTAAATGTGATTTGCTTAGCATTTTCTGACTGATCATATTTTATCATGCTCAACGACGACGCAATCTACCTTGTCGATGAAGTATAAAGCGACTCCTCGTTGTCTTTGTTTCATCTCTCGAGCAGTCCAGGCTGTTCGGTACTCACGCCTGATAGCATCCACTCTCAGTTTCAGCTTGCGGGCCGTTTCATACTTCTGCCAGTCCTTCTCGCCCTGCACAGGACAGAGAACGCAAAATTCAGCATTAATCATTAAAATCATTACAATTATACCTTTTTTTGGGTATTCTTTTGAATCACAGTCCACAAACGTACAAACCGACATAACATTAAATTAATACTCAGTCTCTGACTACATGTCACTAGCATGCAGGTTTTGCATATATAAACTGGTAAGGAGTAAACAAACTATCACCTAAGGGATTGGTTTTTGTGTAACTAGGGCATTTTCACACTTGGTTGGAATCCATAACTCCAAACCCAGGATCCATAACACAGCTTCATTTCCACACAGATAAATTCCTTCAAAACCACATTGCGCAACTGCTCTCTTCAATTCAGTTTTATATTTATAGCGCTTTTAACAACAGGCACTGTCACAAAGCTGTTTTACTGAAATCCAGATGTAGATTTAGTTCCGTGTGAGCAAAACCAGATGCAAACGGAGGCAAAGAAATTCTCCCTAAGACAACATGAGGAAGAAATTTTGAAAGGAATGAGACTCAAAAGGGAATCTATCCTCTTCTGGGTGACACCGGATAGTGGGATTATAAACCGTTATAGTGTGCAGTTGTAAAATAGTTGAATGTATCCTTCACTCCACATATCGAGAAGGCATTTTGTCTCTGCCCTAGACCACAATATGTCTTTCCCAGGAAATATCATGACAAATTGGTGCAAATGCCTTCAGGTTTAGAAAATTAGCACAATGTGCATCCACTTTGAAACTAAGCACACAAGAAACCATTAGGTAAAGACGAGTGGAGGACAATGAGTAGACCCTTTAGGCTATACAGAAGCCTTTACCTTGAGTTTGGAGCTGGGATTGAGCATGATGTACTTGATGTGTCCATGGATGTTCTCCACCCAGGATGCCAGCCATGTGACTGTGTTATCATGCTGAACTCTCTTCCACCGATGGCCTGCAGGTGGCTCTGGGACCTTCGCATCTCTGACCAAGACAAAGATCATTAAGTACTTTATTTTATTAAAAAAAAAAAAAAAAAAAAAAAACCCTCAGTGAAAAGTATTTGACAGGATCAACATAGGAGTTTGCTCATGTCTCAGCTTGAAGCACCACCATGGGCCACCATTTAATGGGATATGATTAACCATATAGAAGAACTACAGTCCTACTGCGGCCATATTATGGTACTGTAATGTTACCTAAAAATTATACATGAAAACAATTAAGGAGCAATCAACCGCTTCGCTAATCTCTATCCATTTGAGCTTTTACTTACTGACTGCAGTTAATAATCACGTCCTCAGGCTGGACGCGTTTCTTCAGCTTGCCCATTTTGGGGTGTTCCCCTCGTCCTCTAAACAGCCCTGGAGGCTCCAGACGAAAATTGCCTATCTTCTCCTTATGGCCATCCAGCAGACAGTATCCATACTCTTCTGTTAGTTTATTGGCTTCCTCCTTTAAGACCTAAGTGACAGTTATAACATTTATTCAGATACCTGCATAGCAGTGCTCTAACAAAATTAACTACTCAATGCAACAGAGCTAAAATATAGTGATACGCACACATACACTTACCTGTTTTTCTTCTTTGGTCATGTTCTTCTTTTCTTCTGACTTTTCCACAAAGTATTTATGGATTTTGCTGAAGTCACACTTGGACAGCTTCTTGATTAGTTTCCTCTCATCTTCCGTCATTACCTAGAGACAGAGCAGGACATACAAGCCAAATGAAGAACAAGTTGTTCCTGACAGCAAAACCAGAAAAAAGGGGGGCATCGAGGACAGCAGATAAATTGCTGGCATTCAGAAGAGCTTACCTCCCTCCAGTCAGTGAAGAAATTATTTTGAAATGTGTCCTTGGTAGTGTACTCATGATCCAGCATCTTGGCATAGAAAGTTGCTACTTCTTCAGCAGCAACGCTAAGCTGCACAGGCTTTCCTAAAACCAAAAAACAAAAAAAATCAGTGCATTCAGCTTTGGACAATAAAGAAGTCATCTGGTATACAGTATATAGTAGAATGCACACTCACCATCATATAAAAATGGCACATCGCTTGGTAAAAGTTCATATTCCGGTGGGAAGAGAGGCCCTTTATGCTCAAGACTTTTCCACTTCTGACCATCGGCGTGCTTCCCTTCCTCCCACCTACACAACAGTCATGATTAAAATAACTCTGAAACTTAAAAGCATTCTAAAAGCTTTAAGTTGCTGAGAAATAGCAAGCAAATAACAGGGGCAAAAGTTGTCTGTGCAGCGCAGCAAAAAGGTATGTATAAAATAAAATACACCACCTTACCAGTTTATTAGGTACACACCTCATATCTTACAACCAGTGGGAATTTTATCATATTAACCTACCCTTTCTATTGATGCATTGTGTGGGTATACAATTACTGATATTTATCCCATTACAGGACCGTCAATGACTAGATATTATTTGCGTGTTTGAGCATCGTCAGCACAGCAGAGACACTAGTATGGTAGGGATATTTTAGTGCATCTTTGTTAAGGGTAGGGCTTATATATATATATATATATATATATATATATATATATATATATATATATAAATAAAACAAGTATTCAATACTTATATACTTTACACCTTTTGGAGTTCCTTCTCAGCTCCTTCTGAGCAGAATAAAGAAACAAACAAAGGAAAAAATAAAAAGAAAGAAAGAAAGAAATGTGTAGCAAGAAGATCAAAATGAGAAAAAAGGGAAGAGAAACAGAACACTTTGGACAAATGTCCATCACTGTCTTTGCCATATATACAGACACATACTGACACAAAGAAACATACAGACATATATACACACAAAGAATCTGCATATAGTCCTATTTTAATTAAATATTCTAGAGTCATTTTTTCATACTGTGTACACTTGGTCACTTTATTAGAACTGCCTACCCTACTGGTAATTAACCATCCTCGTTTCTGACCTTAATGCCACTGTTATTGGGTGGACTGTTCTCAGCTCGGCAATGAGAAGGTGTTTCAAACGTCCAACAACGCTGTGCCATCTAATAAATTCCTACCAGCACCTACACACGACCCTGTCTGTTTCTTAGCTGTACTGAGAACAGTCAAATCTGTGCAGCGTACAGTGGACTAATGTGCCTTGCTTATGTACAGACCTGGGAGAGGAAGCCTGACCAAATGACCAGTGAAAACAGGTACAAGATAATAAGTTTTACTTATCAAACTGCCGGCTCAGTTTATGATCACAAGATGGATCTTAAGTGACCTGAAAGGAGGAGTAACAGATTTGCATGTGGTTTTTTCGATGATAATAACCCAAATACAAGATGAACAAAAAGCACACTGGCTCTGTGTTTGAGAACCAGGGACAGACTATCATCTAGCTCAGATCTGTACTAAAGAGTTATGTTCATATTCTGTCTAGCACTCCAATAATGTTAGAGCAGGAATAATGTGGCACTAAATGGCACCAAGACTTGCCCAGGACAGAAGCTTTATTTATTTTATTTAAAATAAATAAATAAATAAACAAAAATAAAAAATCCCACTTGAGAATCAGAGCAGTTCATAAAGGCAGCGTAACCATGGCAACAACTGATCCACTCTTTCTATGCACCACTGTATGCAGCTAGCTAACCAACCTGGGCACGCGCACAACTGCAGCAGCACGAGCATATTTTCTGACGGATTGCCCCACAAACGCATTTCTATCAAACTTCACGGAAAAGTGAATCAGCAGAGTCAAAGCATCATAACACTTTTTCATTCCAGTAAAAAAATAAAAAAATAAAGAATACAAGGCAACAATGTGAAGCCTAAAACTAACGCGCTCATGTGACTCTACAGAGCCCAAACACACGCGCGTATCAATGACGGTGTCACATCTGCTATTGTCCTACCGGAAACGGGTGATGGTCTTGAGTTCCGCACAAAACAATGAGGGGAAAATACAAGAAAAGCAAATAGATCTGGATCCCTGTTTAGTTCAGCTCAGTTCACCGGGTCTCAAACTTTCCGAAACCAGAGACCCAGAAGCTGAATTACACGCAAACCCTCAGTACCTATTTATTTCATGAGCATAGGTTCATTTCAGAGCCTTCAAGTCCTGAACTTTCCACCAACAGACCACACAAGGCCAGGAATAACATTATAACAACAACAACAAAAATAATAGATCACATTGTTTGGTTTGTGATTTATACACTGCTGTAATTAACTTTAAACAAACAAATAAATAAATAAATGAACTCCTAACCCCACATTCAGAAGTACTTTTTTGGGCTTCCTGCTGCTGAAAGTATAAAGACTGAACCAATACCATTTTACAGACTGCTATAACACACATAAGAAATCAAAAATGACTATATTCTGAAGTGATTTTATTATTCTGTATTTCTAAATTAGTTCAAACCCTTACCATTTCCATTTCCCAGCTTCGTCTTCAGCTTTTTTTGCTTCTCCTTTTTCTTTCAGTTTTCCCTTGTCCTCATCCGCTTCCCTCTTGGCCTTTTTATTTTTCTTTGATTCATTATGTTCTGTGCTGTGAGAGCTCCTTTTTTTCTTCTGGCCTTGTGTTTTATCTTTTGTAATATTGACAGTGCCCTCTTTGTCCCTCTTCTTTTCAGCATTGGATTTCTCTCTTCTCACCTCTAGATCATTCTCAGCAGGCAGACAGGCTTGTGTGCAGCCAGAGATGGGATCAAAGATGTGCTCTTCAACGTCTTCCTCTTTTAAAGCTGTCAGAGATGTGTGGCTATTATCAGTCTGCTTCACTTTTGCCTGTTCAAAAGAGTTTCATATAAACAGCATCAAGAATGATGAATAACTAATGAACGTTATATGATTATCTGGTGCAATAACCTCATTCTACCTCTTTACCCAACAGCAAACTAATCAGTCATATTAATCACACAATAAGACATTAATCATCTGTGTTAAAGCACAGGAAAACTAAAATGTACAGGGCTCTCTGATGAAGACAATTTCCATTTTTCTAATTCTTATGAAATATGACAGACTTGAAATGATTTTATGAAATACTTGAATTTTACACTTACATGAATTTTATTACTCTTTACATCAGGTGAACATTTACTGTTTTTAATTTTCCAATCCTTTTTGGATCTGCAAAGCAGGAAAGATAGAGTTTTATTCAGACACACAACACTTACAATTTCACACCATTTAGCTATTCATATTTAGCTATTGAATATTCCTTGTTTCTTCACTGAATGGATGGGGTTCCCCTTACAGGACTGCATCCTGTGTGTGATGGAGGAGAGATATACTATATTGCCAGAAGTATGTGGACACCTGACCAATGCGTTTGTTCAACATCTCATTATAGATTTAGTCCCTGCTTTGCAGTTATAACATCATCTGTTCTTCTGCTTTGTGCACTGGGGCATTGTCATGCTGGAAAAGGTTTGGGCCTAAAAATCATAATGCTACAGCGTACAAAGACATTCTAGACAATTGTGTGCTTCCAACTTCGTGGCAATAAATTCGGGAAGAACCATATATGGGTATAATGGTCAGGTGTTCACAAACTTTTGGCCATATAATGTATCTTCTAAGTATAAGTAAGTTCACATACTTTCTAATTCTCTTAGTGTTCTGTTATTTGTATGTGTTTGCAAATAAAATTACATCAGCTGCAAAGATGTCAGTCCCTCATGTCAACTGGATTCAATGTAAAGCATGTAATCAAGCAATAGCATTTGTGAAATTCTTGAAATACATGGTTGTAAATTCACAGAGGGTGATTCCCTCATCATTCCCAATCATTAATTTACTCTCTCATGCTGCATTTCTCAAATTTTACAGACTGTTGAGCTAACTGATAAATGTATTCACATACGATATACTAAGGTTTAAAAAAGACAAATAGTTCAGTGAAAAAAAAAGCAAAACATTTTACATCACTGCATAAAACTATCATGAATGAGAGGTCACATGAAATGATTTCAAAATGTCCATTATTGCACCTGCTTCCTTGGAGTACAGGATCTTTGTCATCTGTAATCTTGTGTCGGTCCTTGGCACTGTGGCTGCTTTTGTTGCTGTTAGTTCTCGACTAGAAACGATTAAGAAAGAACTGTTATTAGCAATTAGTCTAAGACCATCCAAAACACAACTGCAAGAAAAAAAAGCAACACACCTTACAGTTCTTAGTTTCGCCAGGTAAAAAAGCTCTAAAAATACAAAAACACAAATCAATATGTAGCATTATATTTAGTCTTGCTAACAAACTGGCAGCAAAACAGTAGTGTTGCATTTGAGCTCAATGACACAAAGTCTCAAAAAAAAAAAAAACAAACAAAAAAAAAAAAAAAAAAAAAAAAAAAACACTTATCACTGAAGGTACATTATAAATGAAGTTACTTTATAAATTTAAAGATTCATAACAAACTGTTAACATCTAATCAACTGCATTCAATAATTATATTTTGTTATAAAAATACTGACAATACCCATTATATCTCAAGGTGTATTGTGACAATTTATCACAATATTAATATTATATTGTCATATTACCCAGCTTCAACCATAACAATATAAATGTTTATGAAATGTTTTAGGGCCACTGACAATTCAAATCCGTCATGTTCTGTTTTCCCTTGTGGTCGCATTACTTCCTCCAAGTTATTGTTTCCATCCACTCTATAAGACAACAACAGATCATTCATATTCATGAATTCATATTCATGTTATGCTGTAAACTTTCAAGCATTAGTATTATACAACAATAACCAAACAGATAATAAATAACTTGCCTCTTCTCCAAGTCTTCATATGAGTCCTAACAGAAACAAGCATATTACTTACATAAATCACAGCTCATAGAGAATATTGCAAATGACCAGAAGAATGATAACAGTGCCATCACATGGTCAACATTTCACAAAAAATTGTGATCATACCAACTTAATGCCCTCAGCTTCAGATCCACTGTTCCCAGCATCAGACTTCAATTTGTCAGAGCTATGTGAAACATATATAGTATGTACAAATGGGTATGACTAATATGGTTTCATTTATCTGGACAAAAGATATGAAGACCTTAAACACACCTTGTGATTTTAGACTCCTGCAGAGGTTTGTGTGAAGATCCTGAGTGTGAGTTCTTACGGAGGATGAGAAATTAACAAAAAAGCTTTGTTGTACATACAACCTTGTTGGGTTAAAAAAATTATGACCTTTCATGTCTAGAATACCTTTACAGATGATCTGTGGTACTTTCCATTTACTTCAGAACCTTTAAGTTTTTCCTTGGATCCTGATTTCGCTTTCTTCCTAATTCTGGCATAAAAAATGATTCATGACAAATTTGGAAGAGGAAAAGGTCACATTTATGATTTTTAAATAGCATTTTGCAACATATGATAAATAATGGCCCAAATGCCATATCTAGTTTTCAAGCAGAATATAAATTTTGGTCTGATAGCGACCCAACTCTGCTATGGTGGATGTGTTCTGGCAGCCAAATTTGGAATTCAGTCGTACACTATATGGCCAAAAGTATGTAGACACCTGAGCATCACACCCATATGCGGTTTTTCCCCAAACTGTTGACACAAAGTTGAAAGCACGCAATTGTATAGAATGTCTTTGTATGCTGTAGCTTTACAATTTCCCTTCACTGGAACTAAGAGGCCCAAACCTGTTCCAGCATGACAATGTCCCTGTACACAAAGTGAGCTACATGAAGACATGGTTTGTCAAGGTTGGTGTAGAAGAACTTGAAGGTCCTGCACAGAGCCCTGACCTCAACCTCACTGAACACTCTGGGATGAAGTGGAACACCGACTGCACCCCAGACCTCCTCACCCAACATCAGTGCCTGACCTCACTAATGCTCTTGTGGGTGAATGAGCAAATCCTTACAGCCACACTCCAAAATCTAGTGGAAAACCTTCCCAGAAGAGTGGAGCTTATTACAACAGCAAAGAGGGACTACATCTGGAATGGGATGTTCAAAAAGTACGTATGTGTGGGATGATCAGGTCTCCACATACTTTAGGCCATATGGTGTATGTGGGCCAAGTGAAAGTGGTAAAAGCAGGCTAGCACTGAGACATTTGTAGTTAAAACAGACTGCATTGTGACTACAGTGTATGTAACATAACAGAGAGTACTTTCTTAAATGCTGCTGTGGCTTTTTTTTGTCTGCAGTTTGGGATTGAGGCAGTTTGCATTATTAAATCAATATATTAAAACATGTATAAGCAGACATTTAGGGTAATCTCCTCTCATACGAGTGTGCCTTGATCCCATACTGAACCTTAGCTTTGTGCAAACATAAATGTATTGTGTTGTGCATCAGTGATTTCTCATAGCTATTCTTTATTCTGACAATTCAATTCAATTTTATTTGTATAGCGCTTTTAACAATGAGCATTGTCTCAAAGCAGCTTTACAGAACATAAGAAACAAAAAGCATGCAAACAGAAACAAAAAACATGCAAACAGTCCTAGATGTTAGACAGAATTATCCCTAGTGAGCAAGCCTGAGGCGACTGAGGCGACTGTGGCAAGGAAAAACTCCCTTAGATGATATGAGGAAGAAACCTTGAGAGGAACCAGACTCAAAAAGGAACCCATCCTCATTTGGGTGACACTGGAGAGTGTGATATGAACAATGTCCTTTCTGTATTTATTTATAGTCATGTAGGTTGTTGTCTTCCTCAAAGTCCACATAGGGTTGGCAGCGGAATGTTTTCTTGGTACACTTTGGGCCCATTAATACCAATCAATCATTGCTTGACACATCCACAGCCTATTTGTGTATTGTTGCTGACCATGTGCATCCCTTCATGGCCACAATTCTTCTCAAACATCTTCTAATGGCTACTTCCAGCATGATAATGCACCATGTTGCAAAGCAAAAGTCATTTCAAACGGGTTTCATGAACATGACAGTGAGTTCAGTGTTCTTCAGTGACCTTCCCAGTCACCAGATCTGAATCCAATAGATCACCTTTTGGACGTGGTATAGAACTGGAGATGAAAGTGCACCTGAAAAATCTGCAGGAATTGCGTGATGCAATCATATCAACATGGACCAGAATCTCAAAGGAATGTTTCCAACACTTGTGGAATCCATGCCACGAAGAATTGAGGCTGTTTTGAGAGCAAAGCGAGGCTCTACCCAGTACAGTACAGTGTTCCTAATAAACCTCTGATTTTTGAAAAGCAGTGTAAAGGGTTTGAATGGCCACTGGGCTAAATTTGTCACTCAGACATGACAATCTTGCCTGTAAACCACTTCAGATAATAGTTGCTTCTAAACGAATAAACGCACACAGTCTGATGGATAGTGAAATGAAAGGTTTTTCTCTACCTGTGGTCATCTGTCTCAGCTGATCTTTTCTTGCTGTGTGAATGGCCTTCTCTGGCTCTCTCACCTTCCTCTTCCGCCTTCATGCTTCATCACCGAGTTTGAGCAATAGGTAATAATGATTAGACGTTTTAGCTTCCAATTCTGAAAAGAGAGAGAAGATCATTCAGACTGACAAAGACAATAATGTGATGTTTCACATGCATGACTGAAAGAAAACTGCAAACATTTATTGATAAGCTTTCTAAACTCCATAACCTGCACTGTTGAGAAATAAGGCTAGCCTGCTCAAGTCAATGTTTGTCTAATACTTCTAATAAACTTTCAAATAATTCTTCTGAAATGAAAACAGGATTTCCACGTTGTCTGTAACAGAAACAATGGTGAATCTGTTGTTTAGTTTTTTTAATGAGCAGACGACAAAGCGCGGCCAATGTGAGAAAAAACCCTGACACTTCAACATATCAAGCCTGAGAAATCATCACCTGCTTATTTAATGTCCCTCTTTTTTCCCTGAAATGTTTGTCTTCAAGCTATGCCTAACGCAAGAGCGTGAAAAGAAAAAAATGGCGTAGCTAAATTGGGTAAACGAAGCTCATAGTTTGGGAATGAAGTGCTGGTGTTAGCTTACCTTATTCACACCTGAAATTTTTGAAGTTCTCCTTGTCGCTAATTGCGCATGCGCATTAGCCGCCTCGACTCCCAGGCTATAGAGCAGTGCATGTTTAACGCCTGACGTTCACACGGCGCAAAACTGCTAGTTTATTCATTATATCACCTAAAGCGAAGACTTGACACATAACAAGGAAAAGGGAATGTTTCACTAAGTACGAAGGATACTATCAAAATGTGTTCTGTGAAAAGAAAAACAACCGAATAAGCATTTAGTGACAGGCAATCATGAGGGCCACCAAGATATAACATGCCTCCACATTATTGACAATTTTGGCTCTGATCCCTAACATTTCTAAAATGTTTCCTGGTTTGACACTCATTATTCATCTTCAGTAACCATTTTTCCTTGGTAAGGGTCATGGTGAATCTGGAGCCTATGCTGAAAACACTGGATGTGAGGTACGAATACACATCAGTCCATCACAAGGCACCATGTACACACACACACACACACACACACACACACACACACACACACACACACACAGAGGCAATTCAGCCCAGTCAATCCATCTACTGGTATGTGTTAGGAGCTGTGAAAACCCAGATGAAACTCAGCGCAGAGACAGTAACCCGAGCTCACGATTAAACTGAGGCCTCTGGAGCTACCTGCTGCCTGGTTTCACGCTCCATTTCATCAGCTAAATTAAGCTGTGATGATTGCTTACTAGGAGTGACTTGGTGTTCAACAGGTTTGTGCCACACACAAAACACAAAGATGCAACTGATGCACAGAAGTCTGCACTATTGGAAATGCCTTTTTTTTTTATTACAGCAAAAATATCAATAAGGTAAATCTTATTTTCATCTTGCAAGGTAGTTGATGGAAAGATTGACCATCAAAGACATAATTTTTTTATCAGCATTTTGATAATTCTGTTTTCTTAGCAAAACTGGCACTGTGCATGTGTACTGTGTCAACAAGTGTAAGTCAGTACAATTCATTGTCCATTGCACTGCCACAAATACTCAAATACATTTGGTATGAAGTTTACAGTGAGAAAATTTTTTTGCACCATTTACATCTGGAAGAAAATAAAAACATTAAACAGTGTTAATCAACTTATCTGTCTAAAATTAATAAACTATCAAGATCTGATAATCTAATAGTTAAAAAAACAGAACGTAAACCAGACCAAAACAATAAGACTGCATCTGTTTACCATATCGAAATGGGTAAGAAAAGATTGTTCTACAGTGCATTAGTGTGAGTGTATTGAACACACACGTTATGTTATGAACATGCTATGGATTCCAGTTGCTGCTCGGCCTCCGCTGCCATCGCTGCCGCTTGCAGCTGTTCAGTCTCACTCTGCAAGCTGTTTGCAGACAGCTGCTTCCTTTCACTGTGCATGTTGTTCTCATGTCTCTTGAGATCTGACGCTTTGGCAAAGGCCTTGGTGCAGGAGCTACACCTGAAAGGCTTCTCGCCTCGGTGTCGCCGTTCGTGGTCCTTCAGGTGGGACTTGTGTTTAAAAGCTTTCTCACACATGTGGCAGTTGAAGGGCCGCTCGTTGCTGTGCACCCTCTCGTGTTTCTTCAGATCTGGGGCGCGGATGAAAGACTTGCCACAGTCTTCGCATCTGTAGGGTTTGAAGCCAGTGTGGATTTTTAAATGCTCTTTCAAGTGGGCCTGTGTGGTGAATGCTTTGGTGCATCTCTCACATATGAACGGTCTCTCAGCAGAATGCAGCTTTTCATGTTTCCTCAGTCGGTTCTCGTCCACGAAGGTCTTCCCGCAAACCTGGCAGGCGAACTGGTCCCTGTGGCCGTACAGCAGGTATTCAAGTTTCATGTCTGCAGTAGCCATGCTCCATCCAGGAGCTTGCTCGTCCTTAACGTCCCCCATGCTGTCAGCAAACGCAAGGGTCTGGGTGTGAGCCGCAAGCTCTTTGGGCTCAGTGTCCATTGCTTCCACATCCTGATCATAGCAGGCAACTTTGTGTACTTCCTCCTGGGTTAGCTCTTTCAAAAGTGAAGTGGCTTCCTCCACTCGCAGGTCACTGTTGGGTGATTTATCTAGATCGTGATTGCCTTGAGGTTCCTCCACGATATCGTCAGATGGAGTGTCGTCCTGGTCCCCAATGACCTGGACATCATTGTCTTGATTTAACTGGGGCTCCTCCGGTTGGAGCCCGATTTTCACAAGGTCGTAGGGATATTTGGCATTTTTATGGTCATTTTTCTCCTCAGAGGACATGTCGCGTTTCTGAGAGCAGAGCTTGTCCAAAAAACGTATTCCGAGTATTTGTCCAGATGACATCATTAAATTGACATCTTTCTTCTTAACTGAAATCTTGGCTGTGTACATGTAGTTCAGCACCTCTTCGAAGATGTCCGAGCGGATGAAGTCAATCTCGATGACCGAGGAGCTGTCCACCTCGTGCTTCTTAAAAAGCTTTTTGAAGTAATTGCTGCAAGCTGCTAACACACATCGATGTGCCCTGAACTTAACGTCTTCGACCACCACAGCTATGTCACAGTGCTCGCCTTCTAGTCGCTGCTCGTTCAAAATCTTCAGGAAAATAGTTTTGTGTTCATCATCCACATATTTCAAAGTTTCTGACATGCTGGAACAGGGTTCTGGAGGGAAAGAGAGAAAATGAGATGTTCAGTGTTCTTGATTTAGGAATACTAAGAAGTAATTATGCTTATAAATAATTACTGGAGCACTTTCTACACAGCTTATAAGTTAGATCAGGATACAGACATGTTTTTATTGATTTGAACAGCACAGGAGCTTTAACAGTTGAACTAAAATAGGCAGGTGGATATATTCCTGTATAGCCTACATGTTTCAAGCTTTTTTTTAAAAAATTATCCAGCACTGTAAGCTGTGTTTTAGGAGTGATAAAGAGTTTACAATCTCAGTTAACATCACAGCTCCTGAGGCAAATGAGGTTGCTAGCTAGCAGGCTATTGACATTCCGAGGCCGGAGGTAAAGTAGGTGTGGAATGATGTTGGATTATTACAGGATACCACAAACCACGAAAGTGTTTACTACTTTACAAACATGCACTGCGCTAGTTAAGCTTTGTTTGGGCTAATAATGCTCTCTCGGTATTGTTTACCTGCAGCATTAGCCACCCCGGTTAGCAACCATCTTGTTATGGTATCTCAAAAGGCAGAGGCTTTTATGTACGGTTAGCATTTAGCAAGACGGCTAGCTAGCCAGCCAGCTAGCTAGCTAGCTAGCTTTATAAATTCACCGGCCAGCTAGCTAGCAGTGTAGCTAACTATCATTAGCAAACCATTGTTATATCACACACACAAAACAAATTAGCAACTAAAATCCTCGTAAAGGTGAATAAAATGTCTATTCATCAGGTAAAATCTTGTTATAACCAGGCTACATGGTGGCAGTTTATGTACACTGGACTCAGTGTGTGTGTGAATGTGTGTGAGTGAGTGAGTGAGTGTGTGTATGCGTGTGTGTGAGTGTGTGTGTGTGTGTGTGTGTCTTCCCCCCTCGGCAGAGCGCTAGTAATATGGACGCCGTTCACGACGGACACAAGCACGAGCAGCCATGAACACTCCTGCCATGACGAAGCCGAGAACGCGCAGGCATCCTGCTCAAACATTATGCAATTCTTTTAAAAGCTGCTCCAATTAGCGAAAAAAGCGCATTTCTCACCCTTACGTGGCGTTTTGATCCCCTGGAGAAGTCTACGTTGAATGTCACGCAGCCAGTGGTGAATAATGCACTTTGTGTTTTGTTGGCCTGAGGACGAGCACACACACGCGGGAGGACGCGCTTGCGCCAGCACGGAACTGCAGACAGAGCGAGGGCGTGCGCAGCCCTGCCGCCAGCCAGCGCTCTTACGCAAACAGCGCACAGCCAGTCCACACCACGCGCAAGCGGCAGCGCGGCTTTACGCACGCTTGCGTAAGTTACTGAATAGCAATCTCTGGCGCGCGGGTACGGAGCTGCTGGCGGCGCGAAAGCCACTGTCACGAGCGGGAAATGAGAGTGCACGCAGTTTGCGCGCCACTGTAACAGGGAGAGCTTAACAATGACAAGAGATGTGTTTTGTTTACATTTTAGACGCATGGTCATTAAAATAATTTAATGTGCAGAACTGAACCTGAAAATGGATATCAGAGGTCATATCCTTTTTCTTGTATGTTTACACGTTATACTGTACACCCCTGTATATATATGATACCAATAAAAGTTAAATTGAATTGAAAAAATAATCAAAAAGCAAAGTCTTTGATTTATCTTTTGACTTAACTGTCTTTATAATCTAGAAGTCCATGCATTCCATCAAGCAAGACAATTTTGGTCAATGATTTTTTCCAGATTCATGGATAAGTTGCATCTAAATTATGTCTCCTCTTAAACTTAATCATAACTCAAAAAAAAAAAAAAAAAAAAAAAAGCTTTTTGTCCACCTGCGATTATCTGCAATTTGGCAACTCTCTTTATGTAGGATGTAAAGATGTAAGCTCCGCCCACTTGACATAATGACGTCATGTCATATATCCCTGAAAAGCTTCTTGCCTGATATAAACACTATGTCCAAAAGTACAGTGGATATAAAAAGTCTACACACCCCTGTTAAAATGGCAGGTTTTTGTGATGAAAATTAAAAAAGATAATCATCTCACAACTTTTTCCACCCTCAATGTGAAATTTCAACAAAATTAAGTGAAAAACAATCAGAAACGTTTTAGGAAAAAAATAGGAAAAATAAAAAAGTTACAATAACCTATTTGCATAAGTATGTACACCCTTTTATACTTGGGGATGTGGCTGTGTTCAGAATGAACCAATCACATTCAATCTCATGCTCAAAGTAATACAGCTGTCATCAATGAAATTTTTCTGATTAACCCAAAATAAAGATCAGCTGTTTCTGTAGGATTTTCTTCACATCTTCTTGGTTTCATCTGACTGCTGAAGCCATGGTCTGTAAAGAGCTGACCAAGCCTGTACAGGGTCCCACTGTCAAAAGTAATCGATCAGGAGAGGGGTATAAAAGAATTTCCAAAACATTAAGTGTACCATGGAACACAGTGAAGGCCATCATCAACAAGTGGAGAAAATGGGGCACCGACAGCGACATTACCATGAACAGCACGTCCCTCCGAAACCTATAAAAAGACAAGACAAAATCTTACCAGGGAGGCTGCCAAGAGACCTACGGCAACATTAACGGAGCTGCAGAAATATCTGACAATTACTGATGACTCTCTGCATGTGACAACATTCTCTCATATTCTTCACATGTCTGGGCTATGGGATATAATGCTCAGTTGTCCACATACTTTTGGCCATATAGTGTATGTCAGTTTATGTGTCATTATTCTGTAAAAAGTCTACACACCCCTTTACAATGGCAGGTTTTTGTGATGGAAAAAAAAAACAAGATAAATTATTTTCCACTAAATGTGGAAATTGTATTTTAAACCGTTTTCCTCAAAAATGTTCTGTATTCAGAACCAAAAATATCAGCTTCTAGTTGACCTACATTTATGAAATTTTACATGTTCATTACAGCATGTTCTCTAATTAGAATATTACCAAGGAATTTCCCAAAATGGTTGCATTTACTTTAGATTTACTGTATACTAAAGTTAAAATCTATTCTTAGTTAATACAGTAAAGAAATGATTTTATAACAAATCTTTCTGTAAAAGTCTTTCTCTTGAAAGTGTTCACAGTGAAGTATACATTTTAATTAAACCATCATCCAAAACATTTTATTAAGTCCAACATAAAGAGCATTGTCCTGCCCGCCCATGACCCTCACCAGTTTGCCTACTGTGCAAACAGAGCCACTGACAACACCTTTGCTATTGCCATACACACAGTGCTGGATCTCTTAGAGCATTGAAACTCATATGCCAAGATGTTCTTTGTTGACTACAGCTCCACATATAACACCATAATCCCATAAACTGCACAACTTGGACTTCTTAACCTACCGCATTCGGACAGTCACGCTCAGCCAACATACATCCTCAATCCTGATCCTGAATACATGATCCCCCATGGCTGTGTGCTGAGCTTACTTCTTTACACAATCTGCACTCTGCAGTCATGCCTCTAACACCATTATCAAATTTGACACACCAGTGATCGAACTAATCTCACACAACAATGAGTCTGCATACAGGGCGGAAGTACAGGACCTAGTAGTATGACAATAACTTGATATTCAACACCAAGAAAACCAAGGAGATGATCATAGACTTCAGGAAGTCCAGGAACCACACGCACACATATGAACGGAGAAGCTGTGGAAGTGGTGTCCAGCTTCAAGTTCCTTGAGGTCAGCATTTCTGAGGACCTGTCTTGGGGTATCAACACGTCCACAACTGCTGGCAAAGCTCAGCAGTGACTATACTACCTAAGAGGGCTGAAAAGGTACTTACCCCGTCAGTTGCTGGTCAACTTCTACTGCTGCACCATTGAAAGCATCATTAAATACTTCTGTACAGTGCGGTATGCTGCACTATACTGTAAGTCCAAAAGTTTGTGGACACCTGACCATCATACCCATATGTGCTTGTTGAACATCCCATTTTAGATTTAGTCCCCCTTTGCTGTTATAATAACCTCGACTCTTCTGGGAAGGCTTTCCACTAGATTTTGGAGCGTGGCTGTGGGGATTTGTGTTCATTCAGCTACAAGAACATTAGTGAGGTCAAGCACTGATGTTAGGTGACGAGGCCTGGACATTTAGGTTCATCCCAAAGGTGTTCAGTGGGGTTGAGGTCAGGACTCTGTGCAGGCCACTCGAGTTCTTCTACACCAATCTTAGCAAACCATGTCTTCATGGACCTCACATATCTAAGTTCATGAGCAGTGTCTTTCCAGTCTTGCACTACACAACAGTGCCTTACAATGACGGCACAGGTCATTGACAGTCACTAACAGGCGGGTGCTGCGGTGACTACAGGGCATATCAATAACTTTAATATGTACAATAACTAAGACTCTGGGCAACAAATAATAATCTGTGCAATACAACAATTTCTGTAAGACCTAAGAATTTGTGCAACTACAATGCAAAATGTGCTACAACTAAGAATTTGTGACACAACTACTATGTGCAGTAACGTGGGAATTTCTGCAATAACTACTATCTGTGCAATAACTGGAATTATGCAATAACTACAGTATGTGCAATAACTAAATTCCTCTACAATAATGCACAATTTCTTAGCCAACCCCTAAACCATCCGTGAATGGAAAGAGATCATTGTGAAACCCCTGCTGCCCAGGTGTTATTTTGGTGGTGAATCATTTTCAGCACAGCAGCGACACTAACACTGATATGAATTGATATGAATATATATCGCACGGCAGTTATGCTGGCGTTATTAAAACTATTTATGCTTACTGGCTACTTTATTACACACGTGTACTTTTACAACTTACAATTAAGTGTGAGAAGTTGGGGATTAATGGTCCTGCTCAAGGACACAAGAAGATCCGAAGTCTCAACCTTCCAACCAGTTTCCCAGCGCTGTACCTGCTGAGCCATCCCTTCCTTACTGCTGTCTACTGGATATGTTTTGTTAGAGGATTAATCTCAACCAAGCGCTGACACTAAGGTGTTTAAAAACTTAAGTAACACAAGTGGACATCACTTCTGGAACAAAACTCACCTGAGATTAAGCAACAGAAGACCAAATTAAATCAAAAAACTAAAACTTGTGTGCAGGTGTCTGTGCAATGTGCATGCTTGCAAAGAACACGATGGTGTCATCGAATTCATGGACTAAGACTGAATCAGACCTACAGAAACACACACACACACACACACTAAAAAGTTCAATTCTTCAAATTTACTCTTATTCAGCGAGCGGTTTATTGCATAGGAGCTGTTTTGCAGCTGGTGGTGCAAGGGGCTCTTGTAAAGACAGTTATCTATGTTCTCTATGGTTGTGGTTATTGCACTAAACATAATAATATATATAATAATATATTGTAAATGTATTTTATGAAAGTATGTACCTGCAATATACAGTAATTTCTGGCAACACTGTATATTCAGTGAAAGAATGTAATGCTTATACAATATTTTGGTACAGTAGTCTATACTTTGATAGAGAATGAAACCCAATAAATCTCTCAAATACATTTTTAAATATTTTTTTTATTGAGCTTATGTGGTAAACACATTCAACATGGAGTGCAGCATATGGCAGCATGAAGGTTTAAAAACACACAGGCTAACAACAACAACAACAATACTAATAATAGTAATAATGAGAAAAAAGAAAAAGAGGGACCAGAAAAAGAAGGAGGAAAAACACATAATTTGTGATGTTTCTGATTCTCTGTCCAGTTTGTACACTTTAAGGCTCAGTTATGCTACCCAGGGCATAGTGATTTTTTTGGGGGGGAAATGACTTAAAAAATGCGAGATTGGGGCAGAAGTTGCCTTGCAAAGACATCACTTTTAGCAAGGACCCAGAGTCAGTGACAAATATGGTCACAGTGCATTCATTCTCTGAAAATTTCAGTGAGAAAAATTAAGGAAAAACATAAAATTTTACATATATTGTAAAAACATTTTTTTTTTACTAATATGGCCTACAAAGCAAATGTATGTCATTCATATTCTCAGCCACACAAACATTCAGCAGGAACATGTCAGAGGCAGGGTAGGGATGGCTAGAACAGGACATGGTGACTGGACTCAATGAAACACCTACTGCATGGTTAAATATTGGGTGCTCATACAGATGCAGTCTATTATTATTCTTATTTTCTTGTATTGAGAAGTATTCTAATAAATAAAATGTAGGTCATAATATCAGTACTATTTTCAAAATTCTTGTCACATACTTACTTTTCCCCTTCAGAGGGATTGAGCAAGGGAGACTGAAATTTACACTGTGGTCATTGAGCATTTCCTACATTGTATATAGCATTTGTTCTCTTTACAGAAAAGGTGTTGTTCCCTTGTCATGCAGTGTCATTGACCAGTGCTGGACCTGGCTAGCCAGGAGATCTGTAAGCATGTGTTGCAGGGGAGAGTGAGCATGTTTTTGTTAGAAGGTGACTCCAGCAGTGCTCAGATGAAGTTATATCCATTGATGTATCTGTGGTGCTGTTTCCTTATGCAGCATCTCCAAAATGTCCTTTATTCCACATGGTGTAGGTGAGACTGCTCCAGAAAATATGAAGACACACTAATCCTACAAATATACAGGCAAAAACTTAGCATGATATTCCATAAACAGACTATCAAGGCATGAAGTAAGATTAGAGCAGAATGAAGTAAGACATGAGCAACGTAAATGGTCAATACACCATTTTACCACCAAAGCATGACATACAATAACGTGTCTGTGAGTGTGCAGAAGTTTAAACACATTGAGAACATATGCATACAACAATGCAAAATATTGGAAATGCCATGCAGAATTATTGCATTTATTAGTCTCTAAAACATGCTTGCACAATATTTGACAATAAGAAATACAGCAAGTTAGTCCTATTAATAGTACCAGTTTGTATCTGTGAATAATAGAGATCAAATAACGAAAACAAACAGTAAACATATTGGGCCAAATAAAAAAAAAAATCTATCATTAAATCCATCAATATATCTGAAAACACATAAGTAAGTAAAACAAACAAAAAGCAAACAAACAAACTAAGCTTTCAGGATATCCATTAATGAATCCTTCATCGTCATTAATTAAATGTTTGAATAAATTATTCAATAAAGCATTGACACAATTATCGACTAATTTATTGATAGATTTCTATGAATATCTATTAAAGGATATTTTGAAGGAAATATTAATGATGTATTTAATTACATTTAATGGTAGATATATTGTTCATTTGGCACTCTCCATCCTCCACATAAACATGGCCATAATTACCTGCAGTAAACTGTACTACCATTTATGTCCACCAGAGGACACCCTACTTCTTGTCTGATAAAAAGCAACGGCTCTGAGAAGGTTTACTTTAGCAGTAGCCCCAAAGCAACACTTTAATTTCCCCTTCATTGCTTATTGTCAAAGCAACATGAAGCAGCAAAACCAAACAAAAAACATATATATGTTGTTTCAAAATGTCCAGCATGGACATTATGAGGGACACATACAATTTGTCTTCAGCGCATCTCTGAATGGGATTTAGATGTAGACAAAATTGACGGGTTAGAATGGCAGCTCCTAGAGCTTTGGAGCATTAGCAAAGCGGTAAATTAGTTTGCGGTCGGCCAAGTCAAACAGAGTCGTGATTGGCTCTTCCCTTACCTGCATCACTCCTCGCCATCTTCTGGTGTGATTTCAGTCTCTTTGTGGACCACTACTTTGGTCACTGACATGTCGGGGTGCTGCTCTTTGGCTTCTTTAATGGCCTGAGCCAGGGCCTGGCCCCAGTGGCACCCCATAACGGCAACACAAAGAGGTGTAGGAATGCAAGTAATAAGAATTATGCCTTTAACAAATGTGAAGTGGAAGTAGTTTATACTGTGTGTGGAGAAAATGAACAGCTGGAGAGTGAATAGTAATTTCTCTTACTTTTAAGGAAGGTCACCAGATAATACAGAGACGTGATGAAGGTATATACTTAGTAATATTGGTTAGATCAGAGTAAGTATTCTAGAGGACACACTCCTCAGAATCCTGTGAAGTGTTAAACCTGCAGAAGCAATGTATCAACAGTATAGCTACAGCAGCTGTTCGGTGTGAATTAGTGGTGTGATTCTCACCTCATCATGGTCAATATCTGCATCCCCTGAGATGACAATACGTTTCTCAATCCTGGTTTCTGAAACACCTCCCTTCACAGTCTGTCAGCAAAAGAGATCACACTTAAAAACAATACATTGACAATAAACCAAAAACAACTCTTTGGTGTTTACATATTCAGGACATGCTTGTCCTATGCTTCAATAGCCAAAATGGCAGCATTTAACCATTTGTTTGTATGTTGTTAAATTACTGATTGTTTCTTGTGTCAGTCTTCACTCATCTTCACTCAAACACACACACACACACACACACACACACACACACACACACACACATTATTAGATGGTCCCACATGAATACCCTAAAGGCTTGTACTTCCCAAAACCAGTTTATGCCAAAGGCTCACCCTCACCTGGACACTGACTAGACTAGACTTTTTTGTTTTGACTTCTCCCCATTTTTCTCCAACCCACTAGCCAGCTCTCCCCTATCACACAACAGCTACCAACTGGGCAGGGTGAAGGCTAACACATGTGTCCTCTGTGGCATGTGAAGCCAGCCAACTGTGTTTTTTGCTTATTCTGCACTGGGAGGGCAGCATAATAGACTTGGAGGAGAGGGTTATCTGCCTTCTTCTGCATACATGAAGCTCACAGACACCCACAGTTAGCTACTGTCACTGTGTTGCCAGGGGAGAAAGAGTATGAGAAAGATTATCTTCCCATCCAGAGAGCACAACCAATTTTGCTTCCTTAGCTCCTGGCCATGGATGGCTTCTGAACTGCTGCTGTAATCATAAAGACTGTCCTGTGCTTAGTCTAGCACTATCATCCACAATATGTTCATACTGAACGTCCTTCAACACAATTAATACTGTAGTGTACAACTGTAGAAGAGTAATAATTTATAAACCACTATCAGATGTCAGTCAGAAAAGGATTGGTACTCTTTTGGTACCCAAGTTTTCTTCTTCATGTCATCTCAGGGAGTTTTTCCTTTTCACTGTCGCCTCCGGTTTGTTCATTAGGGATCTAGAGTTACATCCAGATTTCTGCAGCATTGTGACAAGGTTTATTTTTAAAAGCGCTACAGAAAGGAAATTGAATTGAACTGAATAATATTTCACAGCTGAGATGAGCAAGGATGATTGGTTTCATGCACCACAATCCATCAAAAAGACACAACATTTTAGAGGGCGGCATCATTACAGGTCCAAGTCTAATTTTTAAAACATACTGTATTTATTGACTATACTTTTATTTCTATATGGTACACCAGGTACAATAAATTATTTAATATGTACATTAGAAAGTGGAAGCAGAAAATGAGGCAGAATTAGCAGGCTGTACCTTAGTGATATGTGTGGTGGTGGTTGTACTGGTGGTTTCTGAGGTGATGGTCTGTGCACTCATCAGAATCCCCGGCTCTGTGTCACCGTCCGTATCACCCTGTCACCAAGAGAAATGCAATGGCGTGATAGACTGCATGAGACAGACATTCACATTCCAGGCTATCCGTGCTCCTGACCGATTCTTCCGCCAGCGTTCTGCCTCCCCAGTCACCCCAACCTCCTGAGGTTCACCTGTCCCTAATTACCCGGTGTATATGCACAACCTAACATATGACTGCTGTCTATACAATTACTGACTGTAGTCTGTCTACTACTGTGCAGAAATTGTCATCTTTCCCTTCAGTTAAAGAAAAGAGATCACAGCAGGACGAGATATTAATTGGGTGGTGAATCATTTCTTAGTATAGCAGTGACACTAAAGCGGTAGTAGAATGGTAGTGTGTGTATGGTACTGGAATAAGTGTATGATGTGTAGCAGGGAGTTTTACACACTGTATACTTGCTGGTCACTTTATTAGACATGTCTAACCTGTTGGTTCACATTGCAGGTATACAGATGGGGGCTATAGCCAATTTTCCCAGGCATAATTTGAGTTTATCAACTTTTAACTCTTCATACTTAGTCATCATTTCTGACCATAGGACTGCTGTTGGTTGTCTATTTTTGACTGGTGGATTATTCTCAGTCCAGCACTGACACTGAAGTGTTTAAAAACAGTGTTTATATTAACTTAGCATTCATACATCAGCACAGCCACACAATTCAATCAGGAAAAAGAACATAATCTGATTTTAACATTAATGCCAGTTAGATAAAGGCCATGTGTCCTGGCTTTGTTTTTCTTCAGTGATCAATGCATTACTTTTTCTGTAATATTTTAAAATGATAAAGAATAATCTTTACTTATTATTTTAAGTTTATGCATCTGAAACAAACAAACAAAAAACAAAACAGCTTGACTACAGTATACTATACACTTTTTTCAAACTGTATATATAAAAAAGCAAGTGCATGGAGACCCTCTGTAACAGCTTCACTATTCCAGCCTGTGTGTCTGCATGCTAAAAGATGCTGTGGTGTTGTTTTCTTATTCCTGCAGAGTAGCAGTGTACCTGCAGAGCCTCGTATGTTATAGTCTTCATTTCCGTGTGGATCACTGGCATTTCCTGTGCCACCAGTCTCTCCGTCTCACCTGACAATGCACTGCTAAAGGTTATGACCTCTGTCTGGAGCAGTGACGAAGCCTTTAAAAAAAAAAAAGAAAAAAGAAAAAGAAAGAGCAGATAATATAGAGGGTGAACGTTCTTGTCTCTTCTCTCTCACACACAATTTTAGCTGTGGCATGGAGACAAAAAAGAGAATAATAATTTGGTCCTGTTAAAGGCATCACTATGTCAATATGGTAGGACGCAGGCACATATACATCAAACTTATTTACTAGAACAACACTTTTGTAAACGTTATATTGGGAAAGGTATTACAGATTCTAACTACATTTAAAAAAGGTGTATATTGCTCTTGAAGGCCACAAACCTCTCTCTACTAGTTCTTACAATATAGAAAACTGTGTAGTTACAATTACACTCACACAAGTTATTAGAATAATGTTAGTGTGTATGTTCATTGTTGCTCTTGTTAGAGTTCACACTGTCATCTTAATGATAGCAAAACTGTGAAATATAGGGCTTTGTCAGCATTATTATCTCCTTACTTTAAAATGTTTTTTTTTCCACAGTAGTGTGAATGAAACTACAACAGAAAAGTCAAACTACATGAAGTAGTAAGTAGTACTGCGGGAGTACAAATAAAACAAATAATACTTTAATAAGATATTATTAGCATTTGTACCACAGTGGTTCAGTATAAGAAGAATAAAAGATGACAGAATGTGCTGTTATAGAAAATAATCTAACTTGGTGATGGGCCACATCACGCCACCCTTTTGTTAATTATTTTTCTATAACAGCATGCCCTTTTATTAAACTTTTGAGTGACGCAACAGTTTTTGACTAACATTTGAGTGCCAGTGATTAAGAAAAAATCCTGTAACTCAATGTACCTTCATATACCTTCATATATCAGCAGATAAGGAAATGAGGAAGACTCTAAGAACAAGCACTAGTTTGTGGGAAGTTGTGAGAGTGTGTGCATCAGTGTGCTCATACACACAGAGCTCAAATCACCCATTCACACATTTCCAAATCTGACAAGCTCATGTTGCAGCCTAGCTCATGTAATGTATGGATCATTTCCAAGATTCTCAATATTGTCCTTCATAACATTTTGTGCATTTAAAAAAACCCTCATTTAGAGACCTCACTGATGCACACACAGATTCTGCTGCACACTGGAACTACTGGCTCAAATGACAGTGCATGGATAGTGTTGGGGGTTTCAGGGGAGGAATTGAAGCAGAAGCCCAGGTACTGGTTCGTGGATTATGGGGCCAAAGGAGGGGACACCACTAAAAATGGAGTTCTACCTTCTCACTGTGACCCTCAGCATCGCCCCTCTGCTCTGACAGGATGATGTGGGAGCAGAGTGCCATATTGGGTGACTGGTCTCCTGAGGCTGGCTCATCATCATCGGTAGATAGAGAAAAACTCTCATCACCAGACTCGCTGTCACTGGGCGACAGGGGCTGAGTGGTTGCGGCAGTGAGGGCATTACCCACAGAGCACATGGACCTGTCGAATTCAGCAGTTGCCACGCCGCCAGAATCACTGCTGGCCTCGTCGAACTCTGTGTCACTGTCTGATGTTGACTGGTCTGAGACATGCACAGAGCTACTAGGCTCATCATAGCTAATTTTAGAGACACTGGGCGCCAACGGTTGATCCGGAGAAATGAGTGCCTCTACCTGTGACTTTTCCGATAAGGTATACTGCTGTAGATCAACTGCCTGTTCCTCTTCTCTTGGCTGGTCTTTTTCTGGAAGCTTCTGTGTATCTTCTGGCTGTTGAAGAGTCCTCTCAGGACTGGTAGATGTCTACAACAAAACAGAAAACAATGAAGATCAGAGATCATAGTTAAAAAGAAGCACATGACGCTTTAACAAATAATTACACAATTTTATTATAATTTTGGTACTCAAGGACATACTACCATATTAAAGTGCTAAATAATAATTTCATCTATCTAAAAAACCTTAACAAGGCCCATTGTTATATTGATGTTTTTAAAGAAATACTCAAAACTCACGTCTAAGAAAAGTCTAAGGGCAGTTGTTGGGACAGTCAGTGTGTTTTAATGAATTCTTTAGACAAGCATATTTGTAAATTAATGCAGAAGGAAGAAATTGTGTTTATGCATTAAAAAGCAAACAGAATTATATGAGTAACTGAAATAAACATTTTAAATGTATATTGGCATAAGTCAACAACTCTCCTTGGAGCTTCTCTGGTTTTATGTTTATTGTACATATATAACAGATTCAGTAGATTAATATATTACGTTTGAAAGGACACTAGGCGTGTTCTTTGAACCTCAAAAGAGTGCAAGAATTACATATGGCTAACGTTGTGACTTTGAATACAAAATCCTCTACTGCCCCTGCTGGTACTCCAAGCAATAAATCTGTCAATAGGTAATGGAAGGACAAGAGATGGCTTCTAGACAAAACATAACAAGGACAAGGGGACACAGCGGCCTATAAAAGCATGCAGTAGGCTAGGCCTCAATAGCTCTGTGAATATAAAAAGACCATATCAAATCTTAGCTAGGTTTCATAAAGCAGTAAGTATTATTATAATGTAAGCAGCCATAGCAATTCTATCCTATTCTTTAGAAAAGACTGCTCGCTATGGTTGTTGTACCAAACTGTAAACATTAGAATGCTGTCTCTAGTGTAGTCCACCTTAAGGATGGCCCGAGTAGTTGTTGAGGAGGAGGACCAGGTGCGAGCGCTGATCTGTTCATGAGCAGACTTTAACAGAGCAGTGAGCTCCGGTGACATCTCATCGAATGTGGGCTTAGGCTGAGCACATACCCACAAAAGCCAGACACGCGCACACACACACACACACACACACACACGCACGCAGGTAAGGGGTTAAAATGAACACAGACACACACACACACACGAACACGCGCGTGCACACACGCAGACACACAAAGACAGACACACAGAGGCACATACACACAGACACACACACCATTTGTCAGAACACAGAGATTGGAAACTTGGGAAACAAGGACATCAGACTGGAATGTTGTGCTGAGTGAAGATCTGAGTCATTTGGCAAAATTTAGCTTATTCAGTTTGGGTTATTCATAAGAGAGGCAATTAATTCCTTATTTTCCACAGAGTCAACATACAGCAGCAAACTAACTGCCTGTTTCAATATGCTTCAAATGAATATCTAAAACACTTAAAGAGGTTCGACTACAAATCAATCATCCTAGATTTTCACTGTCAATTTTTTAAATTGACCATTAAGTGAGAACTGACATTTCAGAGTTAAGACCTAACACCATTTAACCCCACAGAGACCACTGTAATTGAGATACTGTCGCTTTGCCTTTCATTCCTGATGAATTTCAGATCACGACAGCCCTAAAAAGAGTGGAGTTACATCAGTTTCCACCAGGATTCAGTACCCTCTTATGAATAGAGCCACATCATGCCACATCAAGCAGCATAAACATCAGAGGGAACATAAAAGGAAAAGAAATCTGCCATCTCTTCAATCTGTGACTAAAGCCAAAGACATTCCGTGTGTAACTGGCAGCAGGAAGCCTGGATTAAAAAAATAGGAAGTGAAATAAAACTAAAATAAGCTGCTCATTTGTGTGCAAAATGAAGTGGGTCAAAGCTAGCCTCATAAAGCAGCAGGCTCGGGTTTAAAAGCAGGAGCGACATCAAATTCCACGGTCAGGTATTTGAGTCGGGAAAAAAACAAAAACAAAAACAAAAAAACACAAGACAAAGGAACACAATATACTTTGAGAACATTCATAATAATGCACTGAGACTGCAAAGCGCTGGCTTTTAAGTAATATGTTAAGTAATTTTAATTCTTTTGGAAAGCCAGGCCTGGGAAGCTGGAAGGTGCCGTGTGGGAAGCACAGTGCTGGCATTATCAGTGTTGGTGTTATACTACCACTCTGGATGTTGGAGAGGTTTTGGTTAGATAAGGGCCTGGGCTGGGGCTCACACCCAATTCCACTGACTTCGATGGAGATTTGAGTGGAGATCTAAGCGGGGACCTGAGAGGGGATCTGGGCGTAGGGATGATTGCCTCCCTCATTGAGGAATCTGTAAGCAGTTTCAGCTCAGCCTTTTTTGCCTCTTCCATTTCCTCACTAGAGTGCAAAGCCACCACCATTTTCACAATGCCTGTAGGCTCAGACGGAGAAGGGGTCCTTGCTTCCTTAACTGTGATCACCGGTGTTGTGATGGCTTCTGTGCCTGTAAGGATTGCAGGCTCGTGCTTCTCAGTGGAGACTGGTATGATCTTCACAGCTGTGGTGCTAGTTTGATCCGAGAGCTTCTTCTTCTCTACTGTGAGAGTCGGGGAAGGAAAATCATCTTCTTTGGTGGTCACGATCTTCCCTGTTGTAGTGTCATAGGACTTGCCGAGTGTATATGCCTTATCACGCACTTCCTCCTGTATGGCTGATGCCTTTTTGAGAGCTACGTCTCCCAAAGCCTCGTCAGCAGTAACAGTGTTAGTAATGCCCACTACTTTGTAGCTGACTATGCTTTTCTTTTCAGGTACCTTAGGTGGAACCTTGTTTATAATTACCCAACCATCAGACTCCTACATATAAGATACAGAAAGGCATGTTAGGCACCTCTGTGGGAGAAGCGAAAGACACACTTAAAGCCAACATATATGTCAGTAGCTACCAACACATTCTGATACATCTTTAAACATCTCTTTAAATGTATTTAATAAAACTGAACTCAATCAGATATTTTGTCTGCTTACAAAGAAGAGACACCATAAATCAGACTTTAATGCACACTCAGGGCTATTTATTTGGTCAGGTGCGATTTCAAAGGCATCCAAATGACAAAAAATTGTAAATTCACCTACCACATCATCTTTCCTGTCCTCCAGGCTGTCCTGTTCATCTGTACCTCTAGCAACCTCCTCCTTCTCAGCCGCTGCTTCGGAATCCTCTTTGGTCTACATGGAGTGCAGAAAGAGAGTGATATCAGACGCTCCATTAACAAGGCACATTGTGGAACATGACTCAGAGAGATCTACAGTGTACGAGTGACCTGACATTTATATTCCACTGTTATTTTAAATTACATACTGAATAATGTTTTCCTAACCTGACTATGGTCTGACACAGCAATGGCACAGTCTTTGGTGCATTAGCTTCAGGTATTAATTATAAGAGTATATACTTGTAAGTATATATTTCATGAGTCAGAACAAATAACAGCATGAAAGCATAACAGAGTGTGTAAACTATACAAAAATATAAATAGATAAACAGTATATCACAGGCTTGATGCATCTGATTAATAAACAGTATGAAAACAAGGGGGATGTCTGGGGAAAGAAATGTATACAGAATATGCTTAAGTTACGGGTATTTCTGTTGAAATTCTCAAAATATTCTGAATTTCTGACCAGCACAATATTCACATTTTCAATTACGTGTTCATATTCTATCTGGAAATTCATTTTGAATGAATACCCAATAATTTATTATATGATGTTTAATATACAACTGACGGATATAAAAACTGATGTCTTATCAAGTGAAAATATCTTGAATATTGTCAAATTTATCTAGCATGTCTTTTTTTATAAGATTACTATAAACCCAATATAAGATTGTTAAGCATATATATATATATATATATATATATATATATATATATATATATATATATATATATATATATATATTAGATATTTTTCTATTCATTTTAAGCTTCAAATAGTCTTGTTCTATTGGCAAATAAAATTTGTTTCTAATTTTTCTAATTGTAATCTTATAACAGGAAATACTAGAAAATACTAGATAGATTTGACTATATTTAAGATATCTGCACTTGCTAAGATGCCATTTTTTTGCAATGTAGTGCTATTATTTTAAATCACTGGAGTTTTTCATTGTCACTAATGTCATAAGCACAGGCCATTACACCAGTGAAAATATTTAGTTTCCAGGATGGCACACATTATTAATCACACTAGCATCATTAAATTATTCTACTAAATATTTAACAAAATTTAACAAAAACGAATAATTTAACAAAATATTTACAAGTAAATGAATAACTTCTAGTGTGTGGAGGGAATATCAGCTGGTGCTGGTTGAAATGACCACTCATTGTTCTGAACCTTTTGTGATTTCTAAATCCATGTTTTTAAAATAGCCAACATAAATAAATAAGGAATATTCTTAAATGTCTGCAAAAGCCTCTAAAGCAGTAGAACTGGCTTGTAGGACAAGCTATTTTTCCAGCACCTGGCAGTTTAAAAAAAAAAAAAAAAAAAAATTGAAAAAATAATAGAAATAATAAACACGATAATAAAGAATCAAACCATTTTTATTGCTTAGGAACCTTCAAAGTTATAAAATGATATCTGTTATGTTGTGCTTCTTGAAAAGTTTTAAACTATGACATGACCAATAATTTAAGAGACAGGTTTTGACCATATTCTGAGAATCACTCACATAATGTTTAGGGAAGACTGTAACCTAGCAGCAGCTGTCACTTACATGACTGCATGTCTCAATCATACTGTGAATCTAATTTGGCTACAATCTGGTGATTCTTGCATGCTGTGACAACTGTGCTTTTGATAACAAGCGTGATTAATACAGCACGTGGTTTTTTTCCTATATGTTGTTTAGTTTTAATTTTTACATTTATGCGTTATGAAAATAAGCAGATAACACCAGTAATGAAAAAATGACTACATGTACGTGACTGTAGGTGCAATATCTGAGTAAAGAGAACATATCTTGCAATCTCTGTGTAGCTGAAAATTATTTCTCCTTTGAAATGGGTCTGTTAAGCTGCTTGATACTATCTTTACCTCCAATCTCACTGTTTTTATGTGAACCATTTGATGAAACTTTATTTACAACCATGCAGCAAAAA
The DNA here is from genome assembly GCF_027358585.1 of Pangasianodon hypophthalmus. Classification (NCBI taxonomy): domain Eukaryota; kingdom Metazoa; phylum Chordata; class Actinopteri; order Siluriformes; family Pangasiidae; genus Pangasianodon; species Pangasianodon hypophthalmus. Next base: position 5,082,512 of record NC_069710.1, read on the forward strand.
TCAATGTGATAATCTTCAGGAAAATCAGTAAATCATTCTCCGCTTTTATCTAAAGCATTCATTCAGAGCCAATCCAAAGAGCTTTTTTTTTTTTTAACAAGCCCCAATCATTTTCCCAGCATCTGTCAGCTGTGGCGGTCACAGCACTAATGTCTCAAGGTTAAGAGCGCTGGGAATAATTCAGCCTTTACTCGGTACATTCAGTAACCTGCACATCATCCTGAAAATGTTTCTGAAGAAAGCAATTTGTGTGCAAGACACAGCATCAAAATGGCCAATCATAAAAAAAAAAAATACAAAATCCATCTAACTGCTAGCTGAGTGACTGAGGGTCAGTACTTTGCTTACATCCTCAGGCACTAGGGGTTCAATCATAGGAGCCTCATCCAGCCGGGAGGATCGCAGTGGGGATGAGGAGAGACGCTTCTCCCACTCTGTTAAACCCGATTTATTAGTGCCTCCCTCCAGGAAAGTCCTCTTCAGCTCACTAATATTGGTCTGGTGTTTGACCAGCTCTTCGGGGGTTTTATCCACCTCCTGCGAAAACAGGAAAATTATTATTATTATTAGGGCTAATAATAATAATAAAAATAATAATAAAAATAATAATAATAATAATGTCAATGCAAAGGTCAAAGATTGGTGTCTGTCTCTTCCTGCACTCAGTACTAGCTCCTTCTCCTTACAATTAAAATAGTGAATGTACTTGGCCATCCATATTTAACAAATTTAAATTTTTTTTTTTTAATTGCTTTTCTATCTGCAAATTGGTCACTAAAAGGGTTAGATTATACTGTACACCATTCCACATTATCTCTGTTATCATGATTATCTGAGGAGAAGAAGAAGAAGAAGAAGAAGAAAAGTACTAAAGGGAAGAAGACTATAATGAGGAGAAGGAGACAGTGAAGGACAAGGCAGTGTAATAAGAAGAGTCATATGAATGACTATAAGAACATTTTACTTGATAAACACAGCAAGGAAGAAAGCCAGAGACCTACATAATTATATTAAAGTGTAAAACTACAAACTAAAGAGTACATTATATTAAAGAGAAGCATATTAATATGTTCCTAAAATGAAGTACATTAAAATGATTTTAGCTACACTGCCAACTGAAAGTTTTTGAATACCCTGTATCATTTTTGGTTAAACTTCAATAAATGGGTTCAAGGTCTTGCATTAAGAAATAAATGCTAAGTGAACTAAGAAATGTGTATAATTTTTTATTTTATTAAAAAAAATTCTAGATCTAAATGAAAAAGACTGATCTGGAAGGTTCGATACTAACACCATCTAATACAGGGGTTCCCAAACTAGGGGTCGCGACCCCACATGGGGCCACCTGATTTACAAAAAGGGTCGTGAGAGAAAAACAGAATCTCCACAAATGTTTTTCATTTACTTTACAAATTAGTATTAGAAATATTGAAGATAGATTTTATATGCTAATATGTTGAAACGTTACTCGGAGTCACATTCAGACAAGCCACATTTAAATTAATAGGGTACATGTTATTTTAGCCTTTTTTACTATTCTGACCATAGAGCAGCAATAAAAATTTCATCGTCCATCTACTTCTGCTGAACAAACTAGAGTTGTGTCTCAAACTGCAATACTTATGTACTATTCTAGACCATTAGTGAGTACTAACACTAACAGGTTTTCTTATTACAGTTTAAAAGTCTATCATGTTGCCTTCAATACCGAAAGGTCCCTTTTGTATACCAGTCTTATACATTCTCTAGATTAGTAAATATTTTTAGTGTTTAGATTTTTAGATTTGAGGCGCAGTCCATTACAACAATCATAATGGCGATGGAAAGTTTTAAGATAAACACACTGACTAACTCTGTCTAACATAACTGTGCATGAAATCTCTAAACGCTTTACAGTTTGACTTGGAAACCTGATGTTTTGGCTTTGATGTGCCGTCTAGTGCATATCAGTTTTAAATATTATGTACATAAGATATGCAGTGAGTGTGTGAATAATGCCACATGTGCTACTGCTGCTTCTGCACATGCATGCAAAATCATGCAATAGACTGTTAAGTGTGAGGAATATTCCATTTATAGTCACTTATGTTACACATACATACATGTTCCTGAGATAAAATGTTCAAATGTTACTGTAGTCCTATATTACAAACCTGGAATATAGGGTGGTCAAGGTTTGGGGTCACAGAAAATTCATAATGTCCATTTGGGGTCATTTGTCAAAAAAGTTTGGAAACCCCTGATCTAATACCAACTGTAAGACAAATTTAGATATGTAGTAACTTATAGTAGCTACTTCAGCAAATAAGCACAATTGCCTTTATTAAAACTCTCAATTAGTGTCTCATTACAATCTGATAGTGAACAATGACGATGTCCTTAAATACAAAGTATTCAATGGAACACTTGCTTAAACTTCCTTGTTTAATTGCCAGTAGTGGGTAAACTGTAATACAATGTAAAAGACAACTCTGTGTATCCAAAAACTTTGTCTGGCAGTGTGCGTAATATCCACAAACACAAATAAGTTCCTCTCTGTTGCTATATAAAACAGTTGCTATTCTAAGTTGTTAGGAAAGAAAGCAAGCTGAACTTCCAATTTCATCATTAATACTGAACCACTTGAAATTAAAACAGCAAGACACAATTAACACCTTGCAGTGCTATAAATGTAGTTTGAGACTGCAAATGTTAAGAGAATGTCACAGCTATTATACGTTTTATAACTGGAGCTGAGCTAGCCACACCTACCATGCTACACACACACTTGATTTTTAGTGTATTGAATTCACTCCATGCACTACATCTCCCATTCCTTACCAACCTCCAGCATCAGTCTACTATGTCTGATAAACACATTTTCTCCTTTAATTCTCCTTATAAAACTGGGCTGCAGAGGGAAAGAGACATTGATTTATTAACTGAGAGCTTCCTACTGTCACAAATGATGAGTTTTGTGAAGCAGGTACTTTTTATCAACATTCTGGTAATATAATGTCGCTGGAAGTGTAGATGCTGCATACACTTCACGTGGATCTCTCATCACAAGTGCTACATCACATACTGAGCACATACACACTCAGAAAAAAAACAACATTTTGTTATTCTAGACTGAGCTGGAAACGGTATCAATTTTTTACAGTTTCTCAAAATGATAATGGTGCTACAGCTGTAACTATCCTGATATCTTTTTTGCAATGAAACCCATAGCATTCAGAGAGTCTTCTCACCTGGTTCCTTATTTCAGATTCGTCTTCCTGATCCGACTGCCAACAAGAAACACAAAATTGGACGTTGTCATATCAACAAACAACAACAGAGAGGTAATGCAGCAAATGGGACAGTGAAAACAAAGATCAGGGTGATAAATGGAAAAAACATACAGAATGAATTGTTCGTAGATGATCCAATAGGTGAGAAATAATAGCGGCTGACTACATTTCTAAACAAATGATTTTCATTTTAATATCTGCTTCCCTGCTAAGTGTATATCTATGGCTTAAAAGGATCAAATACCTACAGTTTAGCGCTATATAGCTACAGTGTCAAAACTGTAATTTAATAAGATGTCAAGCACAATTACTGAAATGTTCAGTTGTGAAGTGTATATATCGATATAGATAGATAGATAGATAAATAGATAGATAGACATGTATTAAGATTTTTCACTATACTGCTATGAAACTTAGAGCTTAAACTTAGGGCTGTAAAGCTTAAAAACCAGGTGATCTTGAGACAAATGAGTAATCTGTAAGCTGTAGATACCCCTGAATCAATTTGTTAGTAGTAATACAATGACTAAGAAGTAAAAATATGTTTCAAATATGTTGTCCATACACAATATCTTGTAACATAAAAAAATGAATAAATATACTTAATGAAAACAAACAAAGAAATAAATGAATGTGCTGATACGTGAGAAAAGGTGAGCAACTTCGATCTATATTACAAACCTCAGTAGCTGTCAATTCACCATCAATAGCCGTGTCTGTAAAATCAGTCTGTAATGTGCAAACAAGCACACATCCATTTGAATGCATGCAAAGAAAGAAATCAATCTATTATTTCTTGTAAATATTACGTAGAAATTGCACTGTATTATTTCTTTATATATATATATATATATATATATATATATATATATATATATATATATATATATATATATATGTTACAAATAAATTGCACTGTATTTATATTCATCAGCACACTAACGCAAGTGCAATCAGAGTGGTTGGAATTTTGAAATTACCTCATTGCATTATATCCATTAATAAATCAGAGGAGAGTGCAATAAAAGGTGATTTTTAGAGACTTCACAGTTTTTCTCGAAATTGCTTCATGACATATGACCTGATAAATTGACAGTTGTACTAGATGGTCATCACCTTAACATTCATTAGTCTAGGATACGGTGTTACGGTCATTATATTTCGTCTTATGCTGACCATACATTCATAACACATTAACCAGTTATTGAACATTATACTACAGTGCTGTTAAAGTCTCTATTCTGATTGTCAGAAGGTACTGATTTATTTTCTATCACAACAAACAAATCACAGGTTTGTTTTAATGTGCTTGCTGTGATACATTATTGTTTCTATAGTACCAACTTCCACAAGGACTTGTATGGCGGACGCTCCATATACTGTAAACGGATTTAAAAAAAAAAAAAAAAAAAATGTAATGATATGGTGAAGTTTTCTGTAAGGAGACATTTATTTAGCATTTTGGAAGAAGTTTCCAGCGTCAGCATTTTGCAACAGTGGGAGGTAAATCTGTAACGAAGTTTTCCGGCACAGGAAAGTCTTTAGGACAGAAGGCTTTGTAGCGTCTGGTTTCTCTAACATGACAAGCTGCATTTTTTTTGTCTTATTAACTTCAAGAGAGAGAAAAAAAGAGAGATGAGGGAGTGACTGTTTATAGTCGTCATAACTAATAACAGGAACCAAGTTGTTTCGCAGATGTTCCACAACATCAAACGTAACAATAAATGGATAAAATGTGTGTCGTTAAATGGGTCATTCTCAAACAAATAAAAAATTGTTACTACTGTTGGCAACCTGCTGTGGTGTAAGAGGAAAAAAAACACTCTGAGACGTGCTGTTATTGGAAAATAATCAACTCTGCCGCTGGCTGCATCACACGACCCTGTCATGTTTTATTCCTTATGTATCATACCAATAGCAAAATTCTGTCAATAGCGATGGTGATATTTGATCTACTTATCCTGGTTCAAATGTAAAACAGAAGCGATATAGAAACTTTCTATCAATTCAAGATACATTACGGTTCATGATGTCTATCTGCCTAAGTCTGTATGTCAACTATAGAAAGGAGGAAACTCAAATAAAACACTTTCTCCATTTCTTATTATTTTAGCACTATAACTCAAAACTCTAAAAGCAGTAAGGGTTTATTATGGCTCCATTTTGAATCACACGTCACACGCGAACCAACATTAGTATTGAGAAAGCAAAAACCTCTTCCTTCTAGCCTGTTCTTCTTCTCATGAGTTCTCTAGGTCTCCTGGGTATTAAACTAATAGCTTCACTCCCTGCAGTTATGTCACAAACAGTTATCTGTTTATTGAATGGCTTATGTTCACCCAATGTTTTCCTAATAGCAGATTAGTCACGTGCAGTAAATGTGCCACTCAATTTCTTTTTAACATATACACACTCACATAAGAAAGTATGGAACACATTTCACATTTAGACTTTTGTTAGTGTAGTATGAAATCAATTCAATTTCATTTTATGATTATTATTATTATTTTTTTTTTAACTGTAATGTCATTATGCAATGGGTGTTCATTTATGATTTTTCTGTGAAGAACTGTACATAAGCCAATCATCAATAGCAACAAGAAATGGCACACAAATGATATTTGCAGTTCATCTTCTACGCATGACTGCAATTATCCTGTGGCCTAGTAGTGGACAGCTGAGTAAATGTTGATCTCCAACAGTGCTTCATTACTTAGATGAGATGACTGCTCTTATAATTCCAAAATCAGTGAAATAATCCTGCAATCAAAATCATACAGTTTGAAAGCATGTTGTCATTAAATATATCAAACATATGAATGTGACTGCACTGTTAATCACTGGCAGCAGACATCTAGGATTGTTTGTGATTTTGGTCCGGGATTTGTCTGTGATTGGGTCTAGGATTTATTTGTGATGACTTAGATTTTTTCTGGTCCTGCTTTTAGCACTATGCTTTATGAATTATTGTTGGACAGAAAAACGTCTTAATATTAGGATTAACAGCGCTGTTTTCTAAGTTTCTCCTAAATCGGCCAGTTAGGAGCAAACCTTGTAGCCTTACGATTCTTTATAGCCTCTGATATTGAATGGAGAATTCAATATAGATATTAAAACCTAAAAAATAAACCTTATGTCAATGTTCAATTGCTCATTAACTGCAAAGTATATAACATTAAAATCAACACACAAATATTACTACTTCATAAACAAGTGTTTAGTTGTAGCAAATTTTTCAGGAAAATGTAAATAAAAGGCATCATACCCTTGTGTCTTGTCGGACAGGAGTTGGTGGACTTGGCTGAGACACTTCTGTAGCCTTGGTCGTCTCGTCCTCCTCCTCCACAACAACATTTTCCACGAGCACCACTCCCTCCTCCTCTGATCTCTTCTCCTCTGCCTTCTTCTCTGGTGTAATTGTGGTGATGAGGTCACTCATGGCGATGCCCTTTGCAGCCCCGTACAATGCTGTGCCCATCTCTACAACACACGCACACACACACACACACACACACACACACACACACACACACACTGCTTTTCATTCATTGCATAATAATTAAAATATGTAGTATGCAGTAGGTTCAAAGCTTGGATGCTGATGTCATGACATTGCAATCAAAATGAGCAAAGCCAACTTGCGTTCATTTTTAAACCTGCAGGGATTATGAGAACGGCATCAAAGCAAAGGCGAAATTAATATACCAGAAACACAAAAATGCAGCCCTCATTTCCAGATATTAGCCTTGATAACAATATAACAATAATCAAAAGCAATATCCAAGTAGCACAATAATGATTTTGTTGCGTATATGGTGAAATACAAAGTCACAGTCAAAGCCTAAATTCACAGTCAAAGCCTAGATTCTAAAAATCTTTAGTTTACCTAATTAGCTGTTTTACTGCTTTTGCACCCCTTCTGCCATTACACTATACACTGCAAATAATTCACATCTTTATAGATGTAGTTCCCTACTGGCATTTGGCAAAGAACAAATATACAGTAAGTGCTGATTAACTGAGATAGTTTTTAATAAACTACCACTGAGTTCATACTTCTAGACATCAGGTTGCTCTATTTACAACTCATCTTAGTTTAGGACCATCACTGTTCACACTTATTACAGTAGACATACAGGCCATTTAATCAGTTTACTGAAATGTTGTCATTCTTAAAACAATGTTTGAAATAATTTCTATGGCTGTATTGATTTAAAACAAACATTACTTTGCTTCTTCCCGAAATCTTCATACTTACAGACTAATTTCGTAAGTTGAGGTAATTAATTTCTTTTTTCCTACTGCTTCTGGTTTTATTGTGGGTTTTGTGCATGAGGAAGCCCGAACAGAAATGCCATAAATTCCAAAGACACTTATATTTTTATGCCTGTATGAGTCTGAGGTTTGTGTATAAAGAGAAGGTGTGATAAAAGGTGAGGAAAACAGGCTTGTCAAATACAATATATTGTAGCAGGTACTCATTACAGTTTCTCCATGGTTACTACTATAGCAGATAGATACACAGATAGCTATGTCAAACCTGTATTGTACAAGGGATGTTAGCCACCTCATTGAAGCTTTTACACTGTGGAACTTCCTGTTGCCATGTCACAACCCACACACTACCGTACTAAAATTAAAAAAAAATAGTGCACATATGATAGCTATTTCGGTGTACTACTTTCAGTACGTTAGCTTTAGAAAACACTTATTTTGCATTTTCTTTGACTGAATGAACAGTTTTTGAAAAATTACTTAAAAGTTACATTGGAATGAAAGCCATGTCAAGATTAATTTACTTTGAAAACCCTTATTGCAGAGGTATTATTGCAAACTGTGGGGCAAAAGAATTGCAGGGAGGCATGGGTACTTGAAAATACCAAGAAAAAAAAAAATTAAATGGCTGTATCAGATCTGCCAACCATTACAGATATTGCATAGGAGCTCAACATTTTAACGAGAGTAGGCAAGAAGATATGCCAAAAGAACAGTGTACATTTTTCATAATAAAAAATGATCTAATTAGCTAATCAACGTATAACAACATATAAATATAAAATGACTGACAGTCCTGTCCCCTGCCCCCATCTCACTTCAGTAAAGGCTACTGAGTTTCTCCTTTGAAAGATACACTGGCGCAGTGCCCTCACTTTCTGTCTCAGTAAATGGATAATGTTTTGAGTTCATTAATGAGAAATAGCTAACATTAGACACATAATGTATATATAGTTAACATCAGTTAAATATATGTATTCAAGACTACACCAAAAATATTAAAAAAAAAAAAGAAAACCTGGAAGTGGGCCTATATGTCTGCCTTATCATATAAAAATTCAAGTAAACAATTCAATAGGATGAGCCAACAAGCTGGATCACAAATTACACAAATGTAATATTATGGTGGCGTACACAATAACATCCCTACATTCTTATGTTTCCTCTATGAATATCATACAGTATGTATGATTTTTTAAGTAGCTGTGGATATAAATTTTTACGTTCAGACTAAAGATTAGATTTATCCTGAATCCCTTTATGACTACATAGCTCAATGTCCTCAATTTACCCTGGGGAATGTCCTGAGATTTAGTCAACAAGATTACTTTGAAAATAGCAGTCAGTGGTATGAGCCATGCTGACAAATATTCCCAGAAGACAAAATAGGAGAAAGCTAAGCAAAGGGAGACTGTAGCTAGCAGTGAGCTTGTACATGCTAGGCTAGCAGCTTAAACAGTCAAGAGCATGCAGAGCTGGCCAGAGGATTGCAGCAGATAGATAGGAGTACATCGCACCTATAACCTTCCAAACTAGCAAGCTTTTATGGTCTATGCTGCGGGTTGTAGATGCACGTATCTACCTGCTGGTTTAGTGCCATTCATAGTGATTAGTGGTTTAGATCCTGGGACTACAGTCGCTGTGATATGGGGGCTGCTCCGCTGAGCTGAGGAGAAAATCAACACCACAAGACGACTTGCTATTTTTTTTAAAGCATATTTTTATATTTACATATTCATTACTATCTCTGAAAATTTAGCAGAAAAATTACATAAAACATATCAACTGCTATCTGTATAACAGTTGCATGTGCTAAAATCCTGCACATGCCTGAGGCCTTAAATGTAGAGTTTGTAGGTTTCAATAGCGCTTCTCGACCTATAATTAAGAAATTTCATAGATACTATTCCTCCAAGCAACCACATTTTTGAACTGTTGCTCAAACTACATCACAAGGCTGGTGAACACACTTGCAGGAAAATGCTAACTGCCCTCTTCCATACACATTAACTCATAGACACCCACGATTAGCTAGTGGGGAGAGAGACAGGAGAAAGTAACGCTATCCTTCCTATCCAGAGAGCACAGACAATTTTGCTCTCTTGAACTCTCAGCTATGGATGGCTGTGGCAGTTTTTGTCAGACTTCAACCTACGATACTGAAAATGTGTTTTTTTTTTTTTTTTTTTTTTTTTTTTTTGTGTGTTGCACCACTTGGGAGTGCAATCAGTACATTTACATTTATGGCATTTGGCAGAAGCCCTTATCCAGAGCGACTTACAATAGTGCTTTGAAGTCTATCAAAAATACATTCTGATATTGGCTCGCTAGGTCACAACAGTAGGCTGTTGTTCATAATTTATGGGCCTGAAATTTGCTTAATAGAGCTCTGCTCTCTTTTTTCCTAAAAGGCAGCCCACAAGGCATACAAGTTAAACCACTAGCTGCATGTGTTCATTTTGCGATGGCAAACTGAGGAGAATGAGCTGCTGAAGGACACAAGACTGTTACATGAAGTTAGCTCAGTGGTTATTTAAAAAGCTGTATGATGCAGCAATAAGCAATTAGCATAGGCAGTGCATTTGAACGAAGCTCTTAAAGTGACAGGCATCTGGTAGACGAAAAAAAACAACAACTCCTATATCTACAGGATATATAATTTTGTAAATGCATTTGCCAGGACATTGCATGTAAAGTTCTACCTAACCAGCAACTACTAGCTATTACTTAGAGGTGATTGCTTTCTTAATAGCTCTCTTGCATGTTATACATTTTATACATTCATGCTACCCAAGATCAACACAGAAGTTGATTTTGTCTTTATCAGTTCTCAGTTTCATATATGCATGAAACATTGTTTATATTCATTATATATAAGTCAGAATGTCACTGTGATCCATATCCATATTGATTCATATCCACAGAGTGAAGGTCTTAAACCAAGTAATGAAATGATATTTTTTTTGCCTGATATTAAGCCATTTTTCCTAGTTGACTCTTTAATATATTGGGAGTGATATGCAGTTACTGAGGCAAAGGAAGTTTAACCACAGCCCTCTCATACAGAAGAGATAATTACAGAGGACGCAGATAATGGGAACTCACACAGGTAAATTAGGCTTACATTCCTCAAATCAATAGTTTCATTTCATGATCATTTCTTAAGTGAATTACTGTCATCGAGGGACATCAAGGAACATCAAGGGAATGTTTCTTCACTAAATCCAGGAGACAACATTAGTAGTCAAAACCACACTGTTAAGACAGAGTCAAAATCAAAAGTCTGCTGGCTTCCACAAGCTCTCGGGGAGCAATAAAATTTTTATTTATTCCATTAATTAGCAACACAGGGAGGAAAGCAAAGTGTAAGTGTGCATTTGGAAGCAGAAATTATAAAACAATACTAAGAAGAAAATCCCTGTGGTGAGTCTTTCTGTCTTGCTCTCAACAATGTGTTTCAGGAAAAGAAGGGTACAAAATAATGCTGGGTTCATCAGAAGAGCCGCTCCAGCACAGCAACAAACGCTTCTCAGCAGAGACACCACAAAACAACTTGGAAGACATTAATGGAGGTCTGGTACCAGCTGATAAAAACAGTGGGTAGAGAGAGAGTGAAGGCCATGCTGGATGAAAAGGGCAATGTGAACACAAAGGATAACAATGACACAAACTCCAGTGAGGCTGACTGACAAGCTGCCATTAGCAGACGCACAAAAACATGTTGGCATCATTGTGAGAAACAGCCTGGACTCCTAAAGTGTGCAGGCTCTTGGCCAAGATATGATTTAGAGAAAAACAATGCCACCGTTAAACAGTTTATGGTAATGGAGAGTATAAATGCCAATAAAGCAAATTGTTTCTATTGATACATCTGAAGATATTACAGTTAAAATTTTATTACAATTACTTTAGTCAATTACATTACTCAAGACAATGTCCTATAGTAATTGACTACAGTGACTGGAATTGGTGGCAGGCATTGCTTAAAGACTGCCTTATTAGAGGAAATAATGTTTTAATAATGTCACTGAATAGTACATCAGCTCTGCACTCATTAAACTTGACTAAAGGTAGAACTGATTAAAGTCTGATCTTCAAATTAGAGACACATTTAATTGTACATTAATCAATTTTGCATTTTGGGCTTTAATTATAAAAGATACATTTGAATAATGTAATCTAATTAGGCTCAGGTTTTCTCAGTATTAAACAAGGCTTTTTAAAAATCAATGCCGTAATGAGTTACAGCAATTGTTGTACAGTTCTGCTGATCACTGCAAGTCCTTATAACTGTACAGATTTAAGTTGCATAGCACCAAAAGATACTATGCATATGCAATGAATCTAGCTTCAGTAATTAAACAATCAACCATATATTACAGATATATTGAATGAAAGACTGAACCAACCTCCATCTAGACTGCGGGACATGATGTAGCGTTTGCTGGTGGAGCGCTCAAAGTAGGGAGCTGGGCGAACTATTTGTGAACTGGCCCGTCTTGTTTGGACTTGGGTTCGGCCACTGTAGCGGAACTTGGAACCAAGAGTCAGGAACTTCTTGGGTGGAGTTTCAGGAGATACCAACCTGATAAATAATGTTCATATGATTTGCTTACCTACGGGTATAAAGTGCTTATAGGTAAGTGCAACATTTCTGGATTCTCACATTACTAAATAGATTACCAAAATTTGACTTAACCCTTTACCAAAGTCAGGAGACCTTTATAATTTGCACCTAAAATCCTTAAATTCTGTCAGCATACACTGATCAGCCATAACATTAAAACCACCTCTCTAATATTGTGTAGGTCCCTCTTGTGCCGCCAAAACAGCTCTGACCCATTGAGGCATGGACTCCACAAGATCTCTAAAGGTGTGCTGTGGTATTTGGCACCAAGACGTTTGCAGCAGATCTTTTAAGTCCTATAAGTTGTGAGGTAGTGCCCCCATGAGCAATTTTGCATTGTGGCAGGGTGCATTATCCTGCTGAAAAAGGCCACTGCCATTAGGAAATACTGTTGCCATGAAGGGGTGTTCTTGGTCTGCAGCAATGTTTAATAAAGTTTAATAAATAAAAAATGTTATTAATATCAAAATAACATCCACATGAATGCCAGGACCCAAGGTTTCCCAGCAGAACATTGCCTAGAGCATCACACTGTGTCCACCAGCTTGCCTTCTTCCCATAGTGCATCCTGTTAAGCTCTTCCCCAGGTAAGCAATGTACACACACCCAGCCATCCACCTGATGTCAAAGAAAACATGATTCATCAGACCAGGCCACCTTCTTCCATTGCTCCGTGGTCCAGTTCTGATGATCACATGCCCATTGTAGGCGCTTTTAGCGGTGGACAGGGGTCAGCATGGGCACTCTGACCAGTCTGCTGCTACGCAGCCCCATACGCAGCAAGCTGTGATGCACTGCTTGTTCCGACACCTGTCTATCATAGCCGTCATTAACCTTTTCAGCAATTTGTGCTACAGTAGCTCTTCTGTGGGATTGGACCAGACGGGCTAGCCTTCGCTCCCCACATGCATCAATGAGCCTTGGCGCTCATGACCCTGTCGTTGGTTCACTGGTCGCCCTTCCTTGGACCACTTTTGGTAGGTACTAACCACTGCATACTGGGAACACCCCATAAGACCTGCTGTTTTGGAGATGCTCTGACCCAGTTGTCTATCCATCACAATTTGGCCCTTTGTCAAAGTCGCTCAGATCTTAACTGGATTTTATTAACTTCAAGAGAAAGTGAAGGAAAGACTGTTTATAGATGCTATAATTTAAGTGATACTAGCAACTAACTTGTTTCATAAATATACCACAAAAAAGTAACTACAAACAGATAAATATATGACATATCATTCTTTAATAAAAAATTACTCTTTGGCAAATTGCTGTGGTATAAGAGGAATAAAACACTTCGGGACATGCTGTTATAGGAAAATAATCAGCTTTAGGGTGGTACTGTCACTCAACATCACACCACCCCCCAGTGATTATTTTCCTATAGCAGCATGCTCTGCCATTTTTTTATTATTTATGTTACACCTATTTCTAAATCATGTAAATCTAACAACTGACTAAAGGTTATTTATAATCTATGCAAACGTAATAGAACTACTCAAGTGCTAATTCTGCTCCCACTCTCATAATTCTCACCTGAAAAAGGTGTGGTGCTCCACGCAAACCTTCCAGAGTCTCTTAGCTGCTCTATGGTTGGGAAGTTTAAAGCCGATCGTGCTTTCAAACTGCTCAAACTAGACATTAGTAACATACACAAAACACATTTCATACATTTGTCAGCATTTTGCATTAAAAGGGTCATCCTCTGGTCATCCTTAAGCTCTGAATTCACCTCTCCAGGTCGGATTTTGATGTAGAAGTTATTCCTCTTGTAGGAGATCTTGAGGACTTTGGGCCAAGCAAACCTGTTGATACGCAGCCGGTCTCGGTAGATGAGGAGGCCAGATGAACACACTCCTAGCATTATCTCCACCCCCTCTGAATCCTGAGGAGTGATTAGATAGGTAAATTTGGGACGATGCCTCATAAACAAAGAGATAATCACAGGACAAACAGCTGAAGTTTTCTGAGTGGCTCCAAAGTAATATGTCAAATTTTATATATAAAAAAAAACTTTCAGTAGAGAACTGCAATCTCTGGCGATGTATCAAGCCTGTCAGAAAAGTTTTTTTTTTTTTTTTTTAAACCAATGGTTGATCAAAATGTAAAATGACTTGGAAACAGTGTGGCACTGCAATAACATCACGTTGAGTGTACAGATGTGAAGAAAATTGAATGTGGAACCAATGTTGAGCAGCCCATGAGGTAAGACCCCTGAGAGAGAAGAAAATGCACTAGACATTCAGCAGGCAATGTAGAGCCTAATCTGGCTCATTTTTGGGCTGTGTAAATGTCATTGGTCAGCCCCACATGTCCTTATGCTACAACTGTGTGCTGTACTAGCACAGCATCTGATTCTCTGACAGGTCCGTTTCAAATGATTGCACACAGACGAATGCAATTGTGTTTCTCATCGGTGTGATGGGTTATCAAAATGTGGGTTACTGAGATTTTTCAGGCATTCAGAATATGACATCATAAAAATAAAAAGCCTTTCAAACATGGCTATGCACTGTTGCTATCTACTCAATGCAACATCTAGGGTAAACAAATCACAACTGTTGAGGCTTTGCACCCATTAATTATTAGGAATATTAAAACCACAAAAAAAAAAAAAACATTACAACAAGCTTTCAGGAAGTTTTCAGGGGAAGATAATGGATGTCATAAATACAAGTGGGTGTTTGACACATCCTGATGTGACTAATACTATTTGTTAATGTGGTGTTTAATTGATAATGATGGAGCCCTTTTAAAATGTTTCCCAACTAATGAATGGTTTACAGAGCTGATGGAAATGATAGCTTGTACCTTATTACGCTGGGACTGAACAATGTGTTTCTATCATATCATGTGAAACATGTGGAGCTATGAGGAGATCTTTCTCTGGGGAATGTAACCTCCGCATACAGGCATACTGAGAATAGGCAGTGGGCCACAATAGTGCACATATTGTGGCCAAATCAGCTGCAGCTCAGACAATGGAACTCTTCACTCCATGGTCATGCACGAAGACTAGGGTCAGACGGAAGAAGCATACACACACATACAAGGACACACAGATGCACGAATGCAGCCTTACCTCTCCTTTAGCTGGAGACAAGCACTCAAAGAAGCTTCCTACCAACTAGGCCATTCAGTAAGAAAAGGGGAAAAAGAAGAGGGCTGATCTAACCAAACTGAGGGACAGTTTCCATGCTCAGCATTGCTTGGTCTCTTGTTATTTCAGATGAGACCGCTCAATGATCATTTATGGGATGATATGTGCCGTCTTAACTCTTACACACCATCAAGTGAAGATGAAAAAAAATCACTGGGGTTAGCAGTGTTAAGAACGTTGGTAATTTTTTTTTCAACTGTGTGGCCACTTGTTTTGAAATTAACCTGTAATGAAACCATCATTAATGCTTCCATGCTCTATAATATGTAAGCGAAACAGATGTTTTCATAAGCAAATGTAATTAAATCTACTGATAAAAGTAATATGCAATATGAAAGATATATATGCTAATATGCTTCATCAGCTGACAGATTATATTTAAAGCCACTCACTATGAAATTAGTTTGAGAGATTGAGAATGTTTACCTCATAATTGCCTACTCAGCCCTAAGGGGAGCATCATTATATCAAATTGCACATCTAAATTACCATTTCTTTCCAATAAGGATTACATTTGTTTTAATGACTGCTGTCTACTGAAAGTTGTATTGCTTGCCCATACTGAAGCATTACAGAAGTAGATAAAATGATAGGTTTCTGGACAATGTCATAAAGTTTTATCTACTTTAGAAAAGGCTACGGAGGTAAACGTATTACTTTTCTTCTCCATAGCATAACACTGTTAGAATTGGCTTAAGCTATGGAGCATTTATACATGATTTTCTGTTTTTCTGTTAACTCTTTGACACTCTTGAACATCTCAGCTTTGCTCATCAACCAGCAGCAGAGAGCAAATGAATTTGTTATACATGTTTGCCAAATTGTGCCTTTGCTGTGCTAGAGGTGATTATCCTTAACACCGTACTACTGCACTTCGGACATAAAATGCAGCAAAAATGCACATAAAACAAAAGAACACCACAACATAAAATTATGTCACTTATAAGGGGATTATAGTTTTAGAAACATAAATGGTTAACAGTGTGATGTGAAAACATATATACAATTTGCAGGCATTGTTGACATTAATATATGATATATGATTTAGGAGACTATGAACTATTCACATGTATACACATACACTCTGTCACTATATGTGTGCAGCCTGGGAAAAGTCTTCGCATGGTGAAATGTTCTGCTTCATATAGTTAAGAAAACTACAGGCTGAAATAAAATATGTTTCTAGAAGTAAAGTTCTATCATTTTAAAATCTGAGAAGAGAAAAGGAGAAAGAAGAACCCTGACTGCGACTCAGGAGCATCACAGACATTTTCCACATTTTTATCTGACTACACACTGAATTATTTAGGCTTATATCTATATCACTACAGCAAGTAGCCATCCAAAAAATTGATCGAAGCCTGACTTTCACTGTGTGAGGAAAGCATAGCTTCATTATCTTTGGATAGACTGACCGTTTTTACCACAGTGTTTGATAAACTGACTTCTTACCCAAGACGACCTTTGCCAGAAGGTCACCTAAAACATTTCCGTATCATTCTGGTGAAATACTGTATATTTATGCTTTCTTAAAGTTGAGAATTCAAAGCATGGTTTTGGCAAAAAAAAAAACAAAAAAAAAAAAAAACATTTTGGCCCAAACCCAATTTTTTTGTCTTTTTCAGCTATTTGTTAGAGTTCAGCCACAGTGACATCCGAAATGTATTCCCAGGCCACCACATGTATAAACAGAAATTAGGATGATCTCAAGGTGAAGACTGCTTTTATATATTTTTTTTTCTGTGCCCTGATATTCCTGAACATACTGATGGAAACAAGAAATGCAGAATTTCTTTGAAGTTACATAAAAAAGACAGAAGAGGAGATGTAACAGATGGTGTAACAGATGCACAGAGGTTCTTTACCTTGGCATGATGGAGGTCCACTCCATACATAGACAGCTTTTTGACATTCTCTAGGAAGTGCATTTCAGCCTCAGCTGGCATCATCCCCCTGATGAAAGATGGACATTATTACATATTTTCCAAACACCATACTGACTGTATTAGAGCCATGGAATTTCTCATTGCTGAAACTAAGATGCTAAACATTTAATTAAGATGAATCACACACAAAATATACAATTATATCAATGTATCTTGGAAGAGGGTACGAGAAGCGCACTTGTAGGTTTTGTGGAGCTCCATGACCTTCTCTTCGAGTTCCTTGGTTTGGTTTGGAGCAAAGCGGAACTCACTGATGTAGTCTGCGCTGTACTCATCTGGATCGTAATCTCCCAGTTCTGACTGGACTGTATATGAACCAAGCACTGTGTGTGTGGCAAAGGAGCAGGGAAGACGGCCAGACACTACATCATCTCTCAACTGCAGACATAGGTAATACCTATACAGAGAAAACCAATCAGACAACAATAAAGAGGCATACCTTACTGAGTACAGATGCAAGTACAATGGAAAATATTAGAAAGAAAGAAGCTACATATCATGGAACTATTCAACTAAATATACAGTACCACTCAAAATGCTCACGCTGGATTAATTCAATAGATTAGAAATACAATGACACAGTAACAGGGTTAACAGTTCTCTGAATAATTCTCCTTGTCAGTTTGAGTGTTTTTGTGAGTGCAATGCAATGAATTGCTCTGACCTTGTGATGTCCTCAGAGAGCTGAGCAGGGTCTGGAGGATAAAACTTCACATTGAAGGAAAAATTCCAGGCAACTCCTAAATGAAAAAGAACAGAAAATAAATCACCCACAGCAATATGAAGGCTAAGACTCTACTGAAAGTTTTTCATTTCTTTTGCCTGGCCTTTGTTAAACAAGACTGGGAAATTGAAAGCAAAAGTCCAGGATAGCAGGTCATAAGATTGTAAATTAAAAATGAAAATGAATGAATCACATCACAAAGCAGTTACAGGATGGTCCATGAACTTTGTATAGACTAAGGCATTTAACATGGCACAAACCAGGTTATGCTTAAAGCTGTTTACAGTCAATGTCATTCTTACTATACTGTAGCTCTTCCAGCTCTCTTTGCATAGTGAATAAATGTATTCATGCAATGCCACAATATTTCTTCACAACTAAATTAATTGATATTTAGTAATTATGGTGTGTTCTTATGCCTTGTGTTATTTTCTACTAATCTTCCAAGTTTTCCTTTTTCTAACGGTGATTGGCTTTGCACAATAGTGGCCCCTGTAAATTTGGATTACAAACAACTATTTAAATGAACTGCTCCATTCAGGCTGATTATAAATCTATTAATTATGTAAAAAGCTCCCTAGTTTGTTTACAACATGCTGATTAACAAGAATATATATAATTTCTGTCTAGACTTGTCAGAAGTGTATCAAGACTTGAGATTGCATGCGGTCTAGCTTTAGCCTGATGCTTACTAAAAGAACTTAGGATGTGCATTCCCTCAAAATCAACTGCTAACACTGAATAGTCATTAGTCATTAATTTATACATCTCAGCTTTAGGTGACAAAAATATTTTCCATAAAAATAAACCCAACTGAATATAATGATCTACATATAGCACATATAAAAATAATACTTAAAACTGCTACACTGTAAGCACTCACCCCTGATTTGCTTCTTCATGTCTTTGGCTGGGTCCAACCAGTTCTGTGAACATAAAAAACCTCTCAGAACATTCTGTTTTTTAAAATGGGTGTTATTTCTTTTCAAAACTTAAGATAAATTGAACGCCTACCTTTTGATTTTCTACATCACGGAATGTGATACCAAAGTAGTCCTTCTCCAGAAGGTTAACATGCTCACAGACTTTGTCAAAAAGCACCTGGCCTTTGTCTCGTTTCTGTGGACAGAGGAATCCTGTGTCAGCTCCATCCTCGTATCACATTACATTATGCTCTAGTCACATTCAATAACTGATTTTGACTGGAGACATTCTGACACAATGCAGATAACAACACAGTAACGTAGCCATCAACAAGTGTTGCATCAAGAATTGTTTTAGGTCACATTAAAACACTCAGAATTAAGTTAAACACATCATCATCTGGCTCCAGAGTGATGCAACAGAAAAGTGTTCACCCTGTCGTCTGGAGATCACAAGTTTGAAACCCAGTGGTGCCACAGGCATTTACAGTTGATAGTCCATGAGAGCAAAACTGGCCATGGTCTTTGGGTGGGAGGGATGGCATGCTCCCCTAACAAACATATATATATGTGTGTGTATATAACATATAGTGCCAAACTCCGACAAGTTAATGCATTTTGCATGTTCACAGAATTCAAAATCAAGCTGTTTCTGCAAAAAAACCCAAAAAAAAACCCCAATACCTGTTTTCTGCAGATACCACATTATTAAAGTGCTCTGGTAGAATAAATGGATGTAAACCAATAACCTTTGTGTGAAAAAACACAACCAATCCTGAGAAATTCTATGGTTATTGAGTCCCCAAAGTCTAAAAATATGATTTCAGAGCACTATGGAGAATGCGTTTTGGTGTTTAATACATTGCTCACAAGTGCTTAATACACTGCTCAAAGAAACAGAAATTAAATTATCAATCATCAGGATGTATCACAAAGGTCCTTGTGGGGAAGATATCTGCAAACTTCTACAAAGATTACATATTTGCACTGTCTGGCACAGGAGAAAGCATTTCAGTGAAAGTACTCCTCACCCCCAGAGACAGTCTGATGCACATAAAGGGCAGTAAATGAGGGACAGGCTGTTACTCTTCTTTTCCCTCCCTTTTCCAGTCAATATAATAATGGCATCAGTTGCTCAGTGTGTGCTTAAAGGCCAGCAGCCACAAATAATGCTATGCCCTAGCATAAACTGTTATTACTCTCAGTCATTAGCATCTAGTAATAATGGCACATATTAAGCAGTGGGACTCCAAGCCCCGAAATTATTAAAGTGTTATGTTGTTCATATTTTTTATTTCACACATGCTAAATCTTTTTACGTGTCTGTTCAAGCTTTGTTATGACCAATGAAACACAAGGTCTTGACCCAACTCAAATAAATTTACCACCAAAAGCTTTTTCCATTTGTGATACAATATTGATATCAGAGCTCAGATATCTGAGAATATCACCTGATACTGAAATACAGAAATTAAGAAATGCAAGTTTATGTTGCCAAGTTAAGCTAAACAACAGAGGACTGATGGCAGAGAACTTTAAGACAGATCTCTGCATCATGTCAGTCAATGTCTGGGGCATTCATGGCATATAAATATGTCAAATCTAAACTGATACCAAAGTAGTGTTATAGACTGATATCAGCCCCACTACTGATAGTCAATAGAGGATTGAGGCATCTCCACTCCTTGGTGTGATAACACATTGATAAGCAAGTAATCAACCAGCACATAAAACCCACTGATCCAACCTGATTCCTTGAGCCAAGGGATCAAAGTGGATTTGTGCGACTGCAGTAGATATTATACAGGGACAAATCAACCATACACAGTCTCTGTTACACTGAGTCTACAACTTGTCTTCACTTCAATATATACTACTGTAGAATATATATTGATATGAGTAGAACTACCATCATTTTAGCTCCATAATTCTGTTCTTACAATGAACTAAACCACAAGCAGCTTTTTCTGTATTAACAATCCTCAGTTCTTTAAGTGTAATGATGTTCATCATGAGAGCTATAGAGCACTTTCTATGCTGAAGAAGCATTCTGCAGGCACTTGGAAAAAAAAGACCTCATTACGATATAAGCTAATGGGTTCACAACTGTGTGTAATGGCAGATGAGCCTAGAAAAAATAGAACATGAGCAGAGACAGAGAGGGAGGGGAATACAGAGAGGAGGGGGATGAGAAGGACAGAGCCATATGAAAAATGAATGATTCCATGGAAATGACAGGCTCTCTTGTGCATCCACAATGCTTCTGTTTCTAAATCACCAGACCCTTTCGAATAATGTTTTATAAAATGTTAATAAATACACAAGCACTGACTTGAAATCTTGAAATGGGTGGTATTTCCTACCTTATACTAAGAGCTTTATCTGTCACACCCATTGTCCAGGATTCAGGAGATTTGTAGGCTTCTGATATTTTAGATTCATTGTAAAGAACCACTGAGGCAAAGCAGCATTGTTTTGTTTTGTAACAGACACATGATAACTTGACTAATCATCAATGTTGCTAGAGTAGGTTATATAATCACCAACTACATACACAGGCAAATGCACAGACACACAATTTAGATTCACAGCAAGATTTTTTTTGCATTTCCCATTTTCCCAGGCACATTTTGCACTCTAGTAGGTGATGAGACTTTTAGACCAAAGCAGCTAATATGTTATCATTTTACATGAGCTTAAATGTTTAACAGTATGCGTGTTACTCCAGCCCTAGTAGTTTGCCCATTCATTAGTGATTTTACAGTAGCTGTGCTACTCTGGCAATTGTTTTTTTTTAGCTGTGCTACTCTGCCAAGTGTTTTTTCATTGCTACAGCAATATCGTTGTTATACAGCCAGATTTACCTTTCATCTTCTCGCCTTGTACATGTTGGACCACGTGTACACCATATGGAGATACCCACTTAGCAGTTTGTGTCTATGATCAAAGCTACAGGTAACCTGTCCTCCATCACTGGCTATAGCATCCTATCATCTCTTTGGCTGCAGGGAGTGCATTTTTATACATTTTGAATGTTTTTCTGGTGAAATGCTACAGATCTACACAGGAAATGCTAGGTCTGGGTTGGTTTTACCTCATTAGCATTGCTGGCCTTATTAACTATCACTCACTATGCTGTTCTCTAGTTAGCTCTATAAACTTGCTGTGCGTTGTTGCGCAGTAGCAACACTCAGATTCTCCCTCTGCACCATTTCCACTTAACATATCACAGATCCTGCCATCTAGCCAACCAATACTAGCATGGTAAAGTGGTTCTCCCTTTCCATACCATGCACCTCCACCAATGAGCAGGACATTTGAGGTATGGCCACCCTCCTTGTACACACTGCAACACTCTCATGTCTCATGTTGATCTCAGAAAAGATCTCCCTGACCATGAAATGGGTTACACAATTCACTGACATTAAGGTAAACTCACTGAGACATTATTGTATTTGCCAGTCATTCAACCAGATTGCTAAGTGCACCTGGACTTATTATGACCTATCTGAAAAGGGCCCTAGAGCTAGAGCCCGGTATAGGATCTTCCTCTTGCACCGGACCCTTCCTTACTAGCCTATTCAAGATGCCGTTCTGAAATGGGTGTCTTAGAAACTGCCTTATTGTGATCATGAACTTCAGCAAATAGAGTGGAACTGCAGTAAGATCACTTTACATACATTGGTGGCCAGATGACTCTGAGGTGAGCTTGTGACTGAACCCACAACTTTCTGCCCAACGTCGTCACCCCAATTGTGCAAATTAATGGACTGAACTTGGAGCATTCCTTAATGTGACGGGTATACCCAAGTGTACTATTTAGACTAGACATTGGCCATCTGATCCTCAGACAAACTGTTCCTCTGTTCAGCTGTTTGACAGGAGAGGCTCCCTTGTCTAAGCAGAAACTGGCCCACTAGGTGGTGGATATCATCACCATGGCTTGTAGGCAGGCGCAGCCCCTACCTGCTCATGTCAATCTATAAGGAATGTCTCCAGCTCATGGGGATTAGTTGCAGTGCTGCTATCTGAACATTACTATGCACTTTCTCCAAGCTCTACAGGTTTAACTTTGCCCTTCCCAGTGAACTAAACTGTTAGACTGGTAAACCCTCAGGGTTCCATGTTATTTAAGACAAGAGCCAACTTGGTGCAAGAAGGTTCCAGAGAAAGATGGCTGTATGACAGTAGTATTTACTTATTTATTTATTTATTTATTTGTTTGTCATATATCACTTCATGACATTGTTGGAAGGTTTGTGTGTGCATATGCACACGGAGGGTTCCGGGTGATTCTGACCTCCCCGGCAGTTATTCACGGTTCACAGCCCATTAGTCACAAAATTAGGGATAATTTAACTATTAAGCTTATTGTTTAACAGACAATTATTTAATTTTAAGACTTGCGTGACCATAGCACAGTTGCAGGAAAGTTCACCACTGGTGAGAAGTGCAGGGGATTAGCATTTTGTTCTCTGCACTACACATCATCAAGATGCACTCACTATGGATTAGCTGCGGGTCTAAAAGCTATTTTTTCAGGCTCAATTTCGTGAAAATATATTAATATTCAAAGGCATAGGGCCACCCTGGTCAGCATATCATGGCTATCTGTCTCACTGCTAACAAGTTACTGCATAGTATTTTTATCCCAGTGTCATGATAAATGTATAAACCATACAATGCTACAAAACAAAGAGAATTTCCTCCATGCCTGTTTAAACTGAGAATTCTTGCTACATTTCATACAGCAGTTTGTCTCTGTGGTGGAGTTTTGAAAGATAAGCTGCAAACGGTCGCTCTCTCTTCGTAACAAACTGGTGGCTTATCACTCATTATCTGTATGCAGCCAACTAACTGTGTGGCACAGTACAGTAAGAACACAGTTAACTACTTAGGCATCCTGTAATTTAACTCATAGCCTAGGGAGTATTGTTTAAAATTACATTATGTTTAAATGTAGAATATGCGGGCTGTAAAGATTTTTGCGTAATCACTTTATATTGCCTAGTACACGCCACACACTGCAGAAGATAAAGGCTTAAAGTTTTGTACCAAACATGTCACTTTGCTTGTGTGTGTTGGCAGAAGTTTAAATATTTGAATATTCTTTATTTAATATTTTGCCTGAAAAATTATTATTCTGCACTAACACATTACAAAGCGGTTATGACAAAGTTTCAGACTAACAGAACTAAAAGTAAACTAGACTATACCAATAGCGGTCTCTGACATTTTAGATGCAAGAAAACTTCATTTTTCCAGCCAAATCCATTAGCTGAAGCTAAAACTGCATTGAGCAGTTTGGATTCTAGTTCTTGGCAGAGGTCATTTAGCTCTCAGCACTGTCCTATGCAGACAGCAACTATAAGACATTAAACAAATGCAGCTTGACAGATTTATACAGCCTGACAAATGGAACTCAAGTCTATGGAAGCAGTCTAGAAACGGTGGAGACTCTTTACGTGATTGAAATGAGTAATTAGAAAACATATCACAGTGAGAATATAGGCATTTAATTCAACTAGATAAAACAGAAGACCACTCTTCTGAGAATTAATTACTACATTTCAACGCTATACTGTATATACAGTATTTTTACTTTAAGTATTATTGTAATAAGTTATGTGATATGATTCTTATATATAGGGGTAGGGATGAAATTAGTTGTACCCTCATACTGCAGTATTTTACTATTATGCCACTAGCTTATTGCAACCGCTTAGCTAACTAGCTCTTTCAGTCTGAGCATTAACAGGATTCTTTCCTTTTCCTCATGAAAAAAATTTTCAGGACTTTTCCAGATTTTAAATTATTCCAGATGTTCTATATTCTGTTTTCTTCCTCATTTTTAACCTTTTTTTGTTCAAAAGTTCATTTGGTACCAGAGCACATTGGGCCAAAGTTCAGTGATTGACTTTGTGATCAAATTTGAGGTCATATGTTCTGGTTACTTGGGTCAAGAGAGGACCAGAGCTGTCAGCTGATCACTGCTTGGTGGTTGTTACACAGGACACCAGCCAGATATTCCTGGTAAACCCAGGAGAGCCTTCTAGATTGCTTTGTAGCATTTGGAAGAGGCTTTGGTAAGAGACAACTTTGGCTCCCACCTCTGAAAGTATTTCTACCTTGTACTGAGTGAAAGCTAGAGTTAATATCTACATATTGTTATTTGTTTATTTATTATTTTATATTTAATATTTCTATTTGTGGATGATGATGTTCTCTTGGCACCAGTCTATGCGGACCTCTGACATGCGCTTGAACGTTTCGATGCCGAGTGTGTAGAGGCTGAGATGAAAATCTGCACCTCCAAGTCCATGGTCCTCTCCCAGAAAAGAGTGAGATGCTCCTTTCAGATGAAGAGAGAAAATTTGCCCTAGTAGAAGAGTTTAAGTGACAGAAAAATTGAAGCAATGGAAGAGTATGAGATTGACAAACACATCATGTCAGAGGCAGATCCCTATCCTTATCTATGGTCACACGTTATAGGCAGTGATGGAAAGAATAAGGTCACAGACAGCAGGAATAAGGACTACTTGTGATAGAATTAGGAACTAAGCAGTCTGGGAGACACTTGGAGTAGAGCCACTTCTCTCCCAAATCAACAATAGTTTGGGAACCTTATAAGGGAGCTTCCTGGTTGGCTTCTGCTAGGGCTGTATCAGGGACCCCCAGTTGATGGAAACCCTGGACCAGAACCATTAACAGACTGACCCAAACAGTATTTGCTTCGCAAAAAATTGCCATCATATCAAATGTAACTGATGTCTACTACAATAGGCTATAAATGAAGCTGAAGGTGCAGCTGTAGCTTGATGGATTAGGTGGTAAGCCTAGAAAGTGTGATGGAGTAGGATATAAGCCTACAGTTATCAGTTATTTTATGAAAGTGATGCTTTACTGTATGTCTGGTCATTTTTTTGCTTGGTAAGTTTTGGCAGAATTTGTTATCCACTTTCTGGTTCATATAGGAGTGTCTAAGATCTTACCTGCATAAGATTTCACCTGTCTAAGAGTGACACCTGCATAAAAATGCTTTGCAGCAGATGGCAGTCCATAAAAAACCCAACTATAAAAACAAAACTGAAGCCCTAGCTCAATGGGACAAATAGTGAATGGAACAAGATTAAACATAAGGTTGGATGATTTTGAAAAAATAAAAAAAAATCATAATGGCTAGTCCTTATGAAGGAAAAAGGGTTATAACTGGGAAACTTCACTCACTTCCACTACACAGGTGTAGTCCGAGCCATCCAGAAGTGTGACTTTGCACTGCATATTTTTGGGCTTCTTGGTCACCTTGATGGGAGACCTGGACAGCTTGCTAGAAGTGGACTTGTAGGGGGTGGACTCGTCCTCAGTCGACTGCTGATCGGTTTTCCCCTGTGCAACACCTCCTGCCTCTCTCGCGCCGTTCTGCTCAGGAGGGAACAGAGAAAGAAAATGGTTCAATCTCCTAAACCTCACGAACACATATAGACTAAATAGACTTTAAACTGGTGTTGGTAATGGGTCAGAGGCATTTCTCTACTTTGATACATCTTAACAGTATGTGTGTGGGTTTGTGTGTGTTTGGAGATGATCAAGTTCTTAACCAAGAACTTACAATAAATAAACTCATTTCATACTGGTTATTATTTTAACAACCTAACTGGTTGATGAGATTTGCAGTAATTGGGTTTGGGTGAGCACAAATTAACAGAAGAGCAGAATTATAAAATATGTGAAGTACGTATGATTGTTAGCCTCCAAGCCTTAAAATTTAGACATGTAATAGCGATCATGGGTTTTCCTAAGGTTCTTAGTTCCCTCCCTCAAATCTAATTCCAAACTGATGCATGTTAAATAGTCCAGAACATTTCAGAGCACAAAATCTAAAATACCTGACATTCCCTCTCAATCTCTAAAGGGTTAAAGTTGTCAATTAAGGAGTATGCTTAAATAAGTACAAAATACCCTTAGGCCTTGGATTTCGAAACCAGATGCTACCTGCTCTTTTTTAACCGGCGTGCTATGGGCAGCTGCAGGTGGAAGCTGGTCGTCGAAGGGCGGGGCTGTGTGGGGCGGAGCCGCACCTGCCCCCTGCTGCTCCGGCTTGCCTTCTAACTCGGAATTTGGCTCTGTCGTCATGGTAATTCACGCTGTAACAAGAACAATAACAGTGTGATTAACAGACTTACTGTAAATGCAAGAACACATACTATTATCAGTTACCAGACATATTTGTAGAATATGCTGTATAAGAATGCATAAAAATGAGAACTTGAAACACTAAACGCCAACAGTGCTGCTAAGGCAGTGCAGTTGCAGATACTACATCATGTAACAGAGATGTTAGGATTAGAGTATGTAAGGCCACACCTCTGGAACTGCTTTGAAATTGCAACTACTTCATGTTCTATATTTATGGGTGTTACAAACAGCTGCAAATCCACATGTAGCTGTCAGACAGTACTAGGAGCATTGACACTATGTACACAGACTGGCAATACTGCCGGAATCAAAGTTATTGCTGGAGACTGGAGGTTTTATAACTAAAATGCCCAAAGCTGATCAACAGCTACTATATTTAAAAACTGAATACATTAAATACTGAAGGTTGAATGATTGACAGGACATTTTATCACCAAGAACATTATGCTACACTTCGGGATGGTGTTCACATCATATCTAACTGCTCAGTGACAAAAGGTAGTATTTATTTAACGTGATCATAGAGGATAAAGCTGACATATTTCCTCAACCATTAGATCATTCTCACATCTTGTGACTGGAAAAAAAAAAAAAAAGGCTGGCAATGAAATGAATAACAACTCATATACAGGTGCAAAAAGAGTCACTTCAATTTATTTCCAGTTGGATAGATTTACTTCTCAAGCACAACAATTATTTCCCAGTGGAGTGACAGCCAGCACGCACTGAATCTAAAAACATAGACAGACAACTCCTTCCAAAACATACTGCACTTATAGAAAGGATAGGCAATTGCAGAAGATGCTTGCCAACCTTTTTCAATTTTTAACTGCAACTGAATACCAAATCATACACACCGAAAAAAGAGAGTCTGAGACAAAGAGAAATCTTGAAATTTACAAAACAATACCATCAATCAATAAATCAAAGCATGCCATTACCAAATAAATTTCAAGACTTTGTTCTCCAGTAAGAACAAGACTTTGTTCTCCAGTAATTTGAGATTAATATTCCAAATAACTCAGACTACTGGAAAACAAAGTCTGTAATTTATTTGGTAATGGCATGCTTTGATTTATGTGCTTACATACATGTTGTCCACTAACTACCAAGAACATTCAGAATCATCACAATAACTTGCTAAGCCGTTCGAGGCATTTAAGACAATTGTACACACATCTCTGTGCAAGAAAATTCTGCACTTGTTTTTAAATATTTCATCTACGTGAATATGGTGCTGTTTTGTGGACAGTGTAGAGCAGCATGAGAGGAATCACTGTGTAAAATGATAGGTGGGCATGTCCCATCCCTCTGTGCTCTATTTTAAGGTATTAGACTTATGGTGGCTGCTGGGTGTGTGACATACAGACTAACGTAGCCCTAACTCTCCCTACAACACTTTACACTGCAGGAAATACAACAGCATGACCCTGCGACAGGCGCCGGTTACAAATAAGTGCATTTGTATAAATACAAAATCTACTGTGTTTGCAAAGCATTAACATGATGCTAACTCCAAAAGCACGTCTGTTAATCCACAAGAAAATGGTCAAAAACCCAGTTGCTGTAGCCTGGCTGCAAATGCCATACGTACCTCCTAAAATATGCACAAAGCTGGGGAAAAAAAAGAGAGCTAAAAATAGTACTCCTCAAGCAGTGCGTACAATCACAGGCAGGAGAGGGAGATACTCACGGCATGTGCAAAATCACTTCATAATTTACGGCTGCTGTGTGTTGCATCTTTAACACCTATTACAATTATTTTGTAACGCTAACTGCACAGCGAATACAGTGTCACAAGATTCGTGAGTGAAATATTAAAAAAACATTTTTTTTTCATATGAAAGCTCCCCTGCCAAATCTAAGTTGAATAACAAAAACTAATCACATTTATACTGTCCTTTAAATATGACTTCTTCCTGAATATGCGGAAAAAGTACAAAATGCAAGTAATTTTCTTTTTAGCAAACCACTCCTGCAGGGACTGAACATTACTTCATTACAAATTACAAACAAAGAACACATTTTAAATTAAAAATAAATATAAATAATGTTTTTTAATAACTGGCATAGATTGTTATTATATAAGTTATGATATACACTCACTTTCCACTTTAATAGGAACACCTATACACATGCACATTTATGCGGTTATCAGTCAATCATGTGGCAGCAGCGCAATGCGTAAAATCATGCAGATACAGATCAAGAGCTTCAGTTAATGTTCACATCAAACAACTGAGGCTATCATGGGCACAGACCCACTGAAACAGGACAGCTGAAGACTGGAAAAAAGACCAGGTGATTTTTTTTCCCCCTAATCTTCAGCTGTCTAGTTTGGGTGAGTCTGTGCCTGTGTTAGCCTCCGATTCCTTTCTTGGTTGACAGGAGTGGAACCCAATGTGCTCTTCTGCTGTTGTAGCCCATCCACCTCAAGGTTTGATGTTTTGTGCATGCTGCGATGCTTTTCTGCTCACCGCAGTTGTAAAGAGTGATTATTTGAGTTACTATAGACCCCCTTCCAGGCCATTTTTCTCTGACCTCTCTTATTAACAATTCACCATACTGTGTAAACTCTCAAGACTGTTGTGTGTGAAAATCCCAGGAGATCAACAGTGTCTGAAAGTCTGGGTTAATCAAACCAGCCCATCTGGCACCAACATCCATGCCACGATTAAAGTCACAGATCACACTTTTTCCCCATTCAGATGTTTGATGTGACCATTAACTGAAGCTCTTGACCTGTATCTGCGTGATGTTATGCATTGTGCTGCTTCCACATTATTAACTGATTAGATAACTGCATGTATGTGCAGATGTTCCTAATAAAGGTGGCAGTAAGTATAAGATAATGATTTTGCCAGCAGTAGCCTTTATAGTTAAGTGAAGACAGAATGCAGACATTGAGCCTCAACTAAACAGTCACTGACTTTTTCCATAATACATTTTGACCTTATGTTTGCCTCTATAACACTTCATCACATGACTCAGAGTACTGACTGACCGATGAGAGCACTTTGGAGGTGAGAGGAGACGAATGAAAAGTTCCTGCAGTAGAAAGCGTGTGAGTGATTTTCAGGTGATGAGTAATGTCACTCTGTGTGCACAAACAGTGGGGACACTGTGATGGAAAATCATGTTTTTTGCATCGTTCAGTCTTTTGCTCTGTCGCATACAGTAGCATTCTATGTGGATTATGTTGGATTCTTATGTAAAAGTGTTCCATACCAGTATATATGAAATTTATATATCAAGAGGAATTACAACACACTAAAAAAATTCATGGATCAACAGGCCAGAATTTCTGCTTAAGTAAAATACGAAAGGTCAAAAAAAAAGTAAATAGGTAAGTAACAAAAGGTTCATGGTAATCTCATTAAATAAAAATTATGTGCACTTACAAACTTAATTTAAGTAACATGGACCTTATATCAATGTGTAAAAGCTACATATTTACTTAAGTGGAAATTCTGCTCTTAATTTAAATATGTTGATCCATGAACTATTTTTTTTCTGAGCAGGTATACAGGATCAACTGTCATATTACCCAATAGCATTGTCATGTCCCATAAACAGGACAAAAATCAATCATTCTCTTTGGCCATTATACCTGACCCATCTTGAGTCTTGGAACTCATGGCTGTGTTAAATTTCTTTCGGTTAAACTGTCAGAGCCGATACTATCACACAATATGTGAAGCTCAAATCATGTTGAAAAGGGTAGCCATCTTATACATTTTCATCTTCCATTTCTCTGATGACAGATTGATTGAGCCACTGAGACGAGGTCGATAGACGCGACAGTACTGAATGAGCACAAGCAATGCTTTTATATTTAGTGTACCGTTATCTATCGTTACACAAATGGGTCTAACTGCACTGAATTCAGGGATTAGCCACAGGGATATTTATTAAGAACTCTGCACGCTATAAAGTGTGCACTCATTATAAAGAACTTTGCTTTTTATGCAAATATTTAACAAATCAAATGAGTAAGACATTTCTTTTTAAATAAATGGGTTATTTTGAAGCGTTTTTCTCTCACATGCTGAACAACCTCAAGTATTTTTTTATGTGCTCCATTCATGTCATATTATAAAATATCTTCACTGTATAATAATTTAATTCAAAGTGTTTCATTTGATATTTTTGATGTTTTGTGTTCACACTGAACTTAAATAATTTACTGCTGCATTTCTAACAACTGAAAGCTTTGCTTTAGGTTGATGATGTGATGCTAGTAATTTTCTTTGTCATTTAAAACATTATTACAAGACCATTATATTTTGATGCATTTGTAACTTACTTGTACGTATTGTATCCAACACACTGACAGGCAGATCTGCAGGCTTCTTCATTAAAATATTTATAGAGGTATGCATCAGAGTTTTTTTATAACCACATTGGATGTGGTAATGATATAATGCATGGCAGAGTAGTGTCAAGAATTATTTTAGCATTATACGTCTGATTTGAATACTATAGTTTTTAGACTATAGACAGGTTAAAAATTGTGGGCTGCTGTTCACACTCTTTCTCTCTCCTTTTTTCTCACAAGTGCTAATGAGTGAGATAAATCTGCTGGGCGATTGCCGTTAGTCTAATTCTATTCTTTCCGGTTTCTGCGTGAAAACACAATAAACGGATGCAGATTCTGTTGGGGTCTCATCTGATTTATCAAACAAAATGCAACCTCCAAAGCACTCAAGCAATATATTTACATATATTTGATATAATATTTCAACAACAAATCTACAAAACCACAATCTAGAAGATTTTAAGCCAAAAATGTAAAAAAAAAAAAAAAAAAAAAAAAGTATGGCTGAATGTTTAAGGGAAAAAACACAAGCTTGTTCAGAGTGAAATCTTGTCATTGGTTAGTACAGACATACAGAATAACTAAATATAGTAGCTAAATATGCTTGAAGACGCTGTAGCAGATACACCAGTGCATACCTCAAAGGAATGTTTTAGCACTTTCTGACTTTGGCTTTTATTGTTGTATTGCACAATAAATTCACTGCACCTCAAACCCATTATTTTTGATTAATGGGTGATTAACTCTGCAGTCTGGTGGTAAAGCTCTCCACAAATCCTCATCTAAATCCAGTCTGCTATCCCTTAAAGAGCTGTCAATAAGCATCTTGTTCCGCTTCAATAACTGCATGCTTTCCTGACATGAACTTTAAAAAAAAAAAAAAAAAAAACAGCCCCAGAGAACACACTCTCACTTTACTTCTGTGCCTGTCTGTGCGCCTGTCTGTATGTGCGAATGTGTGCACTCTAAAATAGGTCACACTCACGCTGTGGCATGACCAGCAGCAGTGCTATGATAAGCTCCCCACGTCATTGCTACTACACAGGTGAATGGGAGCAGCTTAATGGACCTGATTTCCATAGTAACCAAAATATGGACAGTTCAGACGTCAATACACATCAACAAAATTGCTTTCATCCACTCCAGAGGTTTCAGTCCACAGTAAAAGGCTGGACTTGGCAATAAAGCAGTAAAAGTATTGACATTAAAAAGGAGAAGTCTAATAGCAAAACAGTTTTTGGACAAACATAATGGGCTAAGCACATAAAATAGGAAGTGCGTGTTCTAGTTAGAAGAAATACTGCATTAAGGCCTAAACAAGCATGACCTATAACTCATCTAGTTCCTGTAATGGAAAACTCTGGAAACATCTTGACATTTTTCAACTTCAGGTCTAAACTGCAAGTTTAGCATGCCATTGGAACATAAGACATATAAATTGTGAGAAAAAAAATGATAATACAGTAAATAGAATGTTTATGAGTCAACATTTAAAGGTTATAGAATATTCTCCAAATTGTAACCATCAAGTTTCCACCTAACATCAGCATATAACTGTGTTCATATAAAACATTATAACATCTTTTCTTAATATTTAAAAAAAACTCAAACAGGTGGTGCGACTTATCATCAAAGCTCCCAAAATTCATATAATTCCCACTCTTAGGCTTATGAAAGGTTTTTCCCAGTCAGAGGGTGGGAATTACAAAGGTGGGAAAGTAGAAATGAAATGCAGCATATGTCATCACCTATAATGTAGCACAATATTATTAAATATTACTAAAATTCTATTATTACTGTTATACATTTTTACTATTACTAACAGTGGCCACATAGCAGAAATACCACTCAGACTGAATCCAAAACTGGAGAACTGTTAGGAAAGTTTTAGTTATATCTACATTTATTGCAGTGTTCACTGACACTGCTTGCTGCTATTGTAGTTCTGTATTATATTGTACTGTATTGTAGGTGGACAAACAGGACACACACATATTAACTGTTAATCACTAACATTAAGTATTGTTAGCTAACAAGCATGAATAGTTTAAAGATTCCTGTCACCACATCATTATTCCTTTTAATAATTACTTAATAATTACTATGTCAGCCGATAATAGATCTAAAGCCCTTGGGTTTATTGTGTGATACCACATCAATATCATACTTACCACTCTGAAATTAGTTATATAAGGAAGTTATATAAATGGAAAAAAAATTGTACTGGTGCTGTGGTAAAAAAAATAAAAAAAAATAAAATAAATAATAATCACCCAAACAGCAATATCTGTTATTCTTAAAAAAAAACAAAGTGAGTTAGCCATAAAAAAAAGTCACATTTTTGAGCACAGGAGTCTTTAAAAGCCTGTGTCTTCACTGGCCAATGTTAAAAACACAGAGAGCATCATAGTGATAATGCAGCCACACTTAAAAATAGCCTGTTCCATGTAACACAGGTTATCACACATAGTTGAACTCTATGTAACATACATGAAAAAGATGAACCTCAGGACAGAACGAGAGAGCATAATACAGATCAAACAGAGTGTGTGTGGTAGTGAAAGAGAGGTAAAGAAAGAAACAAGTCAGATCCCAGGAGACTGATGGAGGAAGATTAAAGCACTAGCCTGCTGAAGACAGTCTCTTCATCACATTTTGACATGGCATCAAAGAAAGCAAACAGGAAGCCAACAGCTGTGTTTCCTCTTCCTCTACCAGAATTACTATTTTAATTTCTTTGAGAAGGATAAATATAACCCTGGGACTGATGAGCACACACAGGAGACAGCCTTCAAGAGGCACGAGAATCCTTACGAAGAGCAATCTACTATTTTATTTCAAATTACATGACAGTTCTTGTTGTTTGTATGTTGATTAAAATGTCATAGTATTACAACAACACATTATGTATGATTTCCTCACCTAGAATGTTATTTATTCTTCTTTCTGAGAATTATATCACCTGTCCAGAAATACTAATGGAAATGTCACACAGCACAACACACTTCTCTGCTACACACCTTGCAATCTAACTGTCATGCTAGAAAACAAGTTTATTGCATCCATGTGACAGATGTTATCTTCAGAGCTTGAATTTAAAGCTCAAAGTATGAATTGTAAAGCTTGAGAAGACAGACAAATAATCCACACCATATAAGCTTATAAAATCTTTCAAATACAACATATATGTTTAAAGATATATTAAAGATACCTGAAGATAATCAGGTTGCCTGCAGATTCATTACCAGTGTCTAAACATGCCTCCTAAATAAACTCAAGGAGGAACTGGGTTGACCTTTTTACCATTTTCTGCACCCACTCCACATTTTATGTGGCAGGACAGTAGGGGGGGATCAGCAAAGGACCAAATTTAAATGTAGCACAATATCACTGCAGGAAGAGCATATAAATATTGCAACAGGCCAGACACAGCCCAAATTTAAATAACTGTTTGAGCAAAATAAAATGTCTGAACCTCTATGGGAAGGAGACTTCACTTTGTGCTCTCCGTAAATAAAATAAAAATAGCCATCATTAGCAAACCTTTCCACAGTGCAACTTTATACACTATCTGATCATATTTAAAGTTCTAGACACAGGGTTTTTTCTTTCCCCCTTCTTAAGCAAACTTGCCAGGAAGGCTAGCAGGACATCTGGTTGGGAATAAAGGTGTGTATCAGAACTAGGATACCACGGGACGTAACTAAACAGGAAGGGTTTTCCTTTCATTTGGGCATGAGCAAGCTTGAATCTTGAAGTTTGAGGGACAAAGAGCAAAGAACTTGAGGCACTGTGTGATATAGGGTCACTAGTTTGTTTATACTTTGGGAAACAGTATCAGCTAAATTCATTAGAAAACATTAGGTGCAAAAACAATAACTGCGTGAGCGTTAAAAAACAGTCCTAACTGAGACATTGTATTTCTACATCTGGGGTCCCCCACCCCAACCCCACAATGTTTCGCAGTGTTTCCAGAGGGCATAGCGACAAATTTTAAAACTTAATAATAAAAAAACGCCTTCCAAATTAGACCACACCCACTTCAGATTTAAATCTGAATATATAGTATATAGATATTTCAAGCACTAAACAGATACAGTAACAGATACACTGGGTTGCACCCCTATTGCATGCAGAAGTATAGGATAGCAAAGTATTGAGTAACAACACAGAAAAACATCAACACTCTTCATGAACATTCAAACAAAGGCTTTTTAATCTTAGAACATGCATTTTTAGTAAAACTTTCAGTGATTAAAGTGTGGTGAAGCAGCAAAATCATATAACTTGCTTGCTGCCTCAGTGACATAGCCTGGAAAATTTGTAGCGTATCAGTAAATCAGGACTCAGCTGTGCTATTCTACGTGTATCTAATCTCACAGTTTGAGACGATTTAAAGCTTTAGATTGAAAGCCTTGCAGCATAACAACAATCCTAATGGACTGAACTAGTACCTTTACAGCCAATGCACATTTCAATAACGCAAGCACAGCGCAAACTCAGGAGAAAAACGACTCACTGAAACGGCATACATTTGGCAGTGGACCAAGTTCCTCCCATCAGTCATCTATGAGTGGCTACGCTCTGCAGTAAACACTGATGCACAGCAGGATCGCAGCTGCTATGGGCTGCAGTAGAGAAGGTCTTGCTGAATGCGCTGTGCTTCTTACCACTCGTGCGCTGAGGGCTATAATTAGAATATGTGATCTGATGCCAGCATATAGGCTTATCATGCTGAGCCAGAACAGCTGGCAAGAGTGAGTAGGGGTGTGTGTTACACATTCATTTAGTCACACATGGGCCATCAGTGTCTGACCGCTATCTCACGGCTGAGAGCAAACATACGTGCACTGACCTTCTGAAGACCAGTGGTGAAGTGAACTTCCAGGTCAAAACAGTTTAAAATTTAAGTACGTACTATTTGGTCAAATGCTTGATAAAAAAAATTGCTAGAACTTAAGTAACGCAATGACTCTACATACCCTATTATTATATTTGAGCTCTAAACATAATCGTGATGTGTGCCAGTCTTGGGCTGACTGGAAAAACATCGATTCCTGTTCTTGGCTGATAGGAGTGGAACCCGATGTGGTCTTCTGCTGTTATATCCCATCCACCTCAAAGTTTGACTTTTTGTCTGTTCTGAGATGATTTTCTGCTCACCACGTTTGTTGGATTTTGTTTTGTGTGTTTTACACTACTCTGTGTAAACTCTATGGACTGCTGTGTGTGAAAATCCCAGGAGATTAGCAGTTTCTGAGCTAGTCAAACCAGCACATCCAGCACCAAACAACCATTCTACAGTCAAAGTCACTGAGAGCATATTTTTCTCTCCATTGTGATGTTTGACGTGAACGTTAACTGAAGCTCTTTACCTGCATGAATTTATGCATTGCATTTCTGCCATATGATTGGATAATTGCATGAGTATGCAGATGTACAGGTGTTCCTAATATAGTGGTCGGTGAGTATGTATAGACTATATTTAATCATGGACTATACTTTTTGGTGGATATTATCTTTTCCTCAACCACATCAAGTAAACATTTTTCTGTTTGCCACAAGCAGTATAGCTTGTGGTTTATACTTATAAACAATGTAAAATGCAATATTTCATTCTATGTTATGGTCCTAGATGACCTGTCACTGAGCATAAAACTGAAAAGGTTGTTGATCTAATATTGATCATATACAGTGGTAATGGATTTACAATATTCTAATTGGGCAGCACAGAGTGAATGCTCCATAAATTTGCAGACTTTATCCAGAACGACATACTGAAGTGCTTTGTAGTATTCATGGAAAACATATACTCATGCTAGAATAAATAGCTCAAGGTCTGTGAATACCATTAAGTCAAAACCCTGTGCATGTAAATCTCACCCAGTGTGAACTGTGAACCTGGACTGCACAATAAATAAAGGTTATGGTTCCATTTCTGGAAGCATTTCCTCCCTGTTGTGTGATACTCAACTTTAATTGATTTAAAACGTATGTAATAAAAAAAAAATAATCTAAAAAAAAAAAAGTATCAATCATTGGTAAGTACTCATGCCCATACATGCTACATATGTAATTTCTGTTACTGCCTATGAATTTGGTTGGCGTGGTTAGCACGTTTATGTGTTTGCTTTCAGACTCTGAAACTCTTTCTTCCTGTATCTGGTGGACTGAGCTTGGATATGTAAATGAATGTGTCAGAACAGACAGATCCTTAAGGTAATTGCGTTGCTAATTTGAGCACCTCAGTGACAAGCCCCAGCCAGCTTGTAACTGAAGTTCTGTACTACCAGTGATGAGGTGATAATTAATGTCAAATCCCAATTCAGGATGGTCTGACAGTACATTCTTCTTCAGCCAGAGTCATTAATGTTTAAATGTTTATAGTGACCTAGCCACACAGGATTATATTTTACCAATTTATTCTTTTCAGATTTTATACATTTTAATATGCACTTAGAAATGGATTTTCTTCTCCGTTAGCTTTAAAGACGCCTTGAGAAAAGAATTAATTTATTAATAAGAACATATTCCAGCATGAAATAATAGACATCTGGAACAAACACCTACATGCTGCCAGTAATATCTCATAATAACTGCTTTGTGTTAATGCTGAGGTTAAATTCCTCCATGTGAACTGCAAGTTCTTCTTAATGCAATCTCACCTTGTTACCTTGCTACCTGCTCTCTTACATACAAATATTCAACAGAATGCAGATATTTTATTTTCAAAAGCAAAAAAATATGTCCACACACACGCACACACACACAAAAAGATAATTCATTTTTGAATTAGCTTTCCTTAGCCAACAGGCTGCTTAGCCCCAAGGCTCTTAATTCAACCATCTCTCCCCCTTAAGCTTTTACTTAGAGAAAAAGCCCAGACCAGACTGAGCTCAGAAGTGCTTCAACCATTTACCCACTAAACCTTACTGCATCTGGTCTCTATTTAAACGGCCTCATGTCCACCTTCTTCTTAGAGGAAATGGAGAGCACCTCCTGTGGAGACGGAGCAGTCCACTCAAACGAAGGTTGGAACATCTCTTACCTCAACAGGAACTAAGGTAAGATACTTATAACAACATGATCATCTGATCTTAAAAAACAGAGGAACCTCTGTACAGGTGAACTCTCAGATTGAGCTTTGTTTTTCTTCCTCTGCAGCACAATTAAGATTGATTCATTTGGATTTAAATCGTCAACCTTGTTATTTACTTTAGTGCAGCCCATTTAAACCAATGTAAGCCTTGGTTTGCATATTTAGGCAGTATTTTTTGTCATACCATTCCACAGCCACACGTTATTACATTAGATTAGAAAGCTGAGCATAAGAAAAAATATAGCCTGAAGATGTATTAGCATGCAGATTAAAAGGTTTAACTGATAGAATAGTTACTAATACAATCTAAAAATAGTACAAAATAAATTGGAGTTAAATTAAAGTTAAGCCTGCCTTAAAGCATGTTTGGCATTTCCAAGTGGAAGCCTTCATAAAACATTGCTGAAAGCAAGAAAAGTAGGTGGACAGTTTATAATTAGAAATCTAAACCAAAACATATTTCAAGCAAAATTACAACAGTTCATAAATAATTGTACTGTTCTATGTCAATGAACTCAAAGATTGCTGTTGATTTCAACTGACAGCTAATCTGTTATTGTCAAGTCCTCCAAGGAAAAGGAGGATGCGAATGTGATCCTGGTCAGGGTCACGATCATGAGGCTATTTCTGCCTCATGCCTAGGGAATTCACCCAAGATGGGACGCCAGTCCATAACAGGGCACCTCACACACACACACACACACACACACACACACACACACACACACACACACACACACACGCACACATGCACTTACACACATATACACCCAGCAAAGCCAATCCACCTACTAGCATGTTTTTGGGAGGAGGGAGGAAACCTGAGAACCTGGAGGAAACCTACACAGACACTAGGAGAACCTGCAGAGAAACCCCACAGAGACAGTAACCCGAGCTCAGGATCACAATCAGGTGACTTTAAAATTCAACTATAATTGTTAACTAAGCTATCCTACAAACCATATAATGTAAAGTTTTCTTAACCCGGGAATGTTTTTTTGCGGATAGCATCGTGCAATATAAATACTGCTCACTCTTCAAAGGAATTAATTAAGATTAATGTTAGCTAGATACAATATACAGTCAGGTCCATATGTATTTGGACAGTGACACAATTCTCATAATTTTGCCTCTGTACACCATCACAATGGATTTGAAATGAAGCAATCAAGATTTGATTGAAGTGTATACTTTCAGCTTTAATTCAAGGGGTTTTAACAAAAATAATGCATTAACCGTTTAGGAATTACAGCCATTGTTTGCGGAGTACCTCCATTTTCACAGGCTCAAAAGTAACTGAACAAACTAACATTCGTAAATATTAGGATTATTTTTAATACTTGGATGCAAATCCTTTGCAGTCAATGACTGCCTGAAGTCTCGAACCCACGGACATCACCTAATGCTGAGTTTCCAGGCCAGGCCTTTTGATGTTGCTGAGCTCGCCAGTGCATTCCTTCTTGTTAAGAATCACTCCTTCCAAAATTGTGGATTTGGCCACTCCTAAAGTTTCTGCTGTCTCTCTGATAGGTCTGTTTTGTAACTGTCCGAATTACTTTTGAGCCTGGAAAAATGGAGGCACTCTGTAAAAAATAAATAAATAAATAAATAAATAAATAAATAATGGTTGTAATTCCTAAACAATTAGTGCAATATTTCTGTTAAACCCCTTGAATTAAAGCTGAAAGTTTAATCACATCTTGATTGCTTCATTTCAAATCCATCGTGGTGGTGTACAGAGGAAAAATTACAAATATTGCATCACTGTCCAAATACTTATGGACTTCACTTTAGATAAATAAGAAATAACACACAACAGACTGTGCTGTTATATACGGAGAGCAAGTGGAGTGCCACCCACCCAATCCAAACCCTCCCCCAAAATGCATTATCTTTTAAGAGAGAGAGGGACTCCTTCCATAAATGTTAAATAAATGTCTCCTAAAAAAAAAAAACTTCACATCAACAATTATAGGTTTTACTTTGTTAAACAACACATTTTTAAAATCCGTTTATTAGTAGTCTTAGATTATGTGGACTGTCTGCCGTACAAGTCCCTGTGTATGACCTGTTATTATAGGAACAATAATTTATTAGAATGAGTGCACAAATATTAACCTATCCTTCATGTTACTGCCAGAACTACTGTCCGAGCCGAGCTGTTATATGAAAATAAAGCACACCTTCTATTGAAAAAATGAGCTGTAGGTTCAGATAAAAATTATAATAGAACGGTTCCAGGTTTCTGTAACAACAGCTGCCTGGCAAATTCTTAGTAACCTGTGCAAATGTAACCAATATATAGATATATTACAAAGTTCTATAAAAATAATAAATAATAAAACAAGACAAGATGTGCTGTTACGGGAAAATAATCAACAACGAGGTGGTGTGATGCAAAAAAAGCACAGAGTCAGTACCACCCAAAGTGGTGTTAAATAACCTTCAATGATCTCCAAGCTTCAATGATCATTTCAATGATTATACAGTACATTGTTACATAAGAAATAAATTTATTTTGTTCATTATTACGTTTAAGTTATGTAGAGCATCTGCAAGTCCCTGTGAATCCGTTGTTACTACAGAAACAGCAACATATTAGAAAGAGCACATTAATATACACCTGTGATTTAAATTACAGCCGGCACTAACGTCAGAGCTGCTGACATAGAAAATTAATCAACACCTTCTGATCAATCTGATTAGAGAATTCAACAGCTCCGTGTGTAATTTACAAATAATGTGTTTTTAAATTAATTTCATTTTTCATGCACCCACAATAAATATATAGCTAGATGTCAGCTTGATCCATCTGTAATAAAGTAAATAATATATAAAAAGCTGAAGAAGCAATTTAATTTTTATCTATTAGAATGTGAGTGAACATGAAGGCAGATTGTTTTAACCATTTATGATCATGTTTAATTCATGTTATTAACATTGCATGGATTCTGACACATAATTATGCACAGTGGCAATTCCATTAAGTGGTTATCTGTTCTTATCACCAGCATCTGCTACATAATGCTTTCAGAAGTTAGTATTAACACAGAAAGGAATAAACACTGAACCAGTGCCACTGTTTTATAGACTACTTTGAGATACACTTATTTTATTTATTTTACTTTGAGGCTGTTACATTCATGTTTATTTCATTTTTATTGCATTTCTCATTTCCTGTGTCAGATTTGGCTCAACAAGAGCAGGAAATTGAAGTGTACATAATAGCATCTCTGTGTCGTCCCAGGTATATGGAAGTTGTTTTTGAGTGTGTTTTATTCATGGCAAGCATTAATGTTACGAATGAACTGGTCAATCTAAATGCAACTGAAAACTAAAAAACACTTTGGACTAGTGCTTTTAACAGCACCCCTCCTCTGATAAGAAATGTAAGGCATTCTGGGATTCATGTGGCTGAATACTGGAATACACCCAAAAATAATAATAAAAACAAAAATCACATTTTGACCAAAATTTAGTTTAACTACAAATTGTATACTTTATATCTATTCACATCTACTTTAAGAATATATACACATATATGTACTATGTGTGTGTGTGTGTGTATATATATATAAATATATATATATATATATATATATATATATATATATATATATATATATATATATATATATATATATAAATAAATTTAGGCTACTTCTAAGCTTGCCAGTTTAACAAACACAGCAGTGAATGTAATAATTTTGCCTAAAGATGTTTAAACCTTGTTAGCCAAGTATGCTCTTCTCATGATTTGTTCAAATTGTTGGATAGTTACATGCCAAAGCAAAACAGACATAAGCCTAATCAATCAGTGTGTAATCAGTTACCAGCTGTCGAAATGTCTGCGATGCTTCTGTACCGTCACATCGCCATCAAAACAGAGGAGTGAGCTTGCAGGCTCCATACAGATGAAGGCAGACATTTTAAAATGTTTAAATGACCTAATTCTAATGACATTAATAACAAAACAAAAAAAAAACAGCAAAACAGAACTCACTGAATTAATCAGTGAATTATATACTTACTGGATTATTTCACATTATTATGTGATCAGTCGAATGAACTGACGAAGATGAGGCTTGTGTTTAAAATATCGCAAATAACTTTTAGCTTACGTGATGAGACAGAGACTGGTGCGTGTTGCTGATAAAGTGCTGAAAAAGCTCAAAGTAATTACTTACTTCCCTTGTAATTTTTCAAATTTGGCAGTAATGTAATTTTTCCATAAGTAAATTATGTTCTAGATATTGAGGTAGGTGGGGCGGCTTTAAGTGGAATGAAATCTTTAAATGAGATTTTCTTCCTTTTGCACTTTTGGGGGGGTAACCAGGCTTAGAAAAAGAAAGCTTTACTTCTTGTTGAGATATATGTAAAAGATTCAGATTTCAGTTCAGGAAAGCCTGTAGCTTTCAGCACTATGTACAGCAGAAAATGTTCAAATTTGAGCATGTGAAGGGTTTCCCCAGGCTGCCACACATACATTAATCTGATAAAACATATCCTGGGAAAATGTGAAACGCCGGTACTTAAAAACAGGTGCTATGAAGAAAGCTGGAACAAGCTGCTGAGTGAAACAATTTATTTGTGAGGTGCCACTTCTTGAGAACTATAGCATCAGAAATTCCTTGGAGATGCTCAATTTGAGCTCTCCATTCTAACCACCATCAGCCAGCCATCTGATCAAATGAGCAAGATGAGATTCAGCAGAAATTTCAGTGTAAGTGAACATTGAGTTTCTGATGTTGCTGCTGATTAAGTTATCCTGTAGACAGGGCACATACTGTATCTGGTGTGGCTGCCCTTCAGAAATGTCACAGGCTTTTTGAAACAAAGTGCTTTTATGTTGTGAAGTAAAAGTCTTCTTTAAAAATCTGCACCATATTTTTTGTATATTATTGTGTACAAATGGGTATACTCTTCATGAAAAGTTGAGTGTCTGGCTAGCACTCAGTATGATTGTCCTAATGCATCTGGTTTTTTTTTCTTTTTTCTTTGAAACTTTACGTAGCAAAAGGAACTTCTCAAAATATAGATTCACCAACTCATTAGTAGAGATGTAACACACATCACGCATAACAAATAAGCAGGAGCTGTGCTATCTTCCACATATGTTAATATATGAAGTGTTTGCTTTTTCTAAGGACTGATGTCATCATACACACATTTCCAAACAAGGATATGTAGTGCTTGTTTCATCAGATCTATTCTACACTTGATTGCCATTATATTTATAACATATTGCTCATACATGGCCTTACTAATGCTTGATGATAAATATTTGGCCTGTAAAATAGAAGATTCATATTCAGCACAGCGACAAGACAGTTTTCCAAAGATATGACAAAAAAACAGATTTAAAGTAAATAAATCTTATTGTGGAGATCTATCTGTCTGTGTGAATGTCCCACTGTC
Source organism: Pangasianodon hypophthalmus (assembly GCF_027358585.1). Classification (NCBI taxonomy): domain Eukaryota; kingdom Metazoa; phylum Chordata; class Actinopteri; order Siluriformes; family Pangasiidae; genus Pangasianodon; species Pangasianodon hypophthalmus. The sequence goes on from NC_069710.1 coordinate 5,126,467, forward strand.
TCTTCCTTCAATTGCCAATTGCCAAAATCAACAAAATCTACCGTACTATTAATTTGGGTATTTATCAAGTGTAAACTTTGAGCCAAGAATTTCATTTCAATCCCACTGAATACTAATACTAAAAGAAAGCTTCTTGTTAGAGTTATGATTCTTACATACAGAAACTGAACCATGCAGCTGTAGGCCAGTTCCTTACACCAACCTGCATCTGAACACCAAGTATGTACACTTTGCATTCTATTCTAAAGCAATGAGGCAATATAAAATATTAATATAACTCTATTTTCTTATTATAGTATGTAGCTGTATATTATGTGATGCTTTTTAAAGAGTTTACATGGTAACAGTATATCAGCAAATTATATGTTGTGTTCCAAGCAAATATTGATTAAAAAAAAGATGATGCTCGATAGTTCCAACTTTGGACCACAATGCTTTTTAATTTTTGGAGTAAAAAAATATAAACTTATTAAAATATAAAGATTAAGAAACAGGTTGTAGAGCTATGCTGGCTACCTAATTAAACACAAAGGTTTAGCAGGTTTTATCATGTAGGGTGAAACACCTGTCTCTGCAAGCATTGTATTTTCATGTCAGTCACTAAACATTTTAACAGTTTAAAACCTTTTAAGACCAATGCTTAGTATTAATGATATCCCACCATATTAATGTGATTTTGCTGTGATTTTTGCATTCCACTGCACATTAGAATGGAAGCAGGAAATTGCATATTCAATTTTTTTTTGTTGTTTGAAATAAAACACTGGTTAAACATTACCATTCAATACTGCAATGAGGTTATGGCAATTATATTTGCTACCTAATAAAGCCAGTGAGACAGAAAGAAAATATTTTTTTTTAAATATTTTAAGCCGAGTTTATCTGCCAATGACCAGTCAAAGGTGAAAACAGCTGTCTGCTTGTTCAGGGGTTATTTGTGAATGATATAGAAGAATAATTCCCAGACCAAACATTGGCATACCTTGCACATTGCACATATTTATCAGATCATTTAAGCATCGCGCTTAATCTTATGACTACTGAGAAGATTCAATATAGACACAAGGCACACTTCAATCTTCAACCACAGATAAAATACACTCCAGTCTATTTGCTTATAACACTATCAAGTAATTGAGTAAATACAACTACAGTGAGCACAGAGTGAGAAACACTTATTCCCCTTGTTCCCCTGCACTTATGGCTGAATTAGTCTTCACTACAGATAGGCTAATGCTAATGCTGGTGATTCCTCTGAGTCATGCAGTAGGGCGTGTCTTTGTTCACAACTGACAATATTCAAGATAAAAAATAAAACAGACTGATCTTTGCTACTAATATAGTGAACCTGAATCGAAGATGCATGGATGTATATACATAAACACACCACATTTAGACATTTAAATGAAAGCACTTATTCTGTATTCGGGTTGAATAAGTCTGCCAGCTAGCATTTATTTGAAACAAATGATCAGATAATACCTTTTCAGTATCTCTGCATTTGTATTGCCTGTCATGATGATACAGGGAATAAAACTGACTGCATAAGGGTACATTTCAATGACACTGAGTACAAGTAGGCTTTAGTTGCATTCCCCTAAAAGTAAAGGGATAAAAATAAAAATTAGGTTGAGTACGGACATGAAGGTAAAGAAGATGTAAAGTGCTGAATGAGCAGTGTTTTGAGCTGTGTGTATAACACAGCAGCATAGAGAAGCAGCTCCAGGCCTTTCTAAGCCTATAAATCCACACCTGCTTCTGCTCAGTGTCACTGCAGAGCTCCAGGGTGGCATTACAGCACCTAAAAGGACTTCCAGTCAGTGATATGGAGAAACCAGGGGCAGATCTGAGGCTAGAATCAGTCGGGGGAGCTGAGGGCAGATGTACAGTGTAAGCACAGTGCTGGAAAACTAAACCACACCCGCCGCATTGCAGAAGCAAAGGGGAAGAAGGCCGGCAACTTAACGCAAGTCATCAGCTGTCCCAGCATACTGTATGCCACTCTCCTAAAGCCCATCACTGCGTCCAGCTCACCGTCTGCCTGTAAAGCCACCTGAAATCTCCATCACAGGCTTGTAAACATGGCCATGCCTAATGTTAACCTTCCCGGCGCGTACACACCGCCCTGGCCGCCGGATCGCTGCGGCGCAGATGGAAACGCCGCGCTGCTCCACATGCACTGCGCACATTCACCATCATCCTGCCTACTGTAACACAATAACCTGCCTTACTGTAGCGCTTCTTTTTTCTTCAGAAGATTGTCGGTTATATAGCCTACCCTGTAGGCTGGGATGCTAAGCTCTCACTTTGCGCTCTGCACGCATTTGTAACGCGCTTTCCCGCATTTACAGAACGCAGCGTGAAGAAAACAGCGGAATGCTCATATTTACCGGTTATTCAGTCAACAGCGTGATGTGATGCGGTTCCCCGGTGCTCAGCCTCCTCGTGCTCTCCCTACGCGCAGCAGCAGCCCAACGCACTGTCCACACACACACACACACACACACACACACACACACGGGGACAGCGCAGCATGCTGGGAGAGGAGAGTCCCTACAGATCTCTTGATTTTTGCCCAACTAACTAACAAATCCAATCACACACCATGTCCATTTTTTTTTTTTTTAACTTGCATAAAATTCGAATAAAGTCTGAGTGGCACTATTCGGCAATCATAGGGTTAAATCAATCAGCTGAGTCACCATAACAGAGTCTAATCTGAGCCTGCTACAGCCCTGTTTTTACCATTTAAGTGAACTAATAATAGTACAAAATGAGTTTATTTGAAAATAATTAAAGAAGCAGTTAATTAATATAATAGTGTTGTATGTAATAAAAAGAATGACCTAATGGACAGCACACTTTAAGCACAGTGAATTCTGGTCACTAATTGTTCATAGCAGAGGTGTAAGGCAATGCTACTATCTGTAGCTATTTAGTATTTCATATATCCATAGCTGTATCTGTATTTGTATTTAACCCCAAAGAGGGAATGAACTATACTGGAAAGTGTTTAATTCAATATATTCACCACACCCTTATTCCAGGAAACAGTGGAAAACACTGGAAAAAAGAACAGAAGTGGAAATGCCAGCATGGTCTCTAAATTCAGGTACTACATCACTCAAGGTCATAATTATAGATAATCTATAGATGTGGCGGGACTGTTTTTTTAAATCTCATTTGTGCAGTTATTAGATCACCACCGTGATCCTGACCAGGCAGTTACTAAGGATGCTGTAAATGCATTGTATAGCCCTGTACAGTCATGTTAATGACGTCTTTCTTTGTTCTGCAACCTTAATATCTCAATATCACTCACTCTCATATGAAAGGAAAAACTCCCACTTACAAATAGTGCGCCTGCTATTCATATCTGTATTTGTATCTGTTTTGAACACACTATCTGTTCAGTCTGAATAATGCATTCGTATTCAGTTACATGCCCAGTTCACAGCACTGGTATTCTCACAATCCTGCCACATTATGGTGTGATTTTAACCGAGTTGCATTTATTTTTCTTGACACTGACATAAAATAACATTGACTTTTGCTGATCTGATGCCAAAATGTTCAACTGATCAACCACTACAGATATTAACATACATTCATATGCATCCCAGTCAATAAAACAGAGAAATAGGCAGTGAAAAAGAGAGAATAACAAAAATGTGGGCCACCAACATCCAACAAAACATGTCAAGGAGGTGTCTCTAAATGCCCGTCACTTTAAAAAGGTCCCCCTCTTACACTAGCATTCAGATGTTCGAGCCTAGGCAATGTAAAGGGCTATATTTTTTTGAATTTTGAGTTTCAAAACAGCTAGCATCAGCTAACTTCGTATTTATAATGGTGATTAAGTATGACTACTGTAGCTACTCTATAGCATACCTAGACTATATCTGGAATATCAGTGAAAAAACCCAAAGAAGCACAATCACTTTATTTAAATAAAATTTGTTCCATATTTGCAGTTAGCTAGTGTCATTTAATGATATTTCATTAATGATATTTATGAAATCTGTTAAATGTTAACACCTGAGATATTTTTAATTCATAAATAAATTCAAACACAACACCCCTAACATAGTAGGTCTATACATTTAAAGTTCAAAACAGGAAAGCGTAAAGTCAATAATGTGTATTATTGTAGTATAAACAATACAAACACACATGGATAACAAATAAAATAAAAATTTAATCACAGTTATGGCCTTTTAGTTGCTTTTTATTTTAACTTTACTTGGTGCCAGTCATCTCCTCAGGACAGTCTTTTGAGCTTCCTGGATGACAAACATCTGGCAGTACCACTAACTAAATGAGACTAGAAAAAAAAGGAAATGGTTTTGTACCAGACATAAGTGGACAAGGACATGCAAGACGATTTAAAAGCAGACACATTTTTATCATCCCTGCCAGTCACTTTGCAGCCAGGCTAAAAAGACAGTAGGCCATGATCAAGGTTAATTACACTGATAACAGATAAAAGCAACCTGATGCATTCATTCCTTTAAATGATCAAGATTAAGTACTTTAGAAATGCTACTGGACTGTTACTGTGCACCTTTAAAAGTAACTGAAAATATTATTTGCCGCCTGAACAGAGACTGTCATTCTACAGTCCCATAAACTATGGCTTAGACTCAGCTGCAGTAATAACGCTCTGCTGCTCAGTAATTACAAGTGTTGCAATCTTCAGCTGTACACTGCGCCCAGACAACTCTCTGTTCCACTCACATTCTTAATCCTGCACTATTCCGCATGCGCTCTCTGTCCTGATATCTCTCATCTTATCTTTCTGATCTCTCTCCCCTGCTCTGTTGCTCTCAGAATGTCACATTTTTCTCCTCAGTTTCTCTTTCAATAACCCTCGAGATCCTCACGTCTCGAGTTCCTTACCTCACTCTCTCTTTTTTCCTGTCTCCCTTGTTCACATACTCTTTCTTACCTTTTCTCTCTTCCCTAATTTCTCCCATTCTCTCTAACCTGAGTCGCCTGTCATCTTGGCATACTCTTTGCTGCGCATGCTGATGAGTCTGCATCTCTTTAATATTGTCTCTAACCACACTACTGAAGGACATTGACTAGGAGCCTTATTGAAGGCAGAAGACATCCACTGCAAGAAAGGCTGAGGAAATAAACAATCAGGCCAAGAGGTGAACAGATGTCAATCAGAGCCGTATTCACAAAGAATCATAAGGCTATCCTAGAATTGCAAGTAGTTCCTAATTTCATGTGTCCATGTGTTTCATATATTCAAAGACATTGAAGCTTAAGTACTGCGTAGTCTGCTACATAAGGACTGTGCAAATCAATACTCTAATTAAACATACCTACATTAAGAATGATGACACCGATGATATGCTAATAAAAAATAGCCAATTTTATGCAAATTTCCATGCAGGTTTCCTCCCACCTCCCAAATACATGCCAGTAGGTGGATTGGCTACACTAAACTGTCTCTAGATGAATGAATGTTTGAATGTAGAAAAAAGTTCAGATTAAGACTTCTTTATACAATTTCTAGCATGAAAAATGGAGCTTAGATTTTGTTTTGTATGCCTCAAACCACAGCTCTGGCAGTTTAATATTCTCTGTACTATTTCACCCCTACTAACAGCCAGTAGCATATGTAGTGACATATGGTGCTGTATTTGCAATAAATACCATAATGGAAGTGGATGGTGTGTGGGCATGGTGACCTGTAATGGACGGACATCCCATCCTAGGTGTATACTTGCCTTGAACCTACTGTTCCTGGAATAACTTATGAATTATTTAGTAACGTTCCTCTCAGTAAGCTTTAGGAAGAAACTCATATTTTCAGAGGCACCTAGGAGAACTCTTAGTGGTAAGATAAGATGCTTTACGAATACAGCCCTGGACCTCTGTCAGTTACTCAAGCTTCATTTTGACAGACTTTTATTGTTTGCTCCACACTCATTAACACGGGCAACACAATTATCTAATAGAGTAAAAAGAGGCTGGAGTGCCTAAATTAATTTGCTGCTTGGCTGATTTTGATGTGCTAGGTAGGTCAATCAAGTCATTATGCAGAAACCTAGTTCTAAGTGCTCTTCAGCAAACTGTGAAAACAGAGCAGCTTGCAGCACAAAACATGAAGAATGCAGAGTGCAAGTGTCTGAAATGTCTTTGTAGAGCTTACTACCTGTTACAAAGCTCAAATGAACGGTCTGTGAACTCATTCATAACAGCTATTATTAATTACAAATTTATGTATATGTTTGATTCACAACACCTATAAAGGATTCATCTTTTCTCAAAACCTTTCTGGTCATTTTTGACCTGGAATACTACACTGCATTACCTGAGATCATTTGTGTTTGCCATTTTATCATTTACACTAAATAGCCAAGAGTATGTGAACACCTAACATATGTGCTTGTTGAACATTCTATTCTAGTTTTGCTGTTATAATAACCTCCATCTCTTCTGTGAAGACTTTCCACTAGATTTTGGAGCGTGGTTGTGGGGATTTGTGTTCATTCAGCTACAACAGCATTAGTAAGGTCAGGCACTGGTGTTGGGTGAGGAGGCCTGGGGTGCAGTCGGCATTCCAGTTCATCCCAAAGTGCTTAGTGGGGTTGAGGTCAGGGCGCTGTGCAGGCCACTCGAGTTCTTCTACTCAAACCTTGGCAGACCTTGCTTTGTGCACCAGTTTGGGGAATGCCCAAATATGGGTGTGATGGTCAGGCATTCACAAACTTTTTTGTCATATAGCGTATCATAAAGAGAAGAATCCAAATTAGGAACGCACCGGAATTTTTTGCCACCAAAAGAAAAAAAAGGCAGAACAGTTTAGATAAAGACTTCCTCATACAATTTCTGGTATGAAAAACCAGGCCTAGAGGAACGTACTATAATTTTGGTGGTTTAATATTCTCTGTTCTGTGTCACCCTTACTAACAGCCAGTGGTATATGTAGTGACATATGGCGCTGTATTTGTAATAAATACCATAATGGAAGCCATTTCCCCCTTTAGTCATCTTGATAACTACATGTCAGACCACATGTACACCATATGTGGATATCCACCACAGTTGGTGAGGACAGTCAGAGCTACAGGTATCCAGTCCTATCCTGCATTGAAAATAGCTCTTTCTCTAGCAGAGTATAAGAGTCACATCATAATGTTAAAGGTTTGTATTTTTTTTAACTGTACAAAAGCCAAAATGAAGTTCACTCATCTGTGAGAGAATCATTGAATAATGTCTTACAACAGGACGATTATAATTATAACTAAATATATTTCAGCACAGTTCTTAATAAATGTCAGAATCTCTGAGATGTCCTTAATATGAATAACAAATTACTTTTAAAAACAAAGTCACCATCAGTAAGGCACAACATTTAAGTCCAACTAAGCTACCAATTACAGTACATGTAATTACAATTACATGCAATTACAGTACAGATGCTTTAGGGTACAATATTATGTTATAATATTATATAAGTATATTGTAACAAATATTGTATATTGTAAAAATAATTAACAAATAGGACCAGTGCTAAGGAAATGAAGAAAAATCTCACCTTCTAGCATGGCAACGACCCAAAGCACAAATCCAACTTAACGAAGGAGTGGCTTCAGAAGATCAACGCTTTGGAACGGCCCAGTCAGAGCCCAGACCTAAATACTACTGAAAACCTGCGGAATGACTTGTGCACAGGAAATCCTGTCTTTTACAAGGAAGAATGGAATAAAATGGCCCAATCAATATGTGCTAAGTTGGTAATAGTTACTTTTTCCCCTAAAAACTAAAATTAGTTTTGCACTTGAATTTTGTTGGGTGCTATATCACACTAAAAGTGGAAAAAAGATCTGACATTATTGATTTTGGTTTCATTTTTCTTTTACCTCACAAAACCCTGCAAAACCCTGCAACAGGGGTGTGTAGACTTTTTATATCTGCTCTAAAAAGGAAACATAAAACATTTAAACACTATTGTAGCTCATCTTTTCAATAAGAAAACAGTCTGTGTTTAAGCATGAATAGTGTGTAATGAGCCCTTTAAAGTGTATGATCAGGCTACCAGACCCATTCTAGACAATTAAAAAAATTAAATCTCCTTTATTTTTTATGTAGGTATTGCTGTAAGAATGGACATTGAGTATGAACATATCACTATTGAAATTTTCTGCTAAAAATCCTGTTAGTTTTGCATCTAATAGTAAATGTGTAAATTTGTGGAAATACATAAGTTAATCATTTCTGTTAACAGTGTCTATATAGCAATGATAGAAGTATCTGCTGCTGAGTACTATGCCATGTTGGATGAAATGTCACAGTTCACTGAGTGGGTGTAGGCAGGGGTCAGATGACATGTCACTCCAAATTCCAGCTGGCAAACACACATTTAGGGTGTATGCCTTTTTAAGACCCTCACACCCAAGTAGTATGTGATAAGGTAAAAACTTTAAAAACTTTTGGCACAAAATGAACTCCAGTCCATGTTCTTGTCTCATTTCGTGTGTGTACACAGAGATTAAACTGCTTTACTATCTTATTACACTTATTACACTCACATAAAATGTTACCGTAAATGAAGTAAATGAAGGTAAATGAAGCAAATGGGGTAAATGAAGCATGGAGAGTAAGTATTGGGGTCACACTATCATTAGGCAAATTATTCCTACATTTTAAAAACCCATTCTTACTAGAGGGTCATGTAATTGGCAATGCCAGTGTCTGCATTGGCTGGAGTTAATGCTCAAAAAATGAAAATATCAGCCATATATATATTGGTCAAAGTACTTGTCAAACACTACGCATAATGAAGACACCATGTTGGCCAAAGACTGAAGGAGGAGTAATATCAAAACCATTTAAAACCCATACATGTCATTAAAGGAATGAACAAATAATCCACAGGCAAACCTTGAGCCTGGCAACCACAATTGACTCTGGGATCTGTCATGTTTTATTCATGCTACTGTAAATGTTCCATTAACTTTCATGAATGCTAAATTACCTCAGAGGCTCTTTACTGGAACGCATACAAAGCAGATAGGAGACCATCAATATTCTTTTGTGAAAAAGGTGCTTTCAAGGTTCCAGAAACATTATTCTGTACGTCACCCAGTCAGGTGATTTCCCTAGAGAGCACTGGACCAAGGTGTTTAGGGAAGGTTTTGTGTAGGCGATACAGTTTTATGATAAGTCACTGTTTCTAGCCTGGAGAGAACTGAAATTCAGTATGGCTGTATTCGCAGATAGCTTGGATAAAATGTAATTTCTCTTCATTTTTACTACCACTGGTTATGACAATGACCATGCTAATTGATTTTTCAGTAATGATGTCACTTTGTAGGCTTGGGAGCTGCTCTAATTTAAGCAGCTCTAGTTTCCTGAGAAAAAGAGCTCTAAATGCCCACCTTAGCTCTGCAATGTGTGTGTACATAAGCTTGAGAGAAAAAGAATCTTTAGGCCTTGGGTTGCCAGATTGTCCATAAAGGTTTGCATCTGTCTTTCACTGCAGTTAACACACAAACAGTCTGGCTTCAATGTGTCAGGGATGGTGTAGGGTCTGCATCAGAAACTCAGAAAGCAGATATGCCTGGTTAATGGAAATTTGTACTGCAGAAGTGAATATAGTGCTGTGGGTTGCTTGTACGTCAGCAGAAAGCCCCACTCAAGTTTTACAATCGAACCAGTAGTAAGTGTTGCCTCACGTAAGACCTGTAAGCAACTGGCATTTAGAGCTGGGATATACAATCATGTGCTATAAATATTACAAAAGAATGATATGATTTATCAGCACTTTTAAAACGCTGAGGGAACATTTTATAGAACAAAACATTTAGACCAATTATACATATTATTGAAAATGACCAGTGGTGTCATACTGTAAAATTAACTGCAACAAGTGGCTGTTAGAGCAGTATCTCATTACTTTTTATTTTATATTTATTAAAAAGTCCTATTTACTCATCTTTACGAGGTGAAAAATATTTCTCCAGCTCCCTATTTGAGAGCTTCTCATAAGCTTTTTTTTGTCACCCTTCTGTTTTGCTGCTGCGGTTTGTTACCAAACATCATTCATTCGACTTCAGTAACCACTTGGTCATGGCATTTCCCGGGAAGACTGGCCATGAGGCAGCAAACGTCATTAAACTATTGTATTTTATTGTCACGTTATATATTATATTTTTACTTTTCATCTCATTTCCAATATATTATGGTAAAAGCTTAATATGTAGATATAATGTAATATATAGGGCAGCACTACACAACATGCACTAATTACTAAAAAATAAATAAATAAAATAAATAAGGAAAGTTTCACAGCTGTGGCTGTATGAATGCACATTACATGAATTTGCCAAATGAGTGCAGCTGGTATTTTTAGATAACAAACAGGGGTCATTAAACGTTCGCACGTTGTATATTACCCTCTCACAGCAATAGCTTGAATAGTTGATGAAATAATGCATTACAAATAAAATATTCAATATGGAATTTGTCAATATTATCAATTAAACGATAATTTTAAGAAAAGTTTTCATTTTTTATAAATTCTATATTGTGTAAAATCCTCTAAAATGATAACTGTCATTCAAGCAGCTGTACATAAAACAAACAAAAAACAGCACAAAGTGAGTATCTTGACATGCCAGACATGCTTATGGTCAGACATGCAAATATAGTCTACAGGCTCAATATGCAAGTTAAGTGAGTATAATGGTTTAACAGAACTGATGCTTCACAACGTGCCCTTATGCCATCCCCAAAATATAATTTACTATGTCGTCATTATAATAAAGTAAGGGGGCCTATAATAGATCTTATCCCACATTAACACCCTTGCTTTGACATATTTCCCACGCAAACCTCTGCCTTCCAATAGAACAAAGGCAATTTCACTAAATTAGGGATGTGGCCTGATGTTAGTGTTAGTAATTCATTTTTTTACACTCCAGAATAGCATCCACAGACACAGACACATTAATTCACAGACAATACTCAAACGCACACACACAAAGCACTTAAGACCAGATAATAAATGAATACAGAATACCATAGAGAGGAATGACTGAGTGAGGTGTCTGTGTGTGTGAGTGAGAAAGAGAGAAACAAAATTGAGGTGTTATTTTGGGAATATGGTTCTTCCTGCAATGTTACTGATGACACCGTGCTTCTACCCACTGGGATCACTGACTGCAGACAGATCGATGTACCTTGGTAGGAATGAGTGAAAGCAACCCATGGGTAAAAGTCAGGAAAACAGATGTTTATTTCTGTACTCACTGAGCTGTAAGTGACAGATGCATAAGCACAAATGCATTTCTTCTTTATCAATGTAAATCAAGCTGTAAACGCACCATGTAATTTCTAAACACCAGCCCACCCTCTGTTCACTCGAACAATTAGCTCCTAATTACACAGCAGAAAAAGTAGTGAAAATTAATGTCTGCTGCTTGACCTTGTTCTTATGAATTGCTGTCTTTGAGATTTTTAGGATGGAAGCAACCTGACACTCACTGTATCCACCTGCCAGTAAAGCCAGAATTGAACCCTTCTTTTCCCTCATTCAAAACTTTTCAACTCTTTTGGCACAGTCAATAGTTAATTTTTGATTCAAATTACTTTTGAGGTGCATGAGAATTTATGTTTATATATATATATATATATATATATATATATATATATATATAGATAGATAGATAGATAGATAGATATACACACACACATATATATATATATATTTATCTCAATGTCTCCACCTACAGACACTGGAGACACAGACAGTTCTAGGTTCTGCATGGAACTTTTGAATGAAATGAATGAATAAAGAATAACAATCAGATCACATTTATTTAAATGTCCCTTAGAAGTATCAATAATTTTGGTACATACAATTTGAGGAGAAAATTTTTTTTTAAAAGTAGCTCTAATATGAATGGGTTTTTGCTAGAAAAAAATTGAATAGTTTCTCCTATTGTTTCAGAGTGAAATCTGAATTATTGTGTGCAATGTTTATTTTAAACAATTATTTTTGGAAGGGTGCCAATAATTCTGGAAGGCCCTGTAAGTGTTCTTTGCTTCCTAAAGACTGGAGGCATTGCTATGTCATAGCCTGTCTCTGTTGTAGCCTGTTACTGCTGAAAACATGTAACATGACACAGCTAAGACTTTTTGTTTTAATGTTTGTACCTAATAAGAGTAACTCAACACTGCTAATGCACACTCTTAGTGGTGACACCATGTGATCAAAATCACATGACTTCATGGATGTGATGTCACGGAGAGAGCAATCATGTTTAGTCATGTTTACATTGTGAATACATTTATTGCTGAATACAATCACAACAAATTAATATTTATATAAATGACTCCCCATTTAATTATTTGAATAAATATATTATGATGTAGTGCATTGTGCATGTGTGTTTGTATTGGATGTCAAGAAGACAATAAGTAGATCTAACAAGAGAACATACAGGTTTCATTAATATTGGAAAAATATGGCCTAAAAAGCAGGAGTATCAAACTTAGGTCCTGGAGAGTTACAACAAAGAGATTTGTGTTTTCCATCTTCTGACACAACAAATTCATGAACACCTCGGTAATGAGGTGATAAGTTGAATATGATGTAGAATGCTAAACTACCGTGCTATAGAGAACATTAAAACCCTGAGATCAAAAGACAGGGATTAAACATAATACATACACTCAGTGACCACTTTAATAGGAGCACCTGCTCATTCGTGCAGTTTTCCAATCAGCCAAGCATGTGGCAGCAGCTCGAAGCATAAAATCATGCAGACACAGGCCAAGAACTTCAGTTAATGTTCACAATTAATCATCAGAATGGAGAAAAATATGATCTCAGTGACTTTGAGTGTGGCATGATTGTTTGTCCCAGATACGCCGGTCTGAGTATTTCAGAAACCGCTGATCTCCTGGGATTTTCACACGCAACAATCTCTAGAGTTGACATAAAATGGTGCAAAAAAAAAAAAAAAAAAAAAAGTCCAGTGAGCAGCAGCTCTTAAAGCAGAAACAACTGGTTGATGAGAAAGGTCAGGAGAGAATGGCCAGACTGGTTTGAGCCGACAGGAAGGCTACTCAAATAACTACTTTTTACAACTGTGATGAGCAGAAAAACATCTCAGAATGCACGACATGCCAAACCTAGAGGCAGATAACCTACACAGCAGAAGATTCCACTCCTGTCAGCCAAGGACAGGAATCTGAGGCTATAATGGGCACAGGTTTGTAAACAAACAAACAAACAAACAAAAAAAAAAAAAGACCAGGAAATCTTTAACTGTCCAGTTTTGGCAAGTCAGTGCCTACTGTAGCCTCAGATTACTGTCCTTGGCTGACAGGAGTGGAATCTATTGTGACCGATCAGCAGTTTTTGAACTACTCAAACCAACCCATCTGGCACCAGCAAACATGTCAAGCTCAAAGTCTCTGAGCTCAGATTTTTCCCCATTCTGATGTGTGACCATTAATTGAGCTGCATGATTTTATGCACTCCACTGATAATGCATGATCGGCTGATTGGATAATTGCATGAATGTGTAGGTGTGCAGGTATTCCTATAACAGTGAATGGTGAGTGTAAAATATGCGCAAGTTTCTGGAATGAAATCCTGCCCTTTAGAATTTAAGTAGATATAGGATTTTCTACACCTAATACATGAGTCTGCCAGATTACCAGATGTGAACAGAAAAAAATCTTTGGTAACAATAAGGGATTTGCCACATTTCCAGTGAATTTCAGAATAGTACGTTGTTCTAAAATATTAGATTCATAAAAGAAATGTCCAAAAAAAGGTCAAGATGGCAAAAAAAAAAAATGTCTTAGATTAACTGAGATTATACCACTGAGAATCCTCAGTGCCTGTATAAAGTGAGTTGTCTCTTGCCATGTTCCATGTTCCATGTTTCGCTCTCTCCATGAGAAAACAATGGCTTCCTGATTAAAAGCAAAGGTGCTCCTTAACAAGCTGATGAGTTCCTTTTTGGACACCCTGTAGATTCGAGAACTTGATCTGCTCTACACACAATGGCACACACAAATATAAAATACTGGTGTAATTGCAAGTTACAGGAGGTGGCTACTTGTGATTTTGTTTAAATACCTCAGCAGACACACATCTAAAAATCACAAATGTAGACTATAGTAGCATCACTACGACTAAAGAGATGTTGGCCACAGGCACTGTGGACAAAAAGGCTTCTGAATTATTTCAACAGTTTCTTCAATAAATTCAGATATTGTTATTATTATGGATTAAAGAACTTGAAATGTTCTACAGGACATGGATTACAAAAATGCTATTTACTTGGTTAATTGCAACATATTTCTCTGATATTGTTTCCATACCCAACAAAGATTCAAGTACCAACATGGAGTGACCATTTTTTTGGAAAGAAGCAATCAAATTATCATACACTGTAATAACCCACAGCAGAGCAAATAGCCTCTTGCAAGATGTACTAAGAGCACTAAGAAAATGTAATGACAGCTTCACTTGCAGAACTTGAAGTATCATTTTACACTGTAAATAGATGGAACAAGCACTATTTCTGCTATTATCCCTTCTGGACAAATGAAACAATCAACCGTACATTCCAGTGTCTACAGTGTATGCAGCCTACTCAGCCTTGAATTAGTTAGATTAGGACCTGGTAACTCAAAAACTAACAAATAATAAGAGAGAATTTTTTATTCTGTGTGTGCAAGAGATGTAATCTCCTGATGAGGGTCTACATTTTTCTGTAAACAGCAACCTGTAATGTTCACTTGCATTCACTATGCAGTGTCATGACTGAAGTACACAGCCTTTATTGAGGATGCTTGTAACTCATCACTGACAGAGACATAAGGGAACATGAGTCCTCCAACTGTTCATTATTTTCAAGCCTCTAATCGAGTCTGAGTATCTAAGAGACAAATCTCTACTGAGGCATCTGGCACTTGAGTCAGATTTCAATTGACAAATGCAGTCGCTTCAATGATATAAAAAGTATGGCATTCGAAATTTCTGTTATAGCTTTAATGTAATGCTTAGTGTTATAGTTTTCATTTCACAGACTTTTAAAGCTTGTGAATACTGGCTAGCTCTCAAACTTGAGTCACACAGTGACACTGTGCTTTCTATCAAATTCCTCATATAAAATTAGAAAACTGCTCTTTATCCAGTACTTAGTGGTCACTAATTAAGTCTGCCGATGTAGGATTTGTTGATGACTGTTTGTTTTTGATGACTGTTCCAGAAAGAAAATTTGGTTCTTTATGAATACTTGCACAAAACATTTCAAATCCCCCATTAAATGCACAGCATATAAATACATGGCAAACAAAAGCCTCGTAGGTTGGAAACAGTACTTGTATATTCAGTAATGACATCCAGTCACAGCATGCTCAGCAGCTAAGAGTGTGCTTTAGAAAAACAGGGGCACTTAAATCTGCTCAATAGTAAATGATGAATATTAGTACTTGAAAAGTCAGTGCTGTCCCCATGGAGTCACTCTGCATTGATCACAGTCGCTGTGTACAGCTGGAAGCCATATAAACCCCTGATGGCTACTGTGTAATTATAACCACTACATGATATCCGATTCAGTTCCAAGCTTCAGATGAAATGATGAAGGACAAATAAGAACTGCTCTGAACACACTGTGACTGCAACATTACAGTAAATAAGTTGATCTTTTGGACTGAGCAGCCTATTGTACAGAAAATCAGACTGAGATGGAGGTTGTATGGTCATGCTTGTCAATACAAAAGTATTGATCTAAGACGAGCTTCCGCTTGTCCATAAATTAAAAAAAATCTGAGGCATCTGAGACAAATAAAGAGCTATAGTGTATTTGTGTGTGTGTGTGCACGTGTGTGCGCACGTGTGTATGTAAGAGATGTGGAAGAGTTGTTATTATAACTAGAAAATTAAGATTTAACTTTGTCTGAAACAAGACGCTGAATCTTAACCAATCTGTATATACAGTATATGTATATTCTAAGATTATATATAATATTGTAGATTAGGCAGTTATAGCAAGACATCAGGCATCCATACATTATATAAGGGTGGGCGTGGAACAATATTAGCTCATGATACTTGGCAATGTTTACATAATATCACAATTAATAACAGATCACAATCTTTAGGTTTGCTAACAGCCACAAACAGAATTGTTAAAAATAAAAAAAAATAAATAAAAAAAAACTGTGAAACTGAGATCAATTACACTTGTATTTAATGTAAACAATTCAACCCCAAAGAGGAAAGAATAATACTTTTATCCGTTTACAGTTACATTTAATGTTGTGGAACATCTATGAAACAAGTTATTTCCTGTTATCACTTGCGTTACAGCAGCTATAAAGAGTAGTTCCCCCATCAGCCTCTCCTTTTTTCTCTTTACTGAATAAGCCAAAAAAATGCAGCTTGTTACTGAGAAACTGCAAAATGCAAAGTCTGCTCTGAAGACTTTCTAGTGTTGGAAAACTTCCTGAAATAAATAAGCATCTTCAAGGATATTCACTATATTATTCTGAAGTGAAACTATAATATACAGCTGTTTGGATTGTCTGGATTGTAATATGCGTGAGAAAACACAATATATACTTATATTAAAAAGTCAATATCCATCTTTTTCTTGAATGCAGAAGTCCCGCCTGGCTCATACCGGCTTTACATTTCCAGACTCTGGTCTTTATAGTCAAATTAGCGTATGTTTCCGGCTGATAATGTGACATTAAAGTGAAAATGGCTATAAAAAAAAAAAAAACATCTGGCTCCATAGTGCTGACACTTTACAGTGTCGCAATGACCGTCTTCTGACAGTGCCTCACCCGTCAAAGTTTAATGACTGGGTAGATGACATGAAGCTATGGCCTGAGGTTAGCTACACTGATATTATTAACTACTTCGTTTTCTCTGAAGACACTGATGGCTAAGAACTCCAAAATGACAAAAGCACAGAAGCATATAATTACCTGCACAGCAACACAATAGGCCAGGTTTTGTACAGGAAACATGGCGACTTTATTTTTTTGAAAGTAGACGTAGAGCCCAGTCAGAAAGTTAGCCAGGCTAAACATGCAGCTTGGGTAATGTTGAGAGAAAGCGGCGTGATAGAGACAGTTGCTTAAAACAAGCATTTTCCAGTAATTTCTTCAGGTCATTGCTGTTGTTGTGGCAACCAATGTCAACACAGCTTGACCCTGAGCTCACTTTTATTCTCAATAACTCAATAAACGGTTCTGTTTAATTACTTCAGCCGCTCTCTTTAGCCAGTTTTAATAAGGATTCCTATAGAGACTGGAAGAGGAAAACAGTACAGCGGATATTAGAATCCATCATGGCAGCGCTTATTGGTTTCCCGGGAAAAAGGTGGATAAGTTTACACAATATATAAAGATATACATAAATACATAAAAAAAATTTAAAAAAAAATAAAAAGTTGTTTCTGTTCAGCTGAAACATGCACACAGACAAATCTCCATTAACACATTGAGCTCTCAGGCACCAGCATCAAGAGACTGCAAGGTGCAGTATATAAGTCATGAAATATTTACTCCCTCATATCAGCATTCCTGCATTCATAGCACTCCACAGAAATTCAACATTTTTCAGTAATTTATGCAATCGAGTAAAATAACAGCAATGTGTAACGAGTCACTCTTGTAACTGAGCTCTTAAAGGCTTGCTGGTAAATGAGGGGAGTGTGATTTATAACAGTTGATCAATAGCAATCATTCGGCTTTTTGCAGAGCTCATGCTTCCAGAGCTTGGGATGAAATGGAAAGGTCCTCAATGGAAAAACACTGGAGGTTTCCCTGAATACTCTCCCAACACCTTTTTAAACAGGGAGAGCAGGCCATTTGATATTAATGAGGTAAAGCAAAATAAAACACTGACGGCACAGTCACCGGAGACACGGCTAGATGTCATACTGTGAGCGTTTTTTAATCTCTGCATTTGTAAGGCTTCAGAATTAATCCATCACGCTGGAGTTTAGCGGATTAAAAACCAGGCAAATAGTTAAAACACAAAACAGGACACTGTCCCAAAGACAAGCCCAGAATAGTTTCTGTGCACAAACAGATCTTACACAAAATGAACAAAATTTGAACCATCCTTTTGACTGGTGCACTTTTCTAAATGTCACAGTCATCATAGTTGACTGAAGGGATATACAGCTTTGTATGGTGGAGGGAACTAATCCTAGCTATTAACAACCATTAGCTGTAGATTTAAAGACTGCCCTGGAGGAAAGCAGTTTGATGTAGATACTGTTTGATTTGGAAGTGAGCGCTCCTCTTAGTCACCCAATTCCTCTGTGAGTTTTGTGAATGAGGATGCATCCCAAAATGGAAACTATCTGGATCCACTGATGCCCACATGGGGCTGCTTTGTGAAATGCCTGTGTGCTGATTTATACCACCACATAAACTGTAGGCAATGAAGGTATGGCATGACAATTCAGATTTTACCCAACCACAGCACACTGTCACAGACAGTGATTTATATGTGTACTCACAATTGTAGAGCATCCGGCACATCCAGGGTCGATCCATCCGTTACGATGAAGATCCAGGATCGTTGACAATAGAAAGGGATGGGAAATTAGATCATAAAACATTTTCATATTAACTGTCATGTGACAATGGTATAATAGCTTTCAATTCCTATAAAAAGCCTACGTAGCAATGGAACAAATAGAAGTCTGTGCAGATCTTGTATGTGGAGTTTCCAGACTCATCATATGGATCAGTGGTTTTGAGCAGCTGCCATTGTATTATGTAACGTAACATGCATTTCTTTCATTCTGAAATATCTTACTGCAGAGTAGTTTTAATTTTGCACAAATTATACAGACATGTAGATGAAAAATCATTTCAGCTGAACTAATAGTCTAATGGAGGAGAGAGAGGTGAATTTTCTTTGCTTGACAAATGTATAAAGTTTCAAGCATTAAGCACAATACTGGAAGATAAACATGGTGCTAATGGGGAAAATGAAAACACACCAAACACAGTGAAAGAGGGACATGTGAATAAATCAGCTATTAAATTAATACCAACAGAGACTCCTTCTTCTCTGCTAGACTACAGATATGGCAGATTTCATTTCTGTAAGCAGGTCAGTGAAAATCCCAACCTTCACACATTCCACTAGAAAATCTTTAACACTCATTTATATTGTAAAATCAGCTGTCAAACCCTGTAACCCGAGAAACACCTCCAGCAGTGAGTGTGTGTGTGTGTGTGAGAGAGAGAGAGAGAGAGAGAGAGAGCCAGTGCAGTGAAACAGGCGACCGACATCAAACACTGAACACCACCAACAACAAACAATTACAGCCTACTAAACAAACAAACAAACAAACAAACAAACACGCCCTAAACTAACTACAACAATCTAATGGAATGGAAGTGTAATTAATATTGTGCTAGCATCTAGGCTACCTAGTAACGTAAGCAGCACAAACAGATGTTCCACCGCAAAGCCGTTATGTGGGACGAGTCGCATTTAAAAGACTTACATACCTGTTCACAAATTCAGTTTAGTTACTCCAGAAAACAGCCAGCCAAAATCACAAGCAAGCTATCCAACACGCGTAGAAAGGAGACCTGAAAGCCAGTTACTTGTACACACGCACCCTCACGCGAACACACGCGCGCACACGCGCACACCAACACGCGCGCCCGCGCGCGCACACACATTTCTCCTGAGTGTGATGTAGATGCAAAACCCTGAAGCCTGCCTTCTAATAGACGCCCCTTTCCTGCTCACGCGCACAGCTTTGCAAGCCACGCCCACTTATGATAACAGAGCATGCCATGGTGGAACGCTATTGGCCAACTCAGGTGCCATTCCAAATTAACCTGCTTTTACAAGTATTGTTCAGAAGTAATTAGTACACTAAGCACATTAAATAAACTACATGATAATGGATTAGTAGCTATAGGCTACTACTGCTGTAACGTGGCAAAGATATATGTATATATATATATATATATATATATATATATATATATATATATATATGTAAAACATTAAACATTAAAACCACTGACAGGTGAAGTTATCTCGTTACAGTGGCACCTGTCAAGGGGTGGGATTTATTAGGCAGCAAGTGAACAGTCAGTTTTCATCCCATAGTCGATGTGTTGGAAGCAGGAAAAATGGGCAAGCGTAAACATCTGAGCGACTTTGTCAAGGGCCAGTTTGTGATGGCTAGATGACTGTGTCAGGGCATCTCCAAAACAGGTCTTGTGGGATGTTCCTGGTATGCAGTGGTTAGTACCTACTAAAAGTAGCCCAAGGAAGGGTAACCAGTGAACAAGTGACAGGGTCATGAGCGCCCAAGGCTCATTGATGCACGTGGGGAGCGAAGGCTAGCCGGTCTGCTCCGATCCCACAGAAGAGCCGTAGCAAAAGATTGCTGAAAAGGTCAATGCTGGCTACGATAGAAAGGTGTCAGAACACACAGCGCATCATAGCTTGCTGTGTATGGGGCTGCGCAGCCTCAGACCGGTCAGAGTGCCCATGCTGACTCCTGTTCACCGCCAAAAGCACCTACAATGGGCACGTGAGCAACTGAACTGGACCTTGGAGCAATGGAAGAAGGTGGCATGGTCTTATGAATCACGTTTTCTTTTACATCATGTGGATGGCCGGGTGCATGTGCGTAGCTTACCTGGGGAAGAGATGGCACCAGGATGCACTATGGGAAGAAGGTAAGCTGGCGGATGCAGTGTGATGCTCTGGGCAATGTTCTGCTTGGGTCCTGGCATTCATGTGGATGTTATTTTGACACGTACCACCTACCTAAACATTGTTGCAGACCAGGTACACCCCTTCATGGCAATATTCCCTAATGGCAGTGGCCTCTTTCAGCACGATAACACACCCTGCCACACTGCAAAAACTGTTCAGGAACTGTTTGAGGAACATAACAAAGAGTTCAGGGTGTTGACTTGGCCTTGAAATTCCCAGATCTCAATCTGATCGAGTATCTGTGAGATGTGCTAGACCAACAAGTCCAATCCATGGATGCTCCATTTTGCAACTTACAGGACTTAAAGGATCTGCTGCTAACGTCTTAGTGCCAGATACCACAGCACACCTTCAGAGGTCTTGTGGAGTCCATGCCGCGATGGGTCAGAGCTGTTTTGGTGGCACAAGGCGGACCTACACAATATTAGGCAATTGGTTTTAATGTTATGGGTTATGAGTGTATATTCCAATTATTGCAGAAAACTTTGAACAGAGGAATGCTGTTAATTTAAAAAAAAAAGCTATAAGTAAATGAAAATATACACAAAGTTTTTAGGAAAAACATAGTACCTGATATTAATAAATGTTTTTGTTAGGTGGGAGGAAACCCACAAAGACACAGTGTGAATACAGGTGGACAGACAGTAACTCCACACAGACCCAAGCTCAGGATCGAACTGTGGACCTTGGAGGACTCCAGAGCTCTGAGTTGGCAACACTGCTATGCCACCACACTGCCCTGTTGATATATTATTAAAAGAGAATTGTATTTTTATAGTGCCTTTTTTCACTTACATATCATCTCAGTAAGCAAATCTCCAAAACCTAGTTGAAGCAGCCAAACTTCCTCTAAGCAGAATTGGGAATGATGAGTTATCATTTCTAAAAATTATCACTGGAATCTTTATACTGAAGTAAGAAAGACAGTGAGCAGTTGATCAAGGAAGAGTGAGCCACAGCTTGAAGGGGCTCAGGATGGCAGGAGTAACAGCTTTTATGCCTCAGGGTAGGGAGCATGTGGCCGGGGTAGTGAGTGAGGTAAGAAGGAGAAGAGGAGACAAACCCTTTTGTGTAGTAGAGGAATTCATGCATAACTTCTTTAAAATGATCTGATCCATGAGACTTATTAGTATACAACCATGCCATAAACCATGGAAACTCCAGTCTACAGAGGGAGAGACTAAAATAATGCAGGTCTAGTAAGATATCTTGAGAAAAAAATAGTTTCGAGCTTAGAGGAGGGACAACTTTGCTGCAGGCAAATAGACTCCATGCCAAGGCTGTTTTTTTTTTTGTTGAAGCTATTGTGCTACTGTTGCTATTTGATGGATTATTCAGAGTAAAGCTATCACCTGGAATAAAGATATATTCTTCCTCTCCCAGACTTTCAAAGTTAAACACTGAAAGCTGAGTGACCATGGGGGATTTTACTTCAGTGGATCAGAGCAAAGTCAGTACACAGTCTGTTATTGCTATACAGCAACACTCTAGTTTGTTACCATTACAGCATCACTCGAATCAGATATGATGTGATAACCTGAGGCAATCTCCTGCTTTTGCTTAGCTAAGATGTGACATTTTGCTGCTCTTAAGCTTCTCAAAACGTCTGCAGTCAAGAATCCTTTTCAGAAGGGAACACATATCATAGACCCTCTTCTGATTACAGCACAGGATAGTTTTACGATTATAATCTACTGCTTTTCTACATTGCCCATAAACAGTGGTCCAGAGAATATCAGGAACGTTAACTTTACAGGTAATCATAAAACCCAGATTAAATGTACTTCTTTTACATTGTTAAATATACCATGATTTGTAATAATTCTCATAGAATTACATTTAATTAATTATATATGTATAATGTAATTATATTTAAATTAATATAATTATATATATACATTTTTACAACACTGAGATTTTAAACTTAAAACAAACAAACAAATAAATAAACTGTTGTTGTTGTTGTTGTTGTTGTTGTTGTGGGCCTTTTTATTTATGCATTTTCCACAGAACCCAAATTGGTTATTAGTAAATTAAGAAATGAAGAGTTTTCTATAAGAAACACACTAGTGCCATAAATTCAAACTTCTTTAACACAAGTGACCTTTCAATTTAACATATATTTATAATAACTAAATAATAACTATAACAATTAGTTCAACTTCAAGAACATAACTGAAATTCTTAGTGTACATGCAATTTCATTTGCAATTTAGAATAAAAACATATAATGGTTTCTCGAATAAAGATTTTAGGGTTATGGTGTCAGTAAGAGTGGTTGTAAGAGAAAATGCAGTAAAAGTGGTCCTGGGCATATTTCCTTGAAGCTAGGTATCGTGCAACCTAAGGCAATGTGCAGTGTGTTGATGCAAACTTCGTACAGTCAGATACCTTGTGCAAAGTGCACACTGCAGCATTTATACATTCGGTAAATCAGCATGTGTAAGAAGAAGATGGAGGTGGAAGTGGTAGAGTGTGGCAGGTGTTTATGAGTCTGACAGCCTGCGGGTATGTGCTATCATGGCATCTAGATATTCTGGCTGTTGCTCTGGTACTGTTTACTAGACTTCATTAATGTGACTATCTATAACAACTTTGATTTACTTTTAGTTGATAGTAATCCCCTTCATTACATCATCCAGTCATTACAATAATAATGATAAAACTGTACACAATCTGGATACACAGCATGGACCTCTGGCCCCACTTTGAGAACTACTTTTTGAAACTGTATATATGACTGATTTGCCTATTACATATGGAACACACTGAAAAGTAATTTCAACCTGAATTTCCTACTGCCATATTCAGATAATCACTAACTCCAGGCTGCCAGCCAAGCTGTGAATGGAGCAGAGCAGGGCTCTTGCAAGATCAATACAAACACCATGGGAAGCAGGCTATAAGTATAAAAGTGTATCTGCTGATTAAATGCTGATTATATGATTATTTTTAGATTTCTAACTTCATACTATCAGATGCAATTTTGTAGACAGACTCCACCTCACCACAGGGTCTCTGGGATTCTCACAAACCTCAGTCCAGAGAGCAGGCACACAGGTCTGCCAAGCTGCCAGGTTGATCAAGAAAAATAAAGAAATAAAGAGCATTAAAATGCAAAACCATCCTGTGAGAAAATTATGAATAGCTACAATAATGCACAGAGAGGATTACTTACCCAGAAACACCCTACTGACTATCTGCTCTGTCTGAGCACCGAGGTCACATCTTACCCTCTGCCCAAGATGCATAATGCAACATTATTAATGTGCATGCCTGCTTTCATTACTCCAAATGTGTCAATGGGTAATGCTCTTTAAATTGACAAGAGCAGGCATTTGCCTGATGAGTCTGATGTGCTTTGGTTGTGCATCATTATAACCGGATTATTTCGTGCAACACTAGCATGATAATTATCCACTTATTTTATTGGTTTGGTTAAAAGAAGAAGAAGAAAAAAAAAGATCAGTCATAAAACATGTACTCTACCCCCAGATAATATTCAACTGATTACACATAGATTTTTTTTCACAGATAGGTGAAACACACATGAGCTCCATTAACATGACCTTCATTTCAACAAGTGTACAGGCGGGATATTACACAAATTATTTTATCATCGTACCTTTGGATCTTAGTGCTAATGTTCTTCTGAAAATTCCAGACAGAAAAAGGAAGGACACTTAGCAAATGTACTATTTTGGTTATTCTCCAGGTTATTTTCATGATTTCTGCCTGACATTACATACCCACCCCCATAGGGTTTATTATTCAGTAACTGCATACTGTATAATAGCTCAATAAACATAAGCTAGGATATGTAGAATCTGTCTACAAGTCTATGGAGTAAAAAAAAACTTCTAAATACTTTGAACGTATTACAGGATTTGACGAGGGCCAGTCATAACTACTCTTTTCAGAACTGTCATCATCAGATGAGTCCATTATTAAAATAATAATAATAATAATAATAATAATAATAATAATAATGAAGAAGGAGAAGAAAATTAACATTTTAAACTTTTTACAAAAAAGATGATCTCAGCTTATTTATATACAGCACATCACTGCTTTAACACCCCATAAGAAACGGAGGAGGACAGTCTGCGAGGAGGTAATGAGGAAGAAACACTGAGAGAACCTCAGCAGGGGGAGCTCATCCTCTTCTATCCTGTACTGGGAATCAGATCAGTTAATCCGAGAACTTTAGTTTACATTGAATAGAGGTTTATACCATTCTAATATACTAGTTTTACTATACTACACCAATATACAATGCAAATATACAAAACAAATGTTCACTATGTTGATCATTGCTCATGATAGCTTTATTCATTTTCTTCCAACCTGTAGTCATCAGCCATAAGCAGAAAGTATTACAATCTTGCCACCTAGTGGTCAAAGCAAACACTGGCTCAAATTTTCTGATGAATAGACATTTACATTAATTTACATTTACATTACACTTACATTTATGGAATTTGGCAGATGCCCTTATCCAGAGCGACTTACAGAAGTGCTTGGAAATCTCTATCAAGAAATACATCCTGATACTGGTTCACTAGGTCACAGACTAAGAATACCATCAGTCTACTAAAAACTCTGTTGGGGAGGTAATAAGAGAAGCATACTATATATATATATACATATATATATATATATATATATATATATATATATATATATATATATATATATATATATATATATATAGACGTTGTTTGAAGACTGCCAGTGACTCAGCTGTTCGGACATCTAGGGGAAGTTCATTCCACCACCTAGGTGCCAGAACAGAGAAGAGTCTTGATGCATGCCTTCCTTGTACCCTGAGAGATGGTGGGACCAGTCGAGCAGTGCTAGAGGATCAGAAGGAGTGTGGTGCAGTGTGAGGTTTGATAAGTGCTTTGAGGTAAGTGGGTGCTGGTCCGTCTTCAGCTTTGTAGGCAAGCATCAGTGTTTTAAATCTGATGCGGGCAGCTTCAGGAACCCGCTGGACGGAGAGTAGCAATGGGTGGTGTGGGAGAACTTAGGAAGGTTGAAAACAAGTCATGCAGCAGCGTTCTGGATCAGTTGCAGAGGTTGAATGGCACTCAGAGGCAGACCTGCCAGGAACAAGTTGCAGAAGTTCAGTCTCGAAATGACAAGGGTCTGAACAAGCACCTGAGTGGCCTGTGTCGATAGAAATGGACAAATCCTTCTGATGCCGTAAAGAAGAAATTGACATGAGCATGTCAGATTAGCAATGTGAGAGAAAAAAGACAGTTGATTGTCCATGGTTACCTCAAGGATGTTTGCAGTGACCGAAGGTGAGATCAGAGAGTTGTCCAGGGAGATTGCAAGATCCTGACAAGCAGGACTTTATTCTTTAAATATTATGCTAATTCAGTTGTTTCTGTGTTATAATTGTCTCACTTGGGCACAGACTATTCTGACCCTTGTGTACAATTAGCCATTCTGAGTTATGGTCAGAACTAAATCCTAATTTATAGTTTTCCAAAGTTTTTTGTCCTGGACTTCTTTCAATTGCTCCTTGGTCTTAATGATGTTGACTGTTTAGTTATGTCCTCTAACAAACTCGGGGTCTTCCAGGAGCATGTGTTTTGAGAACACATGACACTTTAATTGCACACTAAATTAACTGTGACTTCTGATGGTAGCTGGTTTATTCAAAACTAATTTAGGGCTTTAACAGGCAGCAACTTTTACAGTTTGTCTAGTAAATAATTTTGCAAACTATATTTATTTTTCCACCCCTATGTATATGATGGGTTAATTTGTGTAGATTCATGATATTTAATCTTAAATAAGATCAGTTCCAGGTTGTAAAAAATGTAGAGAAAAGTTTAAGGAAGGTAATATTTATGCAAGCCACTGTACCTTTTCTGAGGAGGTTGAGAAGAGCCAGGGTGACCACCTTAGATTTGACATCAATATACACTGGTTGCATTCGTCCCATCCTCGAGTGTGGCTGCCCAGCATGGCATGAAAATTTGGTGCAAGCTTTGTCAAACCTGATTAAGAGTCTCCAGACATGTGCATGCCCAATCATCAATGACATATTCTGTTTATCAAAAGCTCCTAAAACTCTTGCACTGCCTACACTTCAAGATAGAGGAAATGCATTGTAGAGTGAGTTTGCTTTCAGTCTTCAAAGCTCTCCCTTCAGAGACTGGCTACCACCTTCCATGGCCTAGACATCTAGCTGGCAGATTAGTATGAATAAATTACAGATCCCCAAAGATGAGAACTGATAGATACTGAAAGTCACCGATCCCATTCCTAATAATTTTTTAAGCTCTTGTTATCATTTAGATGAGGTCTTTATACATTTATCCTTTTTTCCTACCTTCATTAATGTATAACTAAGCTTTAAATAAATGTAAATAGTAAATGCTCACATAATTCGGCTTTGTAAAACATCCACATGAGTGTAAAATAAAATCCAATCCAAAATATAATTTGGTGAAAACCAAATATTTTTGTATTTGGTCTGTTAGGACCTTGAAATAATAAAGGATCATGTTAAAGGAAAATTAAAGAACCATAGCAGAACATTACATTTAGGGCTTAATTATGCTGTAAAAATACTACTCTAGTGTATTGAATATTGACTAAATGAGAACATTGCTAACAGAAATGATTAACAATTGCTTTCTCACTCTTTAACAAAAAATTTTATTCTTAGTACAACACCTTGAGCTGTATAGTATTTTTTCAAACCTGCAAAACGTACGTTAAGTTATAAAACTTTTATTCATAAATTGGTGATTGGTGTGAAATTGATATTAAAGATTTATCGAATAGATCTGTTCTGTATCGAACACATTCCTCTATGTTCATGTTTTAATTATACCACATAATATTCACTGAATTTTACATGGTCATTGAGTTTGTGGACTGGGATATTTTTATACTTATGTATGCAGAAATAAATGATTTAACAATGCAGTAGGTCCTGACTTGTCCTCGTTATGTCACGAATGCCATTTCGGTAAAATGCAATAATGAAATATTGATCAGTACGTTTTATTATTTACTTTTGCTCTGAAAATGTGACATCAGCTAGTGTGGCTATAGGCCCTCTCAGGAAAAGAAATATGTGTCCAAGAAAAAATAATCTGTCTGTATTGGTAGTGGTAGTAATTGTACGTTACTCTGATTGGGACAGATTCCTGCTCAGATTTGACCTGGGTATAAACAAAACTTATAGCAGGTGGCTGTTATGGAGCTCATCATATACATACAATACCTGATATTTGCATATGACGGAATATTTGCATATGACGGAACATAACACTATTATGATATTTTGATATACTGTATATGAAAGGTATAGCTTATGTGAGTGAAATAATAGAAGATCTCATCTCTTGTCACAGCAGTGAAAAATATAATCTAAAGAGCCTTGGTGTCACATTTGACAGTTTACTCTACTCTCTTTCAGTCCTTACATCAATAATATTTCATGTGTTGCCTTCTTCCACCTTTGAAATATTGCCAGACGCCGCCCTTCCCTATCTTATCACAGCACTCAAGTTCTTATTCATGCTCTGGTAACATCCTGTATTGACTACTGTAACACCATCCTGTTTGATGTATCTGATAAACTTCTCCACCGGCTCCAAATTATTCAAAACTCAGCTGCAAGAATTATTACTCGCACAAAGTCCACTGACCATATCACACCCTCTCTTATTCAGCTCCACTGACTACCTGTCCAACAACTATAACTTCACTATATAATTCTACTGCTCATGTTCAAAGCCATTCATAATCTGGTTCCCTCCAACCTTTCAGATCTTCTCCATCCTTATACCCCCGCCCGCTCTCTACGATCCTCCTCAGCTGCTCTGCTCACTGTTCTAGCTTTTAAACTCAGTACTATGGATGCCAGAGCTTTCAGTTACTCTGGAACTCACTCCCACTGCATGTCCGTCAGCTGGACTCCATCTCACAGTTCAAATCCCACATTAAAACACATTTGTTTAAATTAGCTTTATCTATTTTAATTTTGTGTATCTATTTTAATATTCTTATTGTATGCTGTTTTTCTTGTGGTACTGTAAGGTGTCCTTGAGTGTTATGAAAGGTGCCAACAAATGAAATGTATTTATTATTATTATTATTATTATTATTGTTGTTGTTGTTGTTGTTAACCTTGTAGAGCACTTTATGGTTCATAGAACTCTTGTTTTTCTCTGATCACATGCAGAGGATGGTGGAGTATGAAAGATTGCATGAACATCTATTGCACCATGGGTAATCGCATCCAGTTCATGAAGTGCATTTTCAAAGCTATGTATGATAAGAATTGAGATGTGACTCTCCAGTACATCCAGCTTGATGAATTCTCCACTCAAAATCTCCACTCAGATGTGGAGTGCTTAGGTTTCATGTATTTTTTCTGATAATACAGAAAAACACATATCACCCATATATAGTGCTTTTATAAACAGCAGAAACTTAAACTACTTCAGTGCTGAAAATCCTGAGAGCTATAGTATGAAACTGGATGTATAATGGATGTGGTGGCAGATTTGTGTTGGATCAGAGTGTAGCAGTCGACCTGAACCTGAAAGTCTGACCTGAAAGCATTTAGATTTAATAACATAGTTCAGATTGAGAA
The DNA here is from genome assembly GCF_027358585.1 of Pangasianodon hypophthalmus. Lineage (NCBI taxonomy): Eukaryota > Metazoa > Chordata > Actinopteri > Siluriformes > Pangasiidae > Pangasianodon > Pangasianodon hypophthalmus. The sequence continues at coordinate 5,155,860 of NC_069710.1, forward strand.
CATGTCTGGATATGTATACATTCACTGCTTTCTTCCTCGAACAGACAGCTGAATCATAGGCAATGGTAAATCAACATTACAATGCTAAAGGGAAATGAAAAAGAATAGTTTGTGTTGCAACCTCCTGGAGCACAGCATCTGTCCTTTCTGGATAATATAATTTCAGTAAGAGTAAACTGAAGTAACACACAGTAGTGCCATAGAAACCACTGGTACAGAGGTAATATTATATCATTATGTCCTCAGCTGCTACGTTTAACTTATTTGATAGATATTTTAGATTAGACAGCTTCAGTTAGAGACTGTAGCTGAATATTAATGAATATAACTCTCCAGGAGTGGGATGGTATATACATGTGTGTGTGTGTGTGTATATATATATACATATATATATATATATATATATATATATATATATATATATATATAAACACACACACACACACACACACACACACACTGATATATATATATATATATATATATATATATATATATATATATATATATATATATATATATATACACACACACACACACACACACACATGTATATACCATCCCACTCCTGGAGAGTTATATTCATTAATATTCAGCTACAGTCTCTAACTGAAGCTGTCTAATCTATATATAAATTCCTCTCATTTGCTGAAAAAAGTGATTCTGATATATATTACTGCAGTTAATTCCTGCATAATGATAATGTCAGGTCAACTGCTAGTTAATTAGAATACATACCATCCAAGTCACCTAATCATCACTTAAATCCTGAGTAAAAATCATGATAATAGGAGAGAAATTATATTCGTTCAATTACGAGCAAAGTATCTATAGTTTCAGCACTTGCTAATATTCAAAGCATACTGAAAGATTTAATGTAACATGTTGGAGAGAGCATGACAGAGGAAAATGAGAGAGCACAAGCGAGTGAGTGAACAAGAGAGAGAGGGAGAGAGAGAGAGAGAGAGAGAGAGGCTTCATGGGAACAGCAAATTCCTATAACTGCTAGTTTTGGCTGTGCTAAAGGTCATCTACACCTGAATGCCATAGCTGTACCGGTTAGACAGAGAGAAAGAGAAAGAGATGGAAAGATAGAGGGGGTAAACAAGGGTTGAGCATTGTATTACACCGAGGAAGAAGAATGATGCAAAGATCATCATTACAAATTAGTTTTTAGTTCACTTACTTTTAGCACCAATTGTGTTTATGTATTATTCCATATTAAAGTAGAAATGATGTACACATAAATTCATTCATCTTCAGGAAGCACTTTATTCTGGTCAGGGTTGTGGTGGATCCGGAGCCTGTCCCAGTAACACTAGGTGCAAGGCAGGAGTACACCCTGAACTGGATGAACCATTTCAGGGCACCATGCACACACACATTCACACACACACTTATACACAGGGGCAATTTTTAAATAGCCCATACACCTACTGGCATGTTTTGGGGAGATGGGAGGAAATCAGCAAACCCAGAGCAAACCCATGCAAACACAGGGACAACAGAAGAATAGGGAAAGCACAGAAACTCTGCACAGACAACAACTGAAGCTCAGGATCGAGCCTTGGAGCTGTGAGACAGCAATGCTACCCACAGCACTAGAAGTAATATGTATATCAATACATCACTTATTTTCAATGATAACTATAATGATATAATTGCAGGGTTTGTGTCCACGTGTTTAGTTTTGAGTCAATAACTGAAACACAGACACTGATTTGTTTGTACCTCTCTTGTTTCCTGTACCTCTTTTTTACAAATAAGTCTACAATGTACTGATGTTCAAGTATGTATTTAGGTCAGTGTTACTTGTGAGACTGAAGCAAGAATAAAAGGTGGAACATAAATAACAACACAATTTGGACTACATGTGCAAAGTATGGCTGTTTAGAAGAAAACAAAAACCTAATTTAAACTACTGCATGGTGTATTAGTCAAGGCTGTGAGCTCTCCTAGGCTGAGGGTTACACACTGCTCAAATACTTAAATAGCATGCAGAGATTCTTCAAATTAAAGAAACATCTTTGAAATTATATCAAATGGTTCTTTAAAAATAGGAAAAACATAACACAGAGCATAGCATTTTCCCTAGAACCTGGCTATAAATTTAGCAAATGTTTTCAGTGGCACTTAAAAGCTGTTCTGATGCATTGAGTAAAACAGATGCCAAAGAATCTCATTTCTATGACTTTATTTATTGATTAGCTCACTAATATTGTTGCATTTACTGCTCCAAAGGAAGGGTGAAGATACATGAGATTTGATGAAGCATCTTAAGTTCAAAATTGTGTGCTAAAGTTACATCACAAAATAATGACCAACAATAATACTGATGTAATATTAAAATCAACTGCTAGGCTAGAAGAGTGAATCTCACTTATTAGTGCTTAATGTCAGATGGGGTTACAAAAAAGTTAAATCTAGCCTACATGATTGAGCTGCAATATAGGATCATTCTGAATGTTTAAGGTGAACTTGTACCAAAAACAACAACCAAATAATGTAAACCTCACACACTTATCTTCTACCAGAAGGACTAACCTTTTGACATCTTCTTTAGAAATGTCTTCAGGAAACAGCTTAACTTTTTCCACTACCAAAACAATGATTCAATAACCTAAATATAAAGCACAAAGTTTTTATATTTTGTGCTTTATCCTGTTCGGGTTAGGTTGTGGTGTATCCGGAGTCAATCTGGAATACTGGGCACAAGGCGGAGACACACCCTGAATGGTGGAATTAATCTATCTCAGGGTAAAACACACATATTCACACCTAGGGGCAATTTAGTGTAGGCAATCCACCTACCAGCATGTTTTTGGATGGCGGAGGAACCCGGAGAACACAGGAAGACGATCACACAAAACACCAAGACTCCACACAGACAGTAACCCAAGCTCAGGATCTAATCGGGGACCTGGAGCTGTGTGTTCATTTGTTCATGCATGTTAATGAGATTATGGCATCATTATTTCGATAGTAAACTATAGTTGTGGTCAATAAACAATGAAACAAACATGTTAAGCTGTTTCCTTATAATGGGATTATATGAAGAAGAAAACAGTTAACATCAAAATTATTGTGCATGTGAGTGATTTGTTGCGTGATCAACATTTTTGTACATTAAGCCACATTAACCTTTTTTATGATTGGCATTTTAGAATGATAATCCTCTTTAAATCAACTGCTATAATCATATTTAATTTAAGTAGCCTGAGTTTACAATTTGTGTCTCATGCACCATCTCTATATACACATTATTTTATATATGTATTGTAAACTAAAGCTGTTATATTAAAAATAATTATTTTCATGCATGAAGCAAGCATGAGCCATAAATGAGTAATTAATTTTAATCTAAGTCAATCACATGTTGTTTGACAAGTACTTATTCTGTCATTTATATTTAAAAACAATGGAGATGAGACAAGTAAGTAGACATCATCATAGGAACGTGTAGTCTGAACTCATCCTGATGAAAAACAGAGGGCTTGTAGGTGTAGTCTATGCATTGCTTTAATATAGTGTAAAATCAGATTAAACCTGGACGTTATGTGGTGGTGTTTCAATACCAGAATCGCAAAGACTACTTTGACATCAGTTTCATGGTTCTAGTTTATATTTGAGAAAATACTGCAACATATGAAGATTGTGATTATGTTTTTGATACAAGGAACGCTGATTGAAGATGGCATGGTTCAACATACTATATGGTACTATACACTTATAATCAATTACAAAACACACTTAGGATTTCAGGAACACTTCAAGGGAATAATGATTGTTTGAATAGGTGCTTATGATTCTGATGGTTCATTGTGCTAGAGGGTGGACATAGTTCAGAATTCAGGCACAAAGCATTACAGCCATTTCTAAACAGGCAAGACGTCTAAAAAGAAACATACAATTGTAATAAAAACTCTTCTTCCTCATTCAAATGCAAACATAATATGTCTCCCACAGGCAGATGACATTTCAAATAAGATATTGCTATGTCTTAAGTCAAACCATTAAAATAATCTGGTTAATTTAAAAAAAAGTGCAAAGACACTACAGTATAAAATACATGCTGTTGAGACAGCAACTCCCCATTAATTAACTAGAAAGAAACACACTGGTGGACAGGTGGAACAGCCACATACTGTTTTTCTACTGTAAATACAAAAATGAAACCTTGTAGAGATGTGCTACCACAATTTTTTTGTTTGTTTTTTTACTTTTTTTTTTTTGCTTTTCCTCATTTTTGCTTTGCTTATTAAATAGCAATTATAAATGTTTCTGGCATGCCAGCATGTTTTTAATGCTCTTCTCTGCAATGCAAGTTTTTTTTTTTTATTTCATTCTTGGTCTGGGAAGGCATTAAACGTGATTCCAAAGAAAGGAAGATAATATACTCATTAGTACCCAAGGCAGTACAGCAAGTTAATGTATCCATTTTCACTGTAAGAGCAAAAGGGAAAATATCCATTGCTGTAATGACTTTAGTATGTAATGTCTCTAATAAACCTCACGTTGCAAGTTCACTGATCCAATCCGTTGGCTCAGTTAGAGTTCTACACTCTCTATTTCCAGGTCCTCTAAGGTAGTGTCTGATTGGGAAATCATCACCAGTTTTTCTTTGTTTGAGTACTGTCTGATCATGCCATGGTCAGGTTCATTGCAGACACCTTCCTCCTGGACAAGGGGACTTTTTGAAACTTGCCCTTTAGACAGAAGTTCAGAAGAACTCCCACGACTAAAACTTGTCACATCAGTGGACTCAAAAGACTCCCCTCCAAGACCCTCGAGTTTGATATAACCCCCACTGCCTGGGCCATCTAGTCGAGGACAGCTACGTCGCCTGGTTCGCTCCTTGTGCCGGTCCACGGGGGTGGACGGGCAGATTCCCAAGTCAATGGACCTGGAGTAGTCTGATAGGGCACTTAAGGACAGGTGAGAGCCTGTCACTTTAGGGCCAGGGGATGCAGGAAGGAGTTGCACCCGAGAGCCTTGAAGGGAGAGGTGTGACATCTCTTGCAGGCTGTCGCTACCCTTATAAACTTCCACTGAATCCTGGGAAAGAATGGTTCGAGTTTGAGGAGTCTTCACTTTGGCTTTGGTGATGCTCCCTGATGCCACTAGAGACTCTAAGCAATGACGAATAGCATCCGAATCCAGACACTCACTTCTGATCTCCCCGGTTTTATCTGAACCCCTTCTGTTTCCTGCCGTCCTGTGGTTGAGCCTGATCAGTGGTAGTGTGAAAGCATTGACTGAGGAGGTCACAATTGTTTTGGTCTCCCTTTGCTTGGCCTCTGGTGATTGATCCCTGCAAATGCTATACACTGTGTCTGTGATGGCAAGACTATCCAAAGGTAAGTCTTCCAGTTTGCCAGTAGATGACTTTCTGGATGAGGGCAGGCTGTCCTGGTCCTGTTTGAAAGAGCCTGAAGATGGCCATGAGCCCTTTGCTAGCATAGCAGCATTGTATACAGAGCCTGGATTGCCTTCTAGCCCCTTTGATTGCATATAGTTCACAAATCCATTGAGTGAAGCATTGTCCTTGGATCGCAAACTGTGAATATCAATAACAGTTGAATAAATGTCCCTAAGGTTAATGATTTTTGTCTTTTTGTCCCTGTTTTCATGCAGCACTGCATTAGCACAAATGAACAGGAAGATACCAATGCCCATAATCAATGGTCCAAACACTTTTAGTTTGTCTGAATGTAAATGTCTGTTTAAAAACTCAGCAAAGACACCCAACTTTGGCGAATCCTCAGTTGTGCCATTAGTATAATTAGAGCTTACAACATCTTTATCCAGCGGATAGATAAGCTTACCACTAGTGGTCCAGTTCACTGCTTTGGGTCCTCCTCTGTCATCAGTCCAGGTTGGTTTCTGTAAACCCTTAACTGTGAGCAGTCCTGGGTAAAGCGGACTTCCTTTAGGCCAGTAGCCTAGTACAGCCAAGGCAATCCCAACAAGCAGCACAATAATGCCCAGTGCAGCAATCAGCCCGGAGACTGAACAGAGCTTCAATTTGCCCTTGACCACCACCACCTCATTCTTTCTCTTCTTCTTGGCTTTTCTCCTGCGCTTGTTCTCTGCCCGGTTTTTGGCACGGAGGGAATCTTGGCGTCTTGCTGAGATTCGCAGGAGGCCTCCAGTAGCAATCATAATGAGGCCCGAACTGGTGATCAACTAATCATCCTGTGTTTGACAGAAAGACAGAGCAAGAATCAGATTGACAGTAATCAGTATTCTGATATATATAAGTAAACATCAGTAATATACAGTGTATTACAGTAAATACACAAGTTTAATCTATTTTAAATAACTTGAGTCCTTACACAGAAGCATATATGCAGTATATGGCCAAATGTATGTGCACATCTGACCATCACACTCATATGTGGGTCTTCCTCAAACTGTTGTCACAAAGTTGGAAGCACACACTTGTATAGGAAGTCTTTGTATGCTGTAGCATTAAGCGTTCCCTTCACCAAACGTATTCCAGCATGACAGTGCCCCTGTGCACAAAGTGAGGTCCATGAAGCATAGTTTGCCAGGGTTGGTGTGAAAGAACTTGAGTGGCCTGCACAGAGCCCTGACCTCAACCCCAGTGATCATTTTTGAGATGAATTAGAACGCTGACTGTGTGCCAGGCCTCCTCATCTGAGATTAGTGCCTGATCTCACTAATACTATTGTGCCGAATGGATAACGCACACTCCAAAATCTAGTGGAAAGACTTCCCAGAAGAGTAGAGGTTATTATAACAGCAAAGGGGGACTAAATCTGGAATGAGACATTCAAAAAGCACACATGGGTGTGATGGTCAGGAGTCCACAAACTTTTGGCCCTATAGTGTATAATGCAACCCCTAACTACCCTGACAAAGAAGCAGTCTTTTCAGTCAATCATTAAAGCATAATAATAATAATTACACAGTAATTTGTACACATAATGTAGACATTCGCAGGGTCCCTGGAGGACTAGTGGTTAGGCCATGGTGCTCTCACCGCCACAGCCTGGGTTCGATTCCTGGCCAGGGAACCAACCCCAGTCACTGGGGTTGGGCAAGACAGTGCACTCCCAGTGCCGGTCTGAAACCCAGATAAAATTGGGGAGGGTTGCATCAGGAATGGCAACCAGCATAAAAACTGTGCCAAATCAAAATATGCAGACCAATGATCTGCTGTGGAAGACCCTCATTAGGAGCAGCCGAAAGAAGAAGTACAATGTAGACTTTTGCAAATATTTATATATAGGGGTTTAACTACAGGATAACGCAGAGGATAAGCAATTACAAAGCATGCAAAATTGTATATCATAACATGGAATAATAATAAGAATAATAATACAGTTTCACACTGCTTTAGAGACATGCTTTTATTCCTTTAGTCAAGGTGATTGTTAACTGATGTCTGCATACAATTTGATTATTAAAGGCGAGTGTCTTAAAGGCTTTACTGTATCATATATCTCTGAATCATATTCAGTTGTGAGGACTCCATATCATTCATTTATCTTCTGTAACTGCATTATCCTGGTCCGGGTCATGGTGGAGCCGAAGCCTATGCCGGGAACATTAAGCACAAGGCAGGAATACGCCCTAAATGAGATCCCATTGCAGAGCACCATGCATACACATGTTCACACTCGCATTTACATTCCGAGGCAATTTGGTTTAGCAAATACATCTGAAATCCAAATGAACTGACCTGTTCTCACCATCTTAACCCATGGTTATATGTAGAATGCAAATTTTGAAGCCACCAGACACACACACACACACACACAAATATATTTATACATAAATATATTTACACTATAAATATATATACAGAGGCACAGCATCAGGATAAACAGCATAACTGTGCAAAGCAGCTGCATATAAAGAATCTAAAGAGTAAATAATAAATTCCAGCAACGTTTCTGTTCAGATCAGTCCTAGTGGTGGTGGGAGGCGGGCTTTGTGCATGAATAAATAATCTCACTACTTAGATAAATGATATGTGAAAAGGCATGCTAGCTGAGCAGATGAGAAGAAATCTGTTCATTTAGTGTGCGAATGTGATGACTAAAAGCATAGCGGCGTTACAGTGAACGTGTGTGTGCAGTGTAGTGACATGGTTTCTCATGCAGACCTGGAGAGCAAGCCAGACTAGCAGCTGTGTGTGGGAACCCAGGAGAGCACTTATACTCTGCCACCCAGACAGATGTGTCTGCACACATGATGTAATGCACAACCACAAACTACCGAGACACAAAAGTGATGGCCTTCTCTGTGCCCTTCAGAAAAGTGACAAATGATGTGAAATTGTTCTAATATTTTTCCTGGGAATATTTTGCTTTAGGAGGGGTAATTCTTCACATGCAATTGGAATTCTGCAGGGACAGAGTTTAAATGCTAAATAATATCAAAACCCATATCTATTTATATATTATAACCCATATATATTTATCATCATGGCACAAGTGCAAACATAAGGCATAAGATCATAGCTATATACATATACATATATATATATATACATACATATATATATATATATATATATATACACACACATACATATATATATATATAATTCACCATCCACTTTATTAGGAACACCAGTACAGCTGCACAGTCACAGTCACACAGCACAGTGCATAAAATCAGGCAGATACAGGTCAGGAGCTTCAGTTAATATTCACATCAAACATCAGAACTGGAAAAATTGTAATCTCAGGAACTTTAGCTGTGGCATGGGAAACTGCTGATCTCCTGGGATTTTCACACACAACAGTCTCTAGAGTTTACACTGAACAGTGTGAAAAACCAAAATCGTCCAGCGAGCGGCAAATCTGTGGGCGGAAACGCCTTGTTGATAAGAAATGTGCCAGAAAGTCTACGGTAACCCAAATAACTGCCTTTTACAACTGTGGTGAGCAGAAAAGAATCTCTGAATGCACAGGGACGGATACGACAGCGTAAGACTACACCGGGTTCCACTCCTGTCAGCCAAGAACAGGAATCTGAGGCTACAGTGGGCACAGACTCACCCAAACTGGATGGTTGAAGAAATGGAAAAAAAAAAAAAAGCTGATGTATATAGATAATATACAAACATTGTCTATATACTATATTTGAAGATTGTTGTAAAATAATACATTATGAAGAGGTATTTAGACATATACCCAATCAAATCAACTCCACTTTCGCCTTTAAAAAACATTCTTCTTGTGTTCATTTTTGGGTCTTCAGTCATGTGAGTACTCTAGAATGTAGTATTTATATTTACTAATTCTTTGTCTTTATGATAGTTTTGTTGGACATTTTATTAATTCTATTAATTATATGATGTTCTCTGTATAATGTCATGTCAACATTTCAAACTGAATGATCTCAAACAAAAGTTAAAAATACCACTGCACCAGTGAATTTTGAATGTCACATCCCCTGTTGCGCCACTCCACCCATGCTAGAGCATACACATTCATTTCTTCTGACTACGAAAATAGCATCTGGGCACAAGCAGGAAAGAGCTGCCTTTACCCATAATATTAGCAATGAACTGTCATTACAGCAGCAAATAACGTTTGTGGCAGCATGAAAATAGACCCGGTAGAATGAAAAAAAAAACAAAGGCCACCAAGACACAAAAAACAACCAAATAGGAAGTGTTATAATAGCTTACAGTACAGGAATGATGACACGCTCAAAAGAGAATGCATTTCAGATTGACCAAACAAGAACAAAGCTGACAAAAGTCTGGAAACATGGAATCTTGGCATCTCTAAGAGGAAACAGGTGGAGGAATAGAGCTTTGAAATGGCTCTCTAGGAACGTCTTACTACACATTGCTCCTGGGAGCCAAGTAATGGCACATCAGGGACATCCAACCTGCCTGTTCTCATTTATCACCTCTAGCCTGAAGTCAACACGTCGAACTCTGAGAATTTACATCAGTAACCTATGACTGACCAAGCACAGAGATGTAGATGTCTAAATTACTCACAATAACACTACACACAGCCCTTTAATATGTGCATAATAACCCAGAGGGAAAAGATTCTACTTTATTAATGTAGACTTTGTTGATTAACGAGTAATGAACATAGTTAATATGCAAAGGCATAAAAGGAGTCTGTATTTTAAGCACATAAAAAAAAAAAAAATGAAGGGGATTAGCAGGATTTTTTTTTGCTAGTTTACTAGCTAGCTTGGTATAGTGGACATTACAAAGTGGCTTCATCTGTTGCTAGGGGACCTTTATTTTAGCTCCTATACAGCATCTACAACAGGTTTAGCAGTTGTTAGTTTTTTTTAAATGTTATATTGATTTTGCTAATCAGATCTGTTGGGTTTGCTAACCATAGCTTGTCTTCTAGCATGCTTTTTCCATGTCTGCATAAGGAAATACATACAGGATAAAGTGTGCACTAATTCCAAGACAGAGACCTTATAAGGTTGGAGCGCAGTGTGCAGGGTTTGTGTCATTTACATTTACATTTACAGCAGTTGGCAAGCATCTTTATCCAAAGCGAGTTGCAGAAGTGCTTTATAGTTTCTATCAAAAACATATCCTCATGCTAGTACAAATAGGTCAGGGTTTAAGAAATACTATTAATCTGTACTATATGCTATTATTTATAGACAACTCGGTATAAGACTGTGGTACTGAAGTCTTATTTGTACACGGATTTCATTTCATGTTGTTGTGGTGTCATAATAGTGCTGTCATTAAGTCTGACATTAACCCTGAATGCTGTCCATTCCATGTTCTTGGTTCGGCCATGGACCACAGAGTTTAATGACAGGGAAAAATGCTTTATCTTTTAGCTAGGAGTTCTTCTTAGGGCCCAATCGCTGCAAGTGAGCAGGGCCCTATTGTTTTCCTAAGGATTATTATTATTATTATTATTATTATTATTATTATTATTTATTATTATTGTTTCAAACTCTGCAGAGCCCCCTTTTACACAGTACATAAATTTGGTGCATATATCGTACATACTTGTATGTATATGAATGAAACTGAGTCCACATATTGTTCTCATCGACCCAAACTTCCGCACTGACAATGATTAGCTCTGTCCAACAAGATGTCTGCCATTTTGGATTTTGTGAAAAGTGCATGCAGTGAACTTTTAAGTACTCCACTTAGGGAATTCATGTGATTGTCACCAAACTTGGTCAACATTATGTCAAGACTTTGAGGATGCTAAATTGTGAATGGATTTTTGATAACTTGAATGGTTTCGCCATGGCGAGGCAATAAATTTATGGCGAAAAAAGAAGAAAAAGTTTGATTTAGATCAAACTTGAGCTGTATGTTTGGTACTGGGAGCTGATCAAATGGATGTAACTATTGTGAGTCACAGTAATAGCGCCACTAACTGGCAGCAGGAAGTGTGTGACTTACAACAGACTTTGCAGTAATCCACTTATATTTACCCAATTCACCTCAAACTTGGTCAGAATAATGTCATGACACTGCTGATGTAAAATTATGATATGATTTTTGATATGCCATGGTAATGCAGCAAACATTAATACTCTTTTCGGGTGGTTTTGAGGCTCTTAGTATGCTTAAAATTTCATGAAATGCTTGGGCCCATCATTGCTGATTACAGCTATATTTATTTATTATTGTTTTTATTATTTATTATTTTCTTATTGTTAGGGGTTTAGAAAACTGACTGTTCCCATGCAAAGAATCTGTCTAAAAAGACAAAAAATATCATATAACTAATCCCCAATTTCTAATTTTGGTAGAGTGGTTATACCAGTTTACAAATATTCTAATGTCAAGTATACAAATATATCACAATGAGTTTAAATTCATCGGAAACACACAGAGGATAGATAAATGAGCTTTTCTTAAACAACATCTGGTTGACAAACAGATGGCTGAAAAGGTACCTGGAGATCCAGCTAATGATAACAGACAGCTTGGATCGCACAGTGGCTCAGAGGAGCAATTTCATCTCACTCTGATTTCCTAAACTATCAAAGTAAACAGAACTAGATTGTGAAGCGAGACACTGATTAGATATGTTTTGGAATATTCAGTTTAGTAGAGACCTACTTTAACACAGATATATAAAGTTGAGTATAAAATATTTGCATACCTCTAGGATTTTTGTAACCAGATCAAATAAATTTTGTAACCATCTCAAGCCAATTGAAACCCGATGGGAGCTTTTGGCACTTTCTACCACCATCATCAAAACACCAACTGAGGCATCTTTTGGAAGAATGATGTTCATCCCTTGAATACAGTTCCAGAGATTTGCGGAGTCTACAGTGGTGCTTTAGAACTTTCTATATATCTGCATAAATATGACCTAAAACATCATTAGATTTTCACACAAGTCCTAAAAGTAGACAAAGAGAACCCAATTACGCAAATGAGACTTGGTCATTTATTTATTGAGGAAAATGATACAATCTTACATATCTCTGAGTGGCAAAAGTATGTGAACCTCTAGGATTAGCCAAGACACACTGAAGCTGTTCCTGTGACTAATGGTGCCCCCAAACCTTACTAAGACACCCATCTGTAATTGTTATACACTTTCCTATTCAAATAAGATCTGGAGAATGAGAGGGTCACTTATTTTCAGACTATTTTTCTGTTGAGTTTGCATTTTCTATGGTTGTCTTTTTATAGACAAAGATATACCTCCATTTCATTTTAACTTCTATGTATTCTTAAAGGTTACATTTTTAAAATTTATGGAGGATTGGATTGCAAAATTTTGCGATCATCAGTATATATGAAACTGGATGTTTCCGTATGCACCAGCAAGTAGTTGTGTTTTGATAGTTGTGATTGTGTTCACTGCAAAACTGGAATCTTTGAGTAGAATGTTCTACCGGGGACCAATATACTGACTTGGCTTTCTAAAAGCGAGGTCCATCAATCCTGAAGCAGCAGGGCGACACACAGAGACACTAGTACAATTGCTCCCTTCTGGGAATACAGTGGCCATTTTTCTTAATTTGTGGCGATGAATCTACTGCCATAGTGCAGTGGTTATTAAAATCCTTTTCCCCACAATGGTGGAAAACTTCAAAAACAAAGGCCTACACGTTACATAATTTTGTCTTCTGTTATATCCAAATATGGTCATTTGAAGAACATACTCTACCATGTCTGTTGGGTACTCCTCCTCAGCATTTTTCCCTTACAGCTGGGGTTTGGAGAGAAAGACAGAGAGAGTGAGGGAGAAAAAGAGAGAGAGAGAGAGAGAGAGAGAGCGAGAGAGCGAGAGAGAGAGAATCCTTCAAACCACCTGAGGTTGATCTCCCAGGCAGGGCTGATAGATTGCTTTGTACTGGAGGAATTATGGCACGGTTTTATTCCTCACAATGCATCACTCCTATGCTTCGCTATCCAGCAAAGAAGAGATGTGGAAAGTGGTGTTTAAAGGCATGCATGACATCAGATATATCTTTTTATAGTCTTGACAGAAATCCGTTAGAGGTGTGAAAGCTTCTTTCCAGAGGCTTTCCTGTTTCTTTCAAACTTTCTATATTCAGTTTTCTGGCTATTTTTAATGGTCACTAACACAATCACGAAAAGCAAAACCATGAAATGTGCCATCAGAGATGCTGGAGAGGATGCATTACTGCAAAAAATAAACAAATGTCTAAAAGAATATGGACAGAACCTTAGTGTCTTGACTGTATATTATGTTCACAAAAGAATAACCATACTTTTTCCAAAATGCTTTCTGAATTTCCATACTTTTCCAGGTCTGGAAATTGGCGCCATTAAATTTAATTCTTTTCTAGACCTCAGCATGAGCAGTGCTTTACGGTACTAGTGTCACAACATTATTGCAACTCATACAGACAGTTCATTTGAGTAGCAGTAATAATTGAGGGGAAACTGCCATTTAAACCTGGCCCTCTCTCACTGCCTAACCTAACAGTGTAGTATCAGGGAATAGATTTGCTGTTGCTATCACACTGTATCTGCCACTCCCAATGCTGCATACTCCATTGGTGTGAAACCCCTTATGTAGTTCTTTTGGAAAGAGACATGGTTGCAGTGTAACATGTTTCATTTGCTAATGAAGATTGACATATCTTTAACACATTTTGTTGGCACATTAAATTACATTATTATATTATGCCACCTTGTAGAGTAATAGAGACTGTCTCTTTTTTTTCAAAACTTTCCATTCAGTTACAGCCTTACAACAAGATGATTTTAATTTAAAACACAGATCTGAAATTTATTTGGTGGGTCAAATTAGAACCTTTATTAGGCCAGTCCTGGCCAGTAGGCCATGTGTTTGTCACCCCTGGTCTATATCCTCCCCACCTCAAAGCAAACAGCAGAGAATATGTGTAAACAAGGTTATGAAAAGTGTCTGAGAGGGTGACCTGTGAATTCACAGTCATTCTTGAGGTCAGTGGTGGAAGATTTATAGGTCAGAGCTTGAGCCATGCACAGCATGAATCTGAAGCATGTGAAGTTAAAGATGAGCAGGCAGCAGAGCGGTGAGAGAAATCTAATGCAGTGTTTACACGAATGCATGAGAAGAGACAAAAATGATAGAGAAGGAGCTGCTAAAGTTATGCTGTTAATAACCCTGAAATGGCTGTAGCAATTACAGTCCATCAAATCTATTAAGGCAAAGCGAAAACATTCCCAAGTGGCACATTATAGATAATGGAGGTAAACATGAGTGAGGATGAGACTCCATTCAAACAGCACAAAACAAACAAGATGTGATATCAGCCTTAACCTTCAGTACTGATTTACATTAGGCTAAATGTATGAGTAACATGTCATCTAGAAAAGGGAAATACTGTATATACCTCTAAAGTGCACCGGTCAGCAGCTGTGACCCCACAGTCTGTCCAGACCATTTTTTAATCAGATTTTTTGATTGACAGAAACAAATAAAAATACCTCAATCTTCCACTCCATTCACGTATGTGTATTCTAATAACGAGGCAGCTCCACATGGCCCAGTGATAAGCTTATATAGAGTTTAATGAGCAGTGAAATATGCCCCAGTGAAGAACATGATCATTAAACCAACAATTACCCTCATTGTACTCGTTCTAAACACAGAATCTCCACACTCAGCACTCACGAGGAGGATGCAGCAGCTAGCTAACGCCGACCACCATCTCAGCTGGTCAATGTTATGGCATTATGATGCATTTTATTACAGTGAGTCATTAGCCATGAACAAGTGTGTGTCCTTGAGTTGTCACAGTATGAACATTTACATTGATATGCAATCAGCATGGATGAATAAATCAGGGAATTAAACTGTCATCTACTGATGGTAAAGTATAAATTTTCACTCAGCCCCCTTAATAAATGATAAGGCGCTACATTACTTCATGTGGCATGGAATAAAGGATATACCATAGCATTCCAGTTATAAGAGGAAACAGTGGAGGCGATGGCACTGATTTATTCATCCAAGCTGACGGGTATAAGTAAATGTTCACACCCATTATGGCTCCTATTATAATACTGTAAGTGATATACATTTGGAGATCAAATTCAATTCTACTCTGTTATTTGTATAGCACTTTCAACAGCATGTTGACGCAAAGCAGCTAGAGTCTAGAAGCCTAAACAGCAAGCCAAAAGGACAGTGCCAAGGAGATGGCATGAGATAGAAACCTATAGAGAACTTCATAGAGGACTAGAGGACTCAGAAGAGAAATCTAGCCTCCTCTGGAAGACACAGATTAAAGGAATTTTGATACTGAGCTCCTGATGAATTATCATACTGAGGAAGGACACACAGGACAGATTGTGATGAATATATATCAGACACCAAGTACACTGTACACTTTAAAAAAAATAAAGGTTAAAGGGTCCCTTTGGGGGAGCTCTGAAAGGTTCTAAGTAAAGATTAATAAAAGAAAAACTATAATAGTGGCTCTGTTATGCTGTGGCATTTTGCTGGCATGCTTTGGGCGCACCTGTCCCTTTAGAGGAAAGCGTCATTGAAAATCAATACAAAGTTCCTCTGACCAAACACCTTCATACTATAATAAAACATTTCTATGGGAGTGGTATCTTTTGGATATTTTGGATTGGTATTTTAGAAATGTTTTGGAAGAAAGGTGTTCATTGCTCCAATACAATTCCAGAGACTTGGAGAAAACATGCTAAGGTTCACTGATGCTCTTCTGGTGGCTCGTGGTGTTCCAACAGCTTACTAACACACTTTATATTGGTTTTTATTTTAATTAGTCACCCAATTATAAACAACAGATTTCCCTTTTAGAAAGGAGTTTCAAGCAGAAGCCCTGCAGGAAGCTAAGAACCTGTTACTATCCAAAGAACTCTTGAAGAACCAATGTTTCTTAAATAGTGTAGGTATGATAACAGTATGAGTACAAGTCTCGATATACGCATAACCCAGTTTCAGTGATCCCATTTCAAATGTGATGTTAGTAGCATTATCTAAGCAAACAAAGAACCTGGCTTGGTTAATTATGAGTTCATGGGCTGGATTTTCGTTGTTGGGGTCAAACCCACTGTGCTCTAGCAAAGAACATTTAACCCCATTTGCCTTTCTCTACTATTATGAAAGCACAGTCTACTAGCCAAGTTGTAACCGACAACTGATTGTAGGTAAACCCTTTTAAATTAACTGTTTTATGATAACTTGTTAGATGACAGTTTAAATATATTAACAAGGCAAATACAAATACAAAAGGAAAAACTGCTGATCTCCTGAGATTTTCACACACAACAGTCTCTAGAGTTTAAACAGAATGATGTGAAAAACGAAAAACATTCTGGGTGCAGAAGGTCTTCAGACTGCAACACCTTGTTGATGAGAGAGGTCAGAGGAAAATGGCCAGACTGGACTGAGCTGAAAGGACGTCTATAGTAACTCAAATAAGCACTCTTTACAACCGTGGTGAGCAGAAAAGCTTCTCAGAACACACAACACATCAATCCTTGAGGTGGATGGGCTACAACAGCAGAAGACCACATCAGGTTCCACTCCTGTCAGCCAAGAGCAAGTCTCTAAGTCTATCATGGGCACAGGCTCACCCCAGCTCGACAGCTGAAGACTGGAAAAAGACCAGGTGATTTTTTTCTAATCTTCAACTGTCCAGTTTGGGTGAGTCTGTTTGAAAATCCCAGGAGATCAGCAATTTGAAATATTCAAACCAGCCCATCTGGCACCAACAACCCTGCCCATTCTGATGTTTGATGTGAACATTAACTGAAGTTCTTGACCTGTATCTGCATGATTTTATGCGTTGTTTAGGTGTACTTGTATTCCTATTATATGTATATATATCACACTCATAATAATAATAATCAGATGTCTGTCAGAGAAAGGGTTCCTTTCCTTTTCTTTACTGGACAGTGAAGCATGGGAGTGATACATTGAATAAAACTGTGCCATAATTCTTCCAGCACAAAACAATCCATCAGCCCTGCTCAAAAGATCAACCTCAGGTAGTTACAGGGATCAGTTACTGTTGCCAAGAATCATCTCTCTCATTGTTCATTGTTTTTCTTGAATTTTTTGACCTTAAAAATGTCTAAGGTCTGCATTTTATAGAATGACAGATAGGGGAAAAACGCTCCACTTCTGTTTTCAGTATGATATAGTTATCAGAGCTCTATTTCTGATAGGTATTCAATACTGACATCCTCTTAATAACTGAGCTAAATGTCTGCAAGCTGCTTTTGCAAGGTTATATGAAACCTCACAGATGCAGTGATGCTTGATATAAGACAGGTTATATCTTGTATTCGTGTGCATGACCTGTGCCGTGTCGGTCAACACAGTACGTGCTCTCAGGATAAAATACGTCAGTGGAATAAATCAGAAAAAAAGTCAGATCCAATCCTGTATTGGTTCAGTGTATCAGGTTAGTATCAGTTCTGATAGAGATTAGATTAGAAAATATGTTCACTAGGTTCTCTGCTGTAACTGTTTGATAGTTTTATCAAGAGAGGGTAAAGAGATTCTGTTGCAAGATAGTTTTCATAACACTCCTGCTGGAACCGTACAAACCCCTTCTTTTTGGCTCACATTTCTTAAAAAAAATCTATGTACAACGTTGGTTAGATGGTTAGGTTGTGTTAAAAATGTCTATTTATTATTGTTTACAATCTTCTGATAGACTCTGATCTGACTGATAAAAGGTCCTGTGAGGTCCTCGCTCTTCTCCACCATTTAGTGAATTGTATCTGTCTCTCCTTGAGCCTTGACAAAGACCGCGAGTGCACAGCACTATTACAGCAGTGCATGTTCTCATGCACTGAAGATGACCATGATCCTGCTGCTGTGGACTGATGGGACAGGATCACATATGAACATACAGAAATGACGGACGAGAATAAAACTCTCACCATGCTCGTGGAAAAAATATCAAGATAATCAACTATGTCTATAAAGTCGTAGTGCTTTGCTGCTTCTGATGAAGCTACTTACACCATCCCTCTGCATTTACTCTGCACTGGTGGAACTACTGTACACCAACACTGTGTGCAGAAGGAGAAATGATCATGTATATGTATGAATAAATTCAGACTGTTCTATACACATCAACCTGATATTTTCACAGCCAACCCCTGAAAGCAGTTTCTAATTGAAATCAGTGGGTTTGAGAGGAAATGTGGAGGCAGTGGTCAGAGCATGGTCTCAGCAATTGTAGGAACTGTGTGTGAACGTATGCTCGATCATAGCTCACTATTCTGGTGTTTACCTGCAAATGTACAATGATGGATGGAACCATATCCTAAATCGGAGTGGCTCATTGTGGTACTAAAAAAACCCCGAGGGATTGAGAGTATTTGAAGTGTGGAAAATACAGATAATTGTGCTCCTGCGTCGTGACAGTATCCACAAAAAAGCAACACGGGTGGAACGGAGGAGAAATAAAATCAGTGTGTGATAAATAAATGACATCTCTGCATTTCTACAGCAGCGTTACTTACCGAGTGAGAAATGTGCATCAGTGTCATAGCCGAATTCAGGCGATGATCAACAAAAGTTTCTGTCCATGGAGATCTGGCCATCATTTTGCGCAGTGAGGAAAAACATGGAAACCCGCGCGTAATTCCGCATGAACAGGGAAACTGCTCGGATCCATCCTCAAATTACCCGCAGCAGTGAATCCATCCATTCTCCTCCTCTCCTTCTTCCCCTGTGCTTGCCTCTCCGTCTATCCGTCCATCAGTCCGTCAGCACAGCGCTGCGCCCAGTCCGGAATGGAGAGTTCACAGCCAGGCGGGGTTGCCAGATTGGAGTCAGTGCATGATGCTCACTCCAGTTACGGTTTAAAACCCGCCCAGGCTTTCATTAGGCTATACACCACCCCAACTGTAACTTATAAATCCCATCAACCAGCCAGATTTTCCCAGAGCAGTGGGATTATACACAGGGCAGCTGATCAGGAAAGGGCAACACTGCGCTCATGATCCAGCGCTCATGATGGAGGGATGCTGATGTTGCGCTGATTCGCGGCTGTTGTTGCTATGATACCGCCGTATCAGAATAGAGAGAGAGAGCGAGAGAGAGAGAGAGAGAGAGAGAGAGAGAGGATTAATACAGTCAGCTTTTAGAAAAGGCCAGCAGGTATTTTACACATAAAAGCAACAGGGAAGTATTTTGGGTAATGGAAGAACAAAGCAGGTCACACATCTATAGTGTTTCAATGAAATTCATCCCTATAGGTTTAATAAACAACTAGGTTCTTTCTTCATGAGAAGAATGCAAGATAATCCTGTTTCCTGCTCTGTATACTTACTACCTGACTGTTTAAACCTAACAGAATGGAAGCGAGCAGTACAGTTAGGTTATGTTGAATTAGATTTCAATATTTTAACGTTATTTGAACTGTATAAAGAATTGTAATGTGAAGTGAGGGATGACAAGCTCGGTTAGTACAGAGAGCGGAGGAGAGCCTGTGCTCAGGGTGTGTTACTGTGCACAGAATTACAGATAGACATGAAAGATAAAAGATAAAGTTGTCAAGGAAGTGCAACTTAACTATACAGGACCATCACAGACATATGGGCATTGTGGACATCCCATTCCAGGGCTGGTCCACCATGTGCTGCTATAATAACCTCCACTCTTCTGGGAAGGCTTTCCACTAGATTTTGGAGTGTGGCTGTGGGAATTTTTACAAGTGAGGTCAGGCGCTGATGTTGGGTGAGGAGGTGTTCAGGGGTGTTGAGGTCAGGGCTCTGTGCAGACCACTCGAGTTCTTCCACTCCAACCTCGCCAAGTCTTCATGGACTTTGCTTTGTGCACCGGGGCATTGTCATGCTGGAACAGGTTTGGGCCTCTTAGTTCCAGTGAAGGGAACTTGTAATGTTACAGCATACAAAGACATTCTAGACAATTCTGTGCTCCAAATTTTGGCAAAAGTTGGGGGAAGGACCACATACAGGTGTGATGGTCAGGTGTCCACATACTTTTGGCCATAGATTGTGTACCTGGCATACCTATGCAACCAAATCTTCACATTATCACTGAAAACTAATTGTTTGTTTAAATCCAATGGGTAGAGAAAGAAAGAATGTGTTTTGATTGTTCCAACAATGCTGCCTGTTGCATAATTTCTATCAATATGGCTATTAAAACCTTCTATAAGAGCATGTCTGGTACGAGCCACAAATAATTAGTGGGACACAGAGCATTTCAAATGAATTACATTGCATCTCTAATGCTTTTTACATGTTATTTAAATGAATTAATCAAATGCTTCATTTAAAACCTGATTGAGTGCAATACATTTCGACAGAGTACAATTTGAATGGAATTAAATTGCAATTTGTAAAGTGGCTTACTGTGAAAAGGGTGGGATTATTCCTTTTTTATGTTATACCCCATATCCTAGTTATAAAAAACACTATATTGTTATTATATCATTACATGTTGCAGTTGTGATGTCTTTTGCTATAAAAAGCACCTTCTAAAAATGGCGAAAAAAACGTCCATTCATTCATTTTCAGTGACCTCTTTATCCTGGTGATGTCCTGGGTCGCAATGGATCCGGATCATATCCCAGAACACTGGGCATGATGCCAGTGCAGGGCACCATGCATCCTCCCCCCAACACACACACACACACACACACACACATTAACACCTAGGAACAATTAACATAGCCAATCCTCCTACCTTCATATTTTTGTGGGAGATGGAGGAAACTGGAGAACTCAGTGGAAACCCACACAGACACAGGGAAAGTGTGAAATTTCACACAGAGGGTAACCCGAGCTCAGAACCAGGGAACTATACAGCACCATGCCACCCAGTTAAGCACAGTCTTGACCAAAATGATTACACTGATTGAATGCACTTGTTTTGTGTGCTGTGAATCATAATACACAGCATTTGATTATGCATCGTTTCATATTACTGCTTTCTGCAAAGGCCAATTTTGCAATAATAATTAACAAATGATATTGACCAGCCCTACTCAGACACATAGTCAGTAAGAAGCTTTCTTTATGCGGGATTCTTTAAATGCATCACAGATTTGATCCTGAGCCCAGACTGTCTGTGTGGAGATTCTGTGTATGTTCTGTAGGTTTCCTCCCACCTCCCACAAACACACCAGTAGGTGGTTTGGCTAAGATAAATTGCCCCTAGGTGTAAATAAGTGTGTGACTGTGTGTGCATGGTGTCCCATCCAGGTTGTATTAATGTTAATTAATTAATTAATTAATGTTCCTATTAAACACCACTTTAATAGGAACACCTGTACACATGCCAGTTCATGAAATTATCCAATCAGCCAATCATGTGGCAGCAGCACAATGCATCAGCTTTCTGATAAAACAATCGCAGGATCTGCTCATCTGATAAAGTTACAAATTTCCATGCTGTGTCTTTGTGCTACTCTGCAAAACAAACTCTTACTGATTTTGCTTCAAGGCTTTGCAAACAGAAATTTTATTTATTTATTTTTTTTGTGAGCTTTGTTTTTCCAATAATTGTCAAATAAAAAAATAGTTCATTAGTAATCCACTTACAAGTGAGTTTAAAAAAAACCCTCAGCCTGAGTTTTATACATCTTTTACAAAATCTTTATACAAGATTTATACATGCGGAAAGTCTGAGGAAATTATTAAAATTGGTTTGAATAAATGATTTAATGCTTAACCTTGTCAATTTGCTAAAATCTGCTGGTTAAAATCTAAATACATGCTGTTTTTTTTTTTTGTGTACAAGCAATCAGGTACTTCGATATGTATCTATTTGGAGTTCATTAGTAAACTCACCTTGTTCAGTATGAGTTTAGTTTGCAGAGACTGGAGGACATTAATCAAGAGCCATGGCAAGCTTAGCTCTATTTGTGCAGTAGTGTTTGGACTTTGATGAACACTGCTTGAGGAGACATTTACACCATCACATTGTATGTCCCTATATATATATATATATATATATATATATATATATATATATATATATATATATATATATATATATATATATATCCCTAACATTTAGCATAAAAAGATATTCCAATGATTTTATAACATTCATTCAAATATTATAGCCATTCTGTTTGAGTTTTAACTACCATTTAAGGAAGCATAGAAATCTCATACCTGAAAGGGTTTTATCTTTTGGTCTAAGACCATATTTAACATCTGAATCTTAAAAAAAAATATTTCATGTAATCTACCTTTAATTAACGTTGCTTTAGACTTTGCTTCAGCCATATCTGAGGTTGAATCTGCTTACAACAAACAAGTTCAGGTTTAAGGCTGGTGTTTATGAGTTATTTCTTGTGTGATTTTATTAAATAAATGCTTCCTGGCTGTAGACGTGCTGTTTTGCTGCTGCAGCCCATTTTGCTGGAAGATACAGCACACGACTCATCGTTCTCATCCTTCCTGCTCTGCCTCCCCAATAGTCAGCATTCAAATGAATCTCATCAGCTTGAGTGTAGTCTCTGTGGGGCAAAGGCTGATAAATGCATCTGTTCTCTCACTGCAGCAAAAGGATTTATTGAACCTAAATGACCACTTGTGTGTCCCCTGATGCCTGCATGCAATCACATAGTGTACGTAACAGCCAGAATGCATAAGCACTGATTAAAACATCAAGGGGACACTGAGACTCCATGGGCTCAGATCAGTAGTCCAGGTATATTGAACATGCAACTGAAAGATGTGCTGCTATTTTACTGGTTGCTGCATTTTCTGGGCAAATTGGCATTCTTGCCTTTTTCACAGGAAAATTTATGAAATTCATCTCACTTTATCCAGGTCAGGGTTGTGCTCGATCCAGAGCCTAAAACTGGGTGTCGGGTCTGAATACACATAGTCTATCACAGCACACCATGCATACACACATTCACACACTGATTCACACCTAGGGGGCAATTAGATAAGCCAATCCACCTACTGGCATGTTTTTTTTTTTTTCATGTTTAAGTGTTAAGGTTTCTATGGAACCAAAGCTAGAAATAACCAAGCTACAAATAATGACTATAGCATTTATGTCTGAGTATAAATTGTTAGTTTGAGTTTTTAGAGTGAATATAAAGTAAATTGCATCACGCAGGTGTTCATATAACAAAGACCCCTGCTTTTTAGTAGCTTATATTTCTCTCTTTCTGAATCTGATTTCACAAAAGAACCTGTCCTTATAAACCCTGTGCAGTTCTAAAGTGACTCCAGGTGGTGTGATCACATGCAGGGAGGCTCTTATCCGTTTATGCATCTGTTTAACTAAATATGAAGAATTTGAGAGAACAAAAGAAGGAAGGAACAAAAAAAGAAACTGGAATCTGACACATGCGCTATTTTTTAAATTGTTGCTGTGAGGCAGAAAGATGTTTTAATCATGTGCTATTAGCCATCATTGTGCCATATCCGTTGCAGCTTTAAAGCATTCTTGTGTTCTGAGGAAAGGCTTCACTGTATTCAGAAATCTAACCACACACTTGCAGTGCTTGTTTCCTGTAAACGTTAAATATCGCATTTTAACTTTTTTTTGCTATTGTTGGAGGGGTCAAATGTCTCAAACAGGAATCAGGAACCATTCTAAACCTTTGTTCAGAAAGTAAAGCTTGGTATGAATCAGATTTTTTTTTTTTTTTGATACTTTTAGTTGGGACAATAATTAAATATACATATATATTTTCATATATATTATATATATCATATATACATATATATTTTCCATGATATATTTTGGTGTAAAAATTCTTCCTCCCTATGCTACCCATGACACCATGATTTCTAGATATACAAAAAGCATTTGTGGAATTCATTTCTGGTGGTTGATTAAATCTAGGCAATTTTCGACAGTACAGTCATAAAATCAGTGGTAGCCTCTCTCAAATCATAAGAACATACTCCGTTTGCGTCATTCATGATATCTGACAAAGGTTTGAACCTCATCATTACACAATATTTTAACTAGTGGACAATTATGGAGTCTATAGAACCCTCATCAAGCTGAATGTTATTCGTTCCCGCAGACAGTATCAAAGCAGTCCTTATGGCCTACTGACCATGATTTATAAATGCTTTTTATACTCACTGTAACTCAACACTCTTAAACACTGCCAAAAAAATAAAACCTCACACACCTTGGAATTTATAATCTTTACTCCTCTCTGTTTGAGAAATGCTCCGAGACTGCTCTCTGCTTGGCTTTTAAGGAGAATCAGCACTGCTGGGTGCCTCATCCACAAAGCCTGATAGACTGAAATGACTCACAGTGAAGAGATACAAGACGGCAATCGCATAAAGGAAATGGCAAAAACCACATGCACTGATGTTCCCCTTTCCCCTGAGAGCTTCATGCCTTTCAGTAATTACTACTCAACTGAAAAAAAGCTTGCTTAAGGAGTGAAAGGTCTACCCAAGCTCGGAGATCACAGCAGAAATCAACTGCTTTCTAACAGTGCTAAGCCTAAAGCTTGTAAACTGTGAACAAATGTAAGATTCCGCAGTGAAAAACACATGTACATAGAGATAAAGTACTGGAGAGAGGCAACAGGAAATCTGTAATTTATTTGGGTTGTGCACTTGTGAATGTATTTTCTTGTAGAAAGAGGAAATTCATTGTAAGAAATGGGATTAAGAAATATTTACAGTACATTTTAAAGTTTAATCAGATGCAATTGGTTAATGGAGACTGGAGGTGGAACCAGCTTTCTGTAGCACTGCACCAGTTATCAGCAGTCTTGAGAAAATATTGTGTAGGAACAAAATACCTGGTGTTCTGCAGCTGAGCTGGCCCAGAGTAGATAGAAGAAGACATGAAAGCATGACAAAGACAGGAAAGTGAATTACACTGCTTAACCCTTGAACTGAACTCGGCAAGATGCAATTTATTACCTTAATTTCCACTCACTCCAGAAATGTATAGTGAATATGAAGATTTGTTTTTTTTTTTTTTCTATGGGTGTGCATTAGAAGAGGCTTTTAGTTACCAGAAAATCTCCCTGATTTGATCTTTCGTACAAGTTTATAAAAGGCTTGAAGAAGTAGTCTCATAGATGTAACTGACCTAGAATTAAAGCTAATAAGCCTAGCAAGCTTACTTTTTAAATGAGCGCATGAATGCACTTATTACAGAAATGACACTCAAAGTATTGTAGCTACTTTAAATTAAAACTCAATAGCAATTTAGATTAATTTGAACACTCATCCAAAAGGTTTGGGATAACCACTCAAAGTCATCAGGATAATGCGCAATACATCACAAAAATAAACATTTTCAAATCTTAAAAAAAATCCTTTTGGCATTTTTAAGTTCATAATATACAATATATTAATTTTCCTTCAACTTTGCACAATTGTCCTTGCACAATAAATAAAGATCATGAATCAGCAGGAAAAGAGAAAATTAGATATCATCTATACAAAATAGATACTAAAATAAGCACAAAGGGCCTGTTCCAGGTTTTTAAATCACTAGACATGATCACTGAAACCTACATATCAATGGCTGTTAGTGGGTTGTATTAAATAGCACCTTCACCAAGAAAACCCCTGTTGCCAAAGTTGGCTATGCTGTTTCTTAATTGTGTGGTTGATTGTCAGTTCGTTTTGTGTCAGGGGAAAGCCACTGGAGCAGAGGGAGAAGGGTAAGGCCTACGAGGAAAAGTGTACTGGAACATGGCTTAGTTAAACTTTACTTTTTGCCATGGGGAAACATTTAAAGGCAGGTTTGAAAGTCAGCAAAGAGGACAGACACTAGAACCTGAAAGTCAGAGGTTTGGGGAAACCAAACCTGAAGAGACAGTCTTTATAGAGACCTCTAAGTCTAAGAAAGGGACTGGAAGTTGGGAGGTTGGAATGCATCGATACAGTACACATCTAAATTCACATAAGCTTGTAAGAGGATGGAGTGGGTCAGATTCGGCTGGGCTTCATGTATTGGTGTCGCTGCTTGCTGATTGGTTGTCTTCAGCGTGCTTGAACATTAGGATGGAATTGTAGATTTTGAGAGCAGGGCCAAGCTTAACACTCATGATCTTCACAATGTCCCGCTGTGTGAGGAGGAGGAATGCCTTGCCGTCGATTTGCTAGAGAAGGGACAAGCAACAGAATACATTATTTTGGCTGTAAAAATACCAAAACATTTAGAGAAACAGCAAGTTTCTCCTTTGTCTTTCATTATAACAAGTGTTCTCCTTAAAAAAACATAACACTGCTACATTGTTTATTTTACAACAACAAAATGTATATTACCTCACTGCATTTCATGAATAATTAGCATCTCGATTATATAATATGAATACTTTTGATCGGAGTAGACAAAAAGTCTGTATTGCAAAGGAGATACAGTTCCTTTCATTTGCACATCATCCCCTGCATACTAATAGTTACAGCTCTGATCCAAATGATGTACATCTCTCTTTAATTGAACACACCCTGGACTATTAGTAGCCATAAAAAGAACCTATTCCCAGCTACGTCGCCAAGAGATTTACACCCAGAGTGTGTAGTGGCAAAAGGCTAGATTCTGTCTATTCTACGCGAGCAAGGTAAGAATACTTCCTGAACACAGAGTTCCCTAGCAGAATGTATAAAACTACTCTATACAGTAACACAAGAATAAAAACTGTAATACTAATAAATTCATAGGACTAATTTGGAAGCGAAAGCAGTGAATTCAACACTTGTGATGTGGATTGCAGGCTACCTTGGGAAGGAGAATGGTCATGTCACTTTCATGTCACGTCAAAGTCATGTCACTTTCACTCACCTCCTCTCTAAACTGCTTGGCTTGTTCCTCACAGCCTGGGAGAGAGTGGATGAAGTCAGCAACCTAAACACAAATCCACCCAGAGACATTGTGCAGTCAGATTTTCAGTACCACAACATATTGTGCATTAAGTATCAGAAGCATTTCAGACACAGTAAGTATATGTTTGAGTAGCGGTGCCTGAAACTTTTCCTACTTTTCCTTCCCAGAGCACCATGATAGCTTTAGACAAAACACGGAGTTGAGAAACTTTCCTCAGCAAAGCTGAAAGTATAGTCAGCAGTGTTTGAACATCCGGATGTTAGGTGGTTTAGAAGCAACAGAGAAAGAGGAACAAGCAATTAGTGAGATGGAAAGCCAGTGGCTAGAGAGAGAAAAATAGTGATATGTGGACTGAGGGTGAAAGAGGCGATTAAAAAGGAAAAAGCAGAAGAGATGTAAGTGAAAGCAGTATTGACAAACTTTCACACCTTGAAATATGTCCAGTGAACAGATTACTAACAAATTCAATCTCTAAAAAGGTTGGAAAATTCAAAATACTTAATTCAAGGATGTTCGGGAGGTTGTTTTTAATGCCAGATCAATGTGATTCTCATTTCAGCACAGTTCTGCCTCAGGCCCTAATCAATGAGTTCATCTGTACCTTAACATCTCAAAATATATTATTCCAGCAGGACCAACAACCTGTGTAAATACTTGAGGTGTTAAGTGGCTAGGGAATAGCGCAAATTAAAAGTACTGTTCTAAGAAGTTAGCAGCACAGAATCTTTCCGGCAAAGCTCGTAATGAGAATATAGGGGCAAATAGAGCCGAAAGGGCCACAGAGCACTGGCAAAGTGCCTGGTCTTCTCTCTGAAGCCTCGCTTCAACTGAGACATTCATTTCAGGAGCATCGGCCATACATCGTCACTATAACTGACATGTAGATCATCACGTTAAATCACAAGGTGAGTTTATTGTATTAACATATCAGCCATAGAGCTGGAGAAAGACTCACTACTCGAGACGGTAAATTTAGGGTTATTTTAGCAGGAGAAGTGCAATTAAATTCTGCTTATTATTAATCACAAGGCACATTATGATGTAGCTCTAGCAGCACAGGTTGGGTTAGTTTTGATAATGAAGATGTATGTGTAGCCGGCTAATGAACCCTGATGGGGTTTTTGAGCCTGTCGGTGAAAATCTCTATTCATGTGGTTTCATTAAAATTCAAACAAGGACTGGGAGAATAAGGAGGAGTGATGAAGGTTATTGTACTTGCCATATGAAAACTGCATGCTACTAAGGAGGTAAAATAGAAATGCTTCTCAAAAGATATTTAACATTTATCGTAATTTATATACAGGCTTACTTTTTCCAAGAAGATACTCTCACAACAATTTCCTAGAAGCATCTTTCAAAGAAGTAAGAGTTTTATATTTCCTAAGATTACAGCAACACTTACAAGATTGGATGCCAGATGCACTTGTTACCTTAGCTGCTGCCAAATAACCTTAAACCGTTTTCGTAAGGTACAATTTAGACTGATGTGCTAAAAGTGAACAGCAGCATCAGAGTGTAAATACACTTGTAGTGAACTCACAGTGAACTCTTTCAGACATTCACTGGGCTAGTAATACAGAAATGCTGATCAAAGCATACATCTCCAGCTACAACGCCACAGGAAAGATGAAGCTGTACATCCCAACAGGAACTGAAGGATGTTGCACATATCTAAATGTGGATACAGCTATAAGGCCCCCAGGACAGCAGATAAACACTTCTCTGGTTGCTTTTAAGTGTGCATAAAAAATGTACTCATCATTGTCCCTTAATGGTATGCAATTCAGAATAACTATTCCAAGTTTAAATCACTTGTGCTGTTTGTATTGCACCGTTTGCAGGACCTAACCTGGCAAAGTTTCCAGACGGTGTCAGTTAATACAGGAGAGTTCAACACACCTGTGCAAAAGGTGACTGGCTCTTCTGCTGTATTTATTAGGAAAAATTCTCTTTTGGTGCATTTTGGAGTACATTCTAGTGCACTCTGGAGATTGCAGAGCTCCTACACAAAATGCATAAAGGTTGCCAGGTCTGAGACAGTCTTTTATATATTTATTTTATATACTTATTTTTTGGTACTTTTTATCTCCTCCCTCACCCGCACCCCTGTGCAATTCTTTCCAACAGTTTGAATACCCTTGCTCTAAGTAGTCGATATAAAAAAAGTCTGTAGAATTATAATCATGAGAAAATACAAGAAGCATGGTCTGAAGCAAGCTGAACCATCCTTATTTGAGGACCTGATGTGTTTGCACAGCTTCTCTTTCAACACCCAGTGTATGTTTACCATCTTGACCTGTTTGCTGACTTGGCAAAGTCACTGAGGTATATCCAGTTATTATCACAAAGAACCTTCATCCTCTCCTCTTTTTTGGCTGTGGTCTTGTGTTAACAGTTGAAATGGACAGATAGATATGAAACATATTTAAAGCTTGGGTTTTGTGTAGTGTTTTTGCTACATATGCATCAGAACCTCTTCACGGTTTAAGCATTTTGTGTATCTGCAGTTGAAGAAAGCAACCAACACTCAAGAAACCAATCATCAGTGTTGGCTAAATATGGACTTGTAGTGGTTTCCCCAAGCAGATGGTGTGCATGGCATTTTTTAACAACGCCTACAAACCATGAGCAGAATGTCTAAACAGGAGATTACTACGCAGAGCTGAAAAGGAAAAAAAAAAAAAAAACAAGTCTTGTGTATATGAAAAGGGGGCTTGTGAAGCTAAGCAGTGTAAAATGCCGAAGGGCAATCTGAAAGGGAATAAAAGTGTGTCTGCTAAGCATAGTGATGCATTTAGTGACTGCAATCTCATCACATTATTATTATTGTTGTTTGTTTTTCAAATGCTTCTGGTTCTGGTGACAGTATGTTGTGGCTTTAAGCCAGTTTTAGAACTTGCAATTTCAGGTGGTATAAGAAGTCCTGAGACTATCTGTGAGATGATGTTAAGGCAAAGGAACCACTAAGTGGTGTGGGAGTTGTACATATTTTACACCTACATTACATTTATTGGCTTGGTAGATGATTTTATTAAACTGAATTATAGATTGAGACAGGATACATTCTGTCACATGTACAGCGGAGCAGCGGATGGCTAAAGAAATATTCCAGGTTTTTAAAAACTCCTTACACCACAGCTCTGTTGAAATCTCAAATCTGATTGGTCAGATGGTGTTGATTAATTTTCCACAACAGCAGTTCTGACAGTAGTGCTGACTGTCATTCAAATCACAGGTTTTAATAGATTAGAATAGAAATGATTTAACACTGTTTTTTTTGTCATTTTTACAGTAACAGCTGATTCAAAGGGACTTGTATGACAGACATTCAACATAAGCTAAGACTAATAATAAACAGTTTTTTTTTAAAAATGTAACAGACATCTTTTTGTTAATATGGTGCATTCAGGGGAGAGACTTCAGGACATAGGACTGACAAATTGAGTTTTCTTCTTATTAACTTCATATATATATATGATTGTTGGCAAACTGCTGGGGTAGAAGGGGACTAAAACACTTTAGGATGTGCTGTTACAGGAAAATAATCAACTTCAGGGTGGTAAAGGTAATTCTGTTACATCACCCCGGTGTTGATTGTTTTGTTATAACAGCATGGCCTGTCAAGTTTTATTCCTTACCTTATTTACCTACAACACCTGAAGCATGTATGTGAATACCACAGATAAGAAGTTCAGCATGGTTCCCTGTATGGAACAGAAAACCTGTTGACTCTAAACTCAGAAGGCAAGTCTAACTGCCCCGGCAAATTTCTGTTCTTTTCTCTCCATGGGGAAATGTGCTGACATTCTTGTCTTGTTGCATCTCACATTAATACCTATTGAAGCTGCATTTATGTTTTCTAAAGAAATAGTGGAAAAAAAATGCATTTTAAATTTAAGGTACTAATATGGTTTTCCTACCTCCTCCACTGTCCAGTGGGCAACGCGGCTAGCCTGCACCCCGGCCACGCCGGGAAGGAGCTTACAGTGCTGCTCCCAGCACAGCGGCAAGTCACGACCAGGCTGAGCAGACATGGCTGACAGGAAGACTGACTGATGCAGGGCCTGCTGGAGACTGTCCACGTTTTTCTCTGCACGCACACACACGCACGCGCACACACACGCACACACAGTCAGAGATAACATGCATCAGCTGTGCACCTACATCTGCTGAGCATATGCTGAACAAAACATTGGAGCTGAAAATGATTTATAGCTCTAGTAATGCCAGTGAAATGCATGTTGCTGTGCTCATCAGACTGCATCTTGGGCTGCTTAAATGAAAGACAGAAAACTAACACCAGTTTGTTTGTGTGATTTCCTTAGGATGCTGGAGAAGATGCTAAATGAATCCAACTGAATATGAACAGGCTGCAACTGGATGATTGTGGGGGTGCAGGGATCCGCATGTCATCTAATTTAGTGCCTGATTTATGGGCCAAAAAAGGGGAAAATAAACCAATACATATAAAGAATTGGAAACCCATCACAGTTTATTTGAGTTCTTTCTGTGGGTGTTAGCTGTGCTAGTGACATATTAATGAATGATCAAATATAATTAGATTGTTTATTTTGATGTGTCAGTTTAGACAGGCCATACGTATGTGGTGACTTGCTGAAGTAACTTTATAGAAAGATGATAAAAAAAAAAAACAAAAAACAAATATGAATTAGATATGGAATAATCCCTCCTTCTTTTGCCTGTCTAAAGTAATACACGGTTGAGTAATTCAGTGCTTGATAAATAGCAGCTAAAGAATTTATGAACAGAAAGGAAGAGAAAGGTAACAGAAAACTGAGAATAAAATTACTTTTCCAAATATGAGAAAGGCATGTTCATTCCTTCAACAAATCTAAAATGCAAACAGTCTGTTTGCAGCAGGATAATAATGAATTCATCATTTTCATGGGTGAAAATCATAAAAGATTTAATAGTCATTGTCAAAAGACTACATGTCTCACAAACGAGTTATTATTATTATATTTATTTCAACACCACACACATGAAAGATATAAACTAAGGCAAATTTGTCACATAAAAGTTAATTAGCATGCAGTTGCATCTATTTGCTTTTTTCCACAATGTTAAGGGCAGACGTACCTAAAATGACAGGCTTTGTTTAGACAAAACATTTAAATCTCAACTGAATGACAACGTATACAGTATAATCAATCAGTTATGAATAAAACATGATGTTTATTTTCATATAACAAATATACAGATTGTAAAGGGAATGAAGTGGAGGTCATGTCTGACTACTGGGGGACCTAAATGACTGTTTTCTCTCAGTTGTTAACATTATTGCATTCTCTATATACAGTGTAACGTGGAAGCATTGTATTTTATTTTCTTCACAACGGGAGTTGTCTATAATCATAAACCAGCAGTCCAGACTATCTGACTGGTGCAAGTCAAAACTCTGAAATCACTATGGAACAAGAAAAATACACAGGAAGCTGGGACAGAAGACTCCATGGCTCAGAACAGCACCAGCACAACTCAAGCCGTCATACTCTCTCAAAAGTTACAGAGTTTAAATACAGTAGTCTAGTCATGAGTTAAAATAAGGCCACGGATTGGAACCTGTCTCACCTATTGGAATAGAGCAGTCCTCCCTGAGAGGCCCGCCCAAACTGAGCAAGGTTTTAAATTTCGAGGAGGAAGTACAAATCTGACCTTCAGAAACACCAACCTGAAGTGAAGAAAGCTGTGGACCTGTCCACTGTTTAAGTCACATTTATATTTTTTGTTTCTGAGGTTTAGAGAATATAGCTTAGTGTTGGACATACTATACAGATAATTCAGAAGGTAATTTACCACCATCATCAGATCTAGCATCTTTGATCAGATATTTTAAATACTTTTATCAGTATTTCAGTGCTGAATATTTACTGCTGTGTGCATGGAAGAAATGTAATTACTAATTATGTGCCTCTCTCCAATACATCTATTTGACTGTTATGTTTTAATGGGTTGTTTATATATAAGTAGGCAACTATTTATATATTACATATTATTGCCTTAGGGGATTTTGAGTCAGAGGAGATGTACAGAAGTGGTTCTGAATAAAATATGCATAACAGGCTGGATTTTTTTTCATGAAAATCCAAGAAATATTACATAGCCAGCATTACCCTCTAATGCAAATAATACAAATGCATCACATTCAACCAAGCTCTCAGTGACACCCAAGACATATGCTACCATTTCAGAGCCAACTTGCCATCACACTTCATCATCTGTGGCACACACAAGTGTGCACACATGCATGTGTACACACACTACAGACACAAACACACACACACAAACACACACACACACACACACACACACACACACACACACACACACCCCTTACTATCCTTGTGAGGATCTTCTACTGACCTATTTATTAATGAAACTAATTATTGCTATACCTACACCTAAATTCAACCCTAATCTTAACCTCAGTACTAAAAGGAAACCTTTTTGATCACTGTATTTTATTTAAAATAAAAGCTGCAGTTTTGTTTTTCCATTAATCTCTCCAGACAGTAGGCCTTCCCTTCCACCCAGAGAGTACGGCTAGTTTTACTCCCTCAGCTCCGAGCTACGGATGGCTGTGGAAAAGCTGCAGTTTCAAAAAAGCAGTTTTCCCTCACGAAGACCAGCCAAATATCTCCCACTATGTCACTGTGGTCTCTGGATGAATTTCCCCTCACCAAGAGAAAAAAATGAGATCCCAAATGGCTCCATTCTCACAGAGACAGAGAGTAAAGTGTTCTGTATATGACACTACAAATGAGTGGGATATGGCTGTATAAACAAGGTGGATGAAATGTGTGATTAAACGGTTTCACATGTTTCAATAGGAAGCAGGAGTGTGGTGAATAAGTAGACCATGATATTAAACAACAATTAAAAAGTATTACAGTTGATATGCTGAATTATATAGCTACAAATATATCTCTAATCCATATAACAGAATAATATACATTTTATTTTCTGCCTAATCAGAGGTTAATTTAAAGCCCTGTTTAAACTGACCCGTGTTATCCAATCAAATTCAACACCGATTTATACCATCATAAATTTTATACCATATTTAAAGATCAAGGTCAATAAATTCAACAAGTATTAGCCTCCAAAATGTCTCCAGACTGAATAAACCAAAGATTACTCTGTTCACACATAACAGAATTATATTTCATGTTCCAGAGATTCTCACTGCTGTCTCAACACGACAAGATTTTATTTTCGTTTTCCAGCAGATTCTTGCAAAACACAGCGCAGTGCTTCTAATAAGAGATCCCAACATTTTCCCACCCCTTCCTGCTCATGTCAATCAAAGAGTTCCTGCTGTTAGAGGACAGCTAATGGCTCTGCACTCACACCCAAGCAAACACTAAAACCACAGATACTGCAAATGAGGCTTCATGCAAAACTGAGGCATGTCCTCACTCTGCTTACACGAACAATAACGTTAAATCCACAATGGCTCCTATTAAATGTGTAATGGCTCTTGAAATTAACTGTGCCACTGTTACGGATTTAATTGCGCAGTATTTGAACTGATTTATGAGAGCATGAACCTCATTAGTAACAGCTGTTAAAGTTTATGCAGTATTTTTTATAACATAACTATTATTTTAGAAAAAGTTAATGAGAGAAACTGGGCAGCACAGTGGTGCAGCATGTAGTGTTACCACCTCACATCTCCGGGGTCCCTGGGTTGATCCTGACTCAGACTACTGCCTGTGAACAGGTTTGCATGGTTTCTCTGGTTTAGTCCCACCTCTGAAAAACATGCTAGTAGGTTGATTGGTTACTCTAAATTACCCCTAGGTGTGAATTAGTGTGTAATTTTGTGTGTATGGCGCCCTGTGATGAACTGGTGTCTCATCCAGGGTGTGTTCCCACAGAAGTTTCCGGGATATGCTCTGGATCTTCAGATCTACCAACCCCGACCAAGACAAAATGATGGTGGTACATCATAAAATGGAATAAAAGGGTGCAAAAGTGGGATTTTTTTTATTACTCTGTTTTGCTGGACATTCCCCGCACAGTTTTATAATACTGTCACACTGCAACGGATGTCCGGTTAAGTACTGTACTACAAGAATTCAGAGCTTCTCAAAACCAAATATCCTGTTTGGGTACCAGCAACATCCACTGCTGTTGGGTGTCTGAGCAGGACAGCTGAGTTGTGTAGAGCGCCGTCACTACCACATTCGCCCTCAGCTGAGGTTTCTACACAAATACCCACACAGCATTTTTCTCCTAATACTTGTGCGTGCTTTTTCAGATCCCATTAAGGCCAGATGTACCTGAGATCACATGGGAGCCCTCTATGTCCACATATCCATCACCTTGGGGAACATAACACACAGAGTCCACTTTACACATGTCAGTACTATTTACTCACACAAGCCTTTGCTATGCTGACTTAAATGCCCTTTTTGACAGCAGTTTTTTTTTTTTAATAAAAAAAAGCCAGTACAAAGTGAGGGAGAGCAAGGATGAGGGAGAAACAGACAAAGAGGAAAGTAAATTGAGTGATACAGCAAGAACACAGGAAAAGCGGGAGATATTTTGCTGCCATATTCCCAGGGCATGTTATGTGTTGCATTGATTTTGACCTAAAAGAACTGAACTGAGAGAACACATTCTCTGAAGCATGTTACTTCACTTAGCAGAGAGAGAGAGGGTGATGGGGTGTGTTTCCTCACTCCACTCTCCACATCACTGCTCTTTTCAGGACAGAGAACCAGCTAACGAGACAAACATTACGTAACACCATTAACTTTGGGTGATGCATATTAAACCCCACCCAAAAAAAAAAAAAAAAAATCCCAAAAACAACATTTCCATCCTAGACTGAATAATTGGAGGTACAGACACCTTACTTAACATTACAGACTGCAACTTTCAAAGGTTAAGCTTGTTTTACTCTACAAAAAAAATGTGATTGCCACACAGTGGGTCTTGGTAGTTTCCTCATTTCAGACTTCTTTTTACGTTTTTGTCCGGCCAGTCCAAACAGAGCTGCTCTGCTCCTAAGTGTCTACAAAATACCAAGATCATCCATTTTTAAATGAGGACAATTAATAGCTGCTTAAAAGTATTTGACACTACTAAAAACAACGTCTGCTGCAGAAAAGTGCGTATAATGTGAAATGAAATGACAAAGACAAATAACTCAAGCATGTGTATAATCCTGAATGATTAAAATGGTGAGAAGCCATTACAAATAACATAATGACGACACGTATAAGCCGATTTATCACTGAGAGATCAAGACAAAATGACTTGCACCAGCTAAGACAATATTTGCGTTGCATAAATCAATTCAAAGCAAACAACAATTTATATGCTGTACATACAGAAACTGTAAGACAGAGTTTAAAATGAGCTTAATGCCAATCAATAAAACCATGTTCCATATAATTTCTTTACTTTTCTGCACCAGTTAAATCTAAATAAAGCTTTTCAATCACCCTTAAGCAAACAGTTCTTTTGCTGTAGCCAAGTTCTGGAGGTTCAGATTTGCAAATCTGCAGTGACTAGCCACAGATGGCAGTGAGGCGACCAGGGCAGGCAAGGGGTTATACCCAGAATCACACCACCTCCAGTAGATATAGCTGCACCTCTTCATTAGTGCCAATGGAAGAAGCGCTAACAAGGCTGCTGACAGGAGACTCAAAGCGAGAGTGGCACTTGGTCGGCTGTGAGACAGGCTGGGTTAGTGAGGTCCCTCAGCAACAGTCTTATGAGCAGAAGCAGCCAGAAAAAGCGTGACTCATCAGGAAGCGCTCTCCAGAGGGAGACTGTTCATGTGTGAGGGTGCGTGTGTGTGTATGTGTGTGTATGTCTGCAGTGGGTCCAGGCTCCGACGGTCTGTGAGTACACAGGCAATGTGTGTTTGCATGCTAGTGGATCTGTCTGTCAGAAGATTAGAGACTCCTACTGAGAGTGTGCTCACTGAGACAGCATGCTGCTGTGTGGGAAAGTGTGTTTAAAAGGTACATAAGTACAAATCATTTATGTCCAAGGCTCATTAATTAACGCAGGGACCGGTCATAACTGGTCAGGTGATTTTAGAATGGTGTTTGTGTGTGTATGCATCACAAAGCCATGCACACTGAGCAGCCATTTTGGAAACACCCATTTCCAGTCATACAAGACCCGGCTCCTATTTACCTGAATGGGAAGTGACTCAAACAAAAACTGATACTCAAGCTGGAATTTTTAAAAAATGTTTTTAAAACCACCGAAAAAAGCTGGACTAAATAAGTTGGTATGATCTAAAATAAACCATGTATTAGTGGTTTTATCTTCATACTATATAGCTGACAGGTTAAGGGTCATGATTTTTGGTTGCTGCTTTTGGCATGGACTATCCTGTTCATATTTCAACCATCAGATTTGGCAAAGTCATCAAATATCAGTGAGACCTGTTCATTTCATATCTGGCTGTTTGTTCCTAGCCATAGGTACGACATTCATTGTGTATTTTTTGGGAATGCTGTTGATCAAAGAGGTCAAAAAAGCATATACTGTCATGCTTATCCTGTCGCAGAAACCATTGCCATGGTGATAGTCACAAAGATCATCATCACCTAAGCACCTGTTTATAATTTGTTGTGGCACATGCTCAGTTTTGGTCCATTTGGCAAACAGGGCAGAATGAGGCAATATGTCAAGCCAGATTAAAGTCATACTATTACTGCACAAGAGAAGGCTGTGAATAATAAACCCTATAGCATAAAGAGCCCCCAAAACATGCCTGCTTTGTTGTGTGATATACTATTACAGTCGCAGAGACTTATTAGAGCTAAAAGAAGACAGTAAGGAGGTTTGAAAATGTAGGTATAGCCTGTAGCATGTATGAACAATTAGAACCTGATGCCAGTGGTGTTGATGGGGTTGCCTCCACCACCATTATGTCTAGTCCTTCTTTTAAATAACTGTATGCCTGAAATAAATTAAAATTTGCTTCAAATGGGAAGGAAGCTATTGAAAAAAAACTATTTCAGACATTTGACCTTGCTGCAACCTTGACCCTGTTTGGATTTATTCCAAAATCAGTTCATCTGCTGGATATAATAATAATTCCATATAAATCCTGTAATCGTTCAACTACTCTACTGTTCTTGAGATCATGCTACCGATAACGACGCATGGGTGGACGGATGAATGAATGAACAAACAACCAGAAAATATGAGGTGTAGGGATATGACAGTACTTCCCTTCTCCTTCAATCCTTCTGAACAGAAAAGTCACACTTTGGACTGAAAACCAAATTGCTGCTATTCAAGGAAATCCTAAGCAATAAAAAAAGGTCCTTTGATTAATTATTCAAGCCATACAAATTTGAGGCTAGAAGCGTAACTGCACTGGATGATTAACGGAAAAGCAGAAACAATTTGCTTGCCTACTTGATGCACACAGCACAGGTGTATATGCAGATAAAAAGCACATGCTGTTTGCTGGTTTGTTCCAGGTCTTTCTCTCTTCCAGTTTCTCTTTCTCTCCACTCTGTGTCTGTGCACCCCTCCCCCCTCTTAGGATCTTACCAGAAGGCCAGCCAGGATTGCAGCGTGCTCTTCTGCAGTGAGCCTTGGAGGCTTCCCAAGTGAGTGAAGAATGAAAATACTGTCTAAGCAGTAACCCTAATCCTCAAGGGCATTTAATAAATTGGCCCCCAAAACCTCAACACTGATGGGTCACACTTAAGTGCAATCCAATACTATGGTGTGTAAACAGTAGACAGTCAGTATACTTAAAGACTGTATAAAGCACATTTACTCCAAAAAGACTAATAAATTGGAATGTTAACATGAGGTAAGGAAAAATGCATGACAGATCATCCTGTTATATGGGGGGGGCAGGGTGAAATGCAGCATGATGCACAAGCGGAGTGCCGCTACTCCCCTGAAGCGCATTACTTTCGTACAGCAAGGTCTGGAGTGTGTTATTCTGCTTTTACCACAGTGATTTGCTAATGATTACAATATTAATTTATTCCATAGTTAGATTTAATGTTGTGGAGCGTCCGAGTTCCTGTTCTCACCTACATTACAGCTGTGATCAAGTCATTCCCTCACCAACCGCTTTCTCTCTCATAAGATGCAGCTTGTCATTTTACAGAGAAACCGGAAAGCATAAACTCCTCTGTCCTGAAGACTTTCCTGTGCTGATAAACTTCGCAAAGCACCGTGACTGTTGTAAATCGTTTACAACCAGAAACTCCTTCCATAAATGTTAAATAAATGTCTCATTTTTAAAAATCCATTTATTATTAGTCTTAGATTATGTGGAACGTCTGCTGTAAATGTCCCTGTGTAAGAGCTGTTACTATAGAAACAATAACGTATTAGAATGAGCGCATTAATATTAACCTATCGTTCATGTTACAGCTGGAATTATTGTCTGAGCCGTGCTGTTACACAGAAAGAACGCACACCTTCTGACCAATCAGATTTAAGCATTCAGTCACACTGTGGTATAAAGGTCATTACTTAATTCTGCACTGGAACTGTGAGGTTAATGTTGCTAGAAAGTGAGCAGACTTGCTATGTGGTTTCTGATTCTTTATGACACATTGTTATCTATAAAAATAAACCAAAGTTTTTTTTAATAGTTCAAAGTGGAATTTTGTGTAGATTTGCAATTATACAAACAGAAACATTTGTTTACATGTTTTTTCTTAATACGAACTTATGCTGTTAGATTTTTTTAATGAAACTGTGAATAAATACCTAGCTGAACAATGTACATTGTTTCCCACAGATCTGAAATATACCTGGGTAGGGATCATATCCTAGCATCAGAGTCCTATTAATATATTTTAAGGTATGATGGCCAAAAGTTTGTGGACTCCTGACCAATCACACCCATATGTGGTTTTTGAACATCTCATACCAGAGTTAATTCCCCTTTGCTGTTATAACAACGTCCACTCTTCTGGGAAGGCTTTCCACTAGATTTTGGAGCGTGGCTGTGGGGATTTGTGTTCATTCAGCCACAAGAGCATTAGTGAGGTCAGGCACTGATGTTGGGCGAGGAGGCCCGGGGTGCAGTCGGTGTTCCAATTCATTAAAAAGGTGTTCAGTGGGGTTGAGGTCAGGGCACTGTGCAAGACACTCGAGTTATTCTACTTCAACCTTGCCAACTCACGTCTTTATGGCCCTTGTTTTGTTCACAGGGGCACTGTCATGCTGTCATAAGGTTTGGGTTCGAACGCGTAGTTCCAGTGAAGGGAACCTGAATCTAAATGCTACAGTGTACAAAGACATTCTAGACAATTGCGTGTTGCCTTTGTGGCAACAGGTTGGGGAAGGTCCACATATGGGTGTGATGGTCAGGTGTCCACATATTTTGGTCATAAAATGTATACGACCAACAGAGCATAACTAATATTCTGTGTACAGTTATATTGTGTCTCTTATCACCCGTATCAGCTCAAGTTGGGTTAAAATTGCCACCTACCACTCCTAGCTCTCGCTCTCTCACTCTCTCAGCCCAACACTCTCAGCTACACCCCCCACACTTTTCTTTCTCTCCCTCCCCTTCTCTCTTTCTCTCTATCTGACACCAAGCTGTGTTCATGTCACTGCCAAATTAGAAACAAGATGTGGTAATCTCTCAGAATGTATTAATTATTAAAATGCATTTTAATGAGATTACGCATAAACGGGTGCAGGACCAAAGTTCCACCTACGTGTGGCAAACAAGAGTGTGATGAATTAGACTTGCAGTTTGGACAATGCTAAAATGTTAGCTATGAGCTTCCCTGACTGGTTAGCTATGAACTGTTCAGCTCAGCCAAGTAAGAAAGAGGGAAAAAAGAAAAAAAAAAAGAAAAAAAAAAAAAAAAAAAAAGGGGGGGGGGGGGGGGGGGAGGGGGGGCAAACTTCAGGTATCATATTCTGGCTGATTGACTACATTAGGGTAAGCCTTCATTTCTCACTAAACTATTCCTTTAATGAAGCATTTGTCAATTTGTCAAAATGTTTACCTAAATAAACAAACTGCTGCTTAAAATGCATATGTATACTTCAGTTTTATTGAAGGTTGTGTTAAAAAATAAATAAATAAATAACCAAAAAAAACCAGCTGGACGATCTGCTAACAATGCAGGAGCTTGTGGCCGTTTATGTGCTCCAATAGACTGTAGCAGTTTAGCACCATAAACAGGCTAATTTTCCAGTCTGCCTGTTTTATCACTCAAACCATTAACCAATTATAATGCAGTACACTGCTGAAGCAGCATATAACCGTAAAAGTCGTCAATACTAAAGGTCAGCTGAGTTTGGGAGGTCACACCTCATAATATATCACACTCACACTCACACACACTGTCAGGCAAGCAGAAGTAAGAATATATCTACTTCCATCTCATTAACTTTTAGATCGAGAATTTCACTGCTATTATTTTTACATCAGCATGGGAAAATACTTCAATATGAGTAGACAGGATGTGAAAAAGTTACATAATATAAGGTTTCTTATTATATAATACGACAATGGTCTGAGCTTAGTGTGGGTGTAGAGAGATAGAGCCACTTAGCAAGAGTGACAGAGCAACAGAAATAAAAATGATTATTAAAGCAATTTCATAAACTCCCAATTAAGTATCATGTTTCAACGATGTATGACATAATGTTTCTTTAGTTATATAGACCACTTTAAAGGGGTTTCATCAACAAAGAACTGCTTTCAGCAGGCTTGGATTTTCTTGTCACTTCTACCATAACAGTCTTTTCTTAATCCTTTTTAACTACATAAACAGAAAAGGACACAGACTTTGCTAAACATGCACCTTAGCACTTAGGAAATATATTAAAAAGTTTTGAAGTTCATGCCCTTGTTACGTTTGTTCTATAACTTAAAGAGATTTAGTGTTGTTTTGTTGACTGAAGCTTAATCTTACACAAGTATCTAGTTTGGGCAATAAAGTGAAGCAATGAACCACCACGTTAAGATGAAAAATCCTTTCATCTGTTTCACAAGATTCTTGGTTCATAGCAGGCATTTTACTTGACGCCATGAGGTTACAGTAATCTTAATAAAAGTCAACACCATCATTGCTTCGTACATCAAAACCTCGACAGCCTTCGTCATAGAGTTTGTGTTTGGTGAAGCAGTGCAGGGTTAGCTTACTCAATATGTATGTGAGGCATGGAGAGCAAAATCAATGAGAAATGTCAAGGATTTCAAGGTTTCGACCTACCCGCTAAGGCTACAGTTTAAGTCCACTGCAGTTACTGTTAGACTATGATGAACAGGAGATGACAAGGAGGGAACATTTCACGTCTCAGTCCTCAATGCAATGTATAAAATGGACAAGAAAAGGTAGCACAAGAAAATCATGAGAAAACTGCTCGCCTAAACCATCTATCATTTTCAGATGAAATCGTTTCCCTTGTGATTGGCTCTACAGTTATTTATTTAACTACTTAACAACAATTATTTTAGAATTTACTCAATGATCACTTGCTCTCAATTTCCATCCCAGTATTACAAACCAGTTTTCTAAAGCTATGGAGCACAAATCTCCACGGAAAAGAAAAGAAAAAACCCTGACAAATTCCCTCCAGGGTGCTTCGCTCCCATCATAAAAGATTCATTGGCATTATTGGCAAGTATTCATTTGAGTATTGCTCTGTAACCACTCAGAGCTGCACATATGCACAACTTTTCTATGCAGTTATAACATAACTGCTGCAGATATATGCAGTTAGACGTGCTATATGCACATACTAACCAAATACACATGCATCAACTTCCGTCTTGGATCTTGGAGGTACACCGTTTAAAATGACACCATCTTACAGGTAATTACACATGTGGAAATGTATTACTACATATGCAAGTTCTGTTTTTCCTTATTTTCTAGGTGCAATATGGTGACTTGAACCAAAATGTTCAGGCTTAAACTAATCTGTAATCTGCAGAAGCATAAAAATTATATAGTTTCAGGTAATGTCAAATTACATTCTAGGTATTTCCATGAGTTACCAAATACTGTACATTTTATAGATTGGTGTTAATTCAGCTATATTTTTTTCCCCTATGTTTCAACACCATACAGTAATTACAAAGAAGTTACACTCTAAAATAAATGGAACCTTCCTGTGAAATCAGTATGTAAGTACTGTCATATTACAGACTGGCGTAAAGACCAATGTTTTGTTTGGTTTATGTAAGCATTACAGCTAAATGTTAGGTAAATTTACATTTTCTGGCCAGCTGCAGTGTAAATACACAGATAATGTACACTCCTTGGCAAAAAAAAAAAAAAGCGCTCCTGAGAGCTCCTGTGCCGTCATTTACTCGTTTACTTTTGTTGCAGTGAACTGTTGGGGAAAAGCTAGAAACAGGGAAATTCACTTATATAGTCTTTTTGTACAAGGGTAAAACTATGATAATGATTAAAATGTTTGATGTAAAATTCAAACCATCACATGTCTGGTGTACAAAATTTTCCACAAATATCTTC
Source organism: Pangasianodon hypophthalmus (assembly GCF_027358585.1). Taxonomy (NCBI): domain Eukaryota; kingdom Metazoa; phylum Chordata; class Actinopteri; order Siluriformes; family Pangasiidae; genus Pangasianodon; species Pangasianodon hypophthalmus. Next base: position 5,199,574 of record NC_069710.1, read on the forward strand.
TGGGATGTTTTTTTTTTTTTTTAGTTGTTATTTGGTTATCTGCCACAGATGATGCAGCCCATCAAGGGCCACAAGACTTAAATATTTAAAGAAATCAAAGGAAAAAGCTTCCCATACTAAGTCAATTTATCTATTTGTTTAATTCTTGCTCATTTTCTGACCAACGATTTGTTGTTAAGACCATTAAAAGCTTAATATTTTGCCATTTAGGGCAGGGTCCATTTTTTTTTTTTTTTGCCCAGGAGTGTATGTAATAACACATACCCTAATACAGCTAGAAAGAGGCTCATAGAAATGTATTTACTCTAAATGCCCTGTTAAATCCATCTAATAAGGCTTATATAAGGGATTTACATTACCAAATACAAATGTATTATTCAGAATGAACATTTAATATGTTCTAAACAGATACAAATAGAAGGCATACTATTTGTGTTTTTTTTTTTCTTTTTTTGAAGAACGATTGCTAGAAAGCTTCACTGGATACAGAACAGCTTCAGAACAGTGGTGTGCATAGAGACTGGGCTCCCACGAGAAGCAACAAAAATTTTGCCTGAGCTGAAGGTTTTTACTTTCATGTAGGCACAAGGGAATGCTCAGGTATGAAGCTCAGGAGACAAACAATAACCATGCTCATTAACATGCACACAATGTATTTACAGCAAAGTGGATTAAATTAGGGTACTAGTTTGTTTATATATTGGGAACTACAACCATATATTCATTAGACAATATTGCGGGGTGGGTACAAACAAAAATAACAATTGCATAAGCAGGATTTAAAAAAAACAAAACAGTCCTGCATACAGAGGAAGTGTCAGGGCTATAAAAAAATTTAACATAGAATAAATACTGGGAGAACAGGAAAGCAGGAATACATGATGAATCCACTTCTCCAATTTCTGTCTGCAGTAGGAACATCATGAATGTCTTACAATATGCCTTCAAGCCATCAATAATATTGGCTGAGAGAAACAAGCCAAACGCACACGCAATATGCAGAGCAGAAAAAGCAATGTTAGAGCTATTCAGCAAACATGACTGACTGAGAGAGGGGAAATAAAACACGGATTAAGATAAATTTAATCCTGGCACCTTAAACTTCAAACTAACCACCGAGTCCAAAATGGGGTGCTGACTGAATTCACACATGTGAAGTCGAGAGAATAGCATGGCTTCATTGTGGAGGCCCGGTGGGTGGCTGTGGTGCTCAGTGAGCTGTACTGACCCCTGGGTGGAAAGGCCGAGCTCAGCATGGCTACACCCTCCATCCACCACCAGTTGGCATGGTAGCTGCTGCTATAGCAACAGATGGGACTCAGTGCTATAGTTGTGTGCCTCTGCCTCTGCCCCCTGGAGGACAGAGGACAGTAAACTGGGCACAGGTCCGCCATGATCACATGAAATGTGATGGGAAAATGGCAAGTTTTTGAATCACTCACATATAATTGATGCATAAAAGGTGAAGAGAGGAAGCAAAATCTCTTGGGTTGTCTGAGTGGTTTTATGGTTGAGTGTGGGACAGCAGTGTTTGGGAAAGATCTTGTAAAATTAAAAAACTGCCCTAAACTAAGACTGAAGGGAGAGAAATAGAGCATAAGACCAAACCCCATATGTGTATAAAATATATCCAGCGAACACTAGAAAAAGAAACACAAAATGGGGGAACAAGAATTAGTGAGTCAGCCAGGGAAGGGGGAGTGTGTAAGTGAAAATGAATAGAAAGAGGAGGACAAGGACACAGGAGAGGATGAAAGAGAGTAAGAGGGTAGAAGTGAGCAGATTGTGGGCTTGAGGTGATGGTAGCTGAGACAGTGGGTGAGAATGTGGTGATGGCACGTCCATGTCACACAGTGGAGGAGGCATTAGTAAATTTCCTACAGCAGCTATCCTGGACTGGAATGACATCTGACACCATTATTCCATCTCCATGATCCATTACAGACAAAGTTTGCTTCTGTGACATAAACTACAGTGCCTAAAGTTATGACATTTCTTTGTAGAGCATTATGAAGTCTGTGTGCATTACGGAAGGCACACTGGAATATTATTAGCTTGGGTGCCAATGTTCTTCATGCCTCCACCCTGGCAGTTTGGAGATGTTATATTCATTGTCAGGGTGGAACGTAATAATGAAGTGAGTGGGTGTGTGGGAATTTTGCTGATATGCAGGATAAGGGTGGGCAAGAATGACGAAAATATCATATCACGATACTTGGCATTCATGTATCACAATATATGGGTTTGCTAACAAACTGCCAGCAAAACAGCAGTGTTGCATTTTTAAATAAAGTTGTGAAAAACTGACTTCAATGAGACTATGACAAACTTCAGTGATTTAACAAGTCTAACAAGTAGAACACAAAGCCCAGTGTCATCAATGGGATGCCTCTGCTGCCAAGTCAAATACCCTTAAATATATACACTATATGGCCAAAAGTATGTGGACACTAAGAACTGAACATCCAAAACCATGAACATTAATATTTAGGTGTTCCCCCTTTGCTGCTATTACAGACTCCACTCTTCTGGAAAGTCTTTCCACTAGATTTTGGACCATTGCTGTGGGGTTTTGTAGCCATTGAGCCACAAGACTGCAAGAGGTCAGGCACTGATGTTGGGTGAGGACGCCTGGAACACAGCCATCATTCCAATTAATCCCAAAGGTGGTCAGTGGGGTTGAGGTCAGGGCTCTGTGCAGGTCTGTGCAGCTCAAGTTCTTTCACACCAATCTTGGCAAACCATGTCTTTAACAGGTTCGGGCCTCTTAGATCCAGTGAAAGGAATTTTTAATGCTACAGCATACAAAGATATTTTAGACAATTGTTCCTTCCAACTTTGTGGCAACAGTTTTCCAGACGATGCACATATGGGTGTTATGGTCAGATGTCTATATACTTTTGGTCATATAATGTACTTCAAACGGGTAGGAAGCTATTTATGAAAACTATTTCAGCTATTTGACCTTGCTATGACCATGACCCTGTTTGGATCAATTCTCAAATTTAACCAGTTCCTCTGCTGGCTACAATAAGCATTCGATATAAATCTTCCAAAAACGTCACCACTTGTTCTTGAGATATCACACTAAAGAGAATCTCGGACAGACATACGAATGGACGGAAGCACGGACAACTCAAAAACAGAAAGCATAATGAATAAAGGAGATAAGTACAAACGACAGTGACAATTTATCCATCCATCCATCCAATTTCTGTACCACTTATCCTACACAGGGTCACAAGGAGCTTAAAGCCTATCCCAGTGTACTCACAAAGGCAGGGGCCAAGGTGGGGGACAAGGCGGGGGACAAGGCGGGGGGACACCCTGGATTCACACACCCGTTCACTCACTACGGACAATTTGGAGATGCCAATCAGCCTACGACGCATGTCTTTGGACTGGGGGAGGAAACCAAAGCACCTGGAAAAAACACTGAAGCGTGGGGAGAACATGCAAACTCCACTCACACAGAGCGGAGGTGGGAACTGAACCCCCAAATACAGGATTGCCTTTACTTACTTTGCTTGCCATTTTTTCAAATCTGGAAGTCACAAAATAAGCCATAACACACACACACACACACACACACACACGATAACATCTTATTATTATCAATTAACATTAATACTTTATTTTTATCCGTTCCTTTTTGAAACAGCTTATTTAAAACAATAGGCTTTCTTCCTCTTGTCACTTCATTGTGCTAAAATCAAGAAAGAAGAACAGAAGAAATGACTGAAAATTGGAGCAATTCAAAAATGAAGCTGTGGGATTATCGTTTTGAGGACAAAGATATCTATAAGTGGAGTTAAAAGGTACAGAATGTGGTCACTTATAAGCATAAATTACCCGTATGACTGACTGAGACAGTCTCCAGGCATACCCGTGCTGAGATGAGAGCACAAGTTAGTGGTGCGGCAATAATCCTTGTACATAGATTAATAGCTAATAACTATAATCCAATGACTAGCACAGTGCTGTACTGCTGGCTTCATCTCATCAGCCTCTTTATTAAGGTCAATCCTCCATCTGCTTACAGAGAGACAGAAAGACACAGAGAGAGAGAGAGAGAGAGAGAGAGAGAGAGAGAGAGAGAGAGAGAGAGAGAGAGAATCTGTGCAAATCAGCACCAACCTCTATCTAAGCCAAAATCATCACTGACTGTTACTGTGCATTTTGCACTTTTTTCTTTTCTTATTCTCTCTCTCCCCCTCCCTCTCTCCCTCTCTCTCTCTCTCTCTCTCTCTCCTTGTATCAATCATGATCAATTGTCTATTTTTGTCTGTCCTTCTGGATGCTGACTGAGCCACTGATATGCTCACAGAAAGTTCCCTGCGTCACATAGAGGACAGCAGGAAACTAAGCTCCGAGAAGGAATTATGGCTGATATAACGTTAAACAGAGTGTAATATAAGACTACAGAATGTAATCTTAAGTGTAAAAAATAATTATACCAACTTACTGATATTTTTAGTGCATTACGGTATTGGTGGAAAAATACTGCACACATTGCACAAAAATAATATAAGAAAGAAGTGCTACAGACAAGCGCTTTTGTTTTGTTGCTGCTGTTTTCCCACTCATCGGTAGCTCACTGCAGTCTAATAAAACAGCATTATCTCCCAAACCACATAAAAGTGCCTCTAATCATTAATCATCATCAAAATCTAGTTTGATGGCTACATATAGAGAAAGGAAATATTCCACAGGATGGCACCAGCAACTCTTAAATAACCAATAAATGCAATGAAACACTTTCATCTAAACAATTTTTTCCCCCTAAAAACCCACTGTTTGGGAAGGCAGTGTGACTGATCTTAAAGTTTTTAGCAACTGAAAGCCTCCATGACTCATTGAGTCTCAAAATATCTCCGCATACTCAGCAAGAAGCTCCACATCCACAGCCTGCCAACATGAGCTCTAAGCAAAAGGAGAGAAGTAAACTGTAGGCCTCAGGGACAGAGAAAGAACCAAAAATGAAAAGCATCCAATCTATCTATTCTTCTCGAGCAGCTGAGTCATTCTAAAAGCTTCCTACATTTCAAGTCAATTGAATTTCATGCGAAAAGATTCAAGCAGTCAAAAACAATAACATTTTTACTGTTTATCTAAGAGTGCTTTCACATATGCAGCGTTTTGAATCGAACCACAGTGCGTGGCCCTCTTTGGTCCAGATCCTTTGGGAAAGTGAGAACACAGCAACTGAGTGGGGACAAAAATAACAAGTGCGGTTCAATAGCTTTTACATTTACCTCATTTGGCTGAAGCTTTTATCCAAAGCAACTTACAATTGATGGAGGATTCAAATAAGCAGTTGCAGGCTAAGGTCCGTGCTCAAGGGGTCAACCATGGCAACTCAGGGGTGCTGGGATTTGAACTCATGACCTTCCGATCTATAACTAAATGCCTTAACCACTGAGCCACCACTGCCATGAGAGACCACCCTGAGAAAGGGATTCAATACTGAACTGCTCCAACTACATGAAATGAACCAAACATGCCATGTGTTTTGGGTTGCAAGTGATATTTTTCTGTAGATCTGAGCTGCTGAACTGAGCCACGAGGCACAAACTGAGACAAACAACGGAGTTGAAGTGCTGCAGAAATGCCATGTGTTCTGGAGATTTGAACCAATGAGCAAAAAAAGGAAAAACCGTCGATGGGATACACAACACATTTATTTCCAATATTTATTTCTAATTTATGTCCTTGTATTTCTGACAGAAGGAGTTTTATACCTGCAGTTTCAGCCCTATACACCCTCAGCCAACACTGTTTTCACTTTTCATCTTTGTTTAATTATGTGCAGTGAGTAAACAAACCCAACAAAATAGCAATCAATCCAAAAAAGTATAAAATGTCACTCTGATTCGGACTCACCAGCCAGACTAATAGGTGTAAAAGCAGCCTAAGCGGCTGAAAGCAAACACAAAATATTCCACACACCCTGCTGCATTCAGGACACACACACACGTAACACAAATGCAAATGTAGCATGTGATATTGTATAATGCTAATGCCGTTCTAACTAACTACAGGATTTAAATGGACACTATTGAATTGTGAACAGATTAACAGAGCCATTCTCTCTCAGCAAGAAAGTAAAATATCCTTGCAGTGTTTCATGCTACAGCTGTAAAATATTTACATCAAATGTATTCAGTAGTACTTTTCTTCAACACCACATTTGCTCATTTCAAATCTTGTAAGTTTATATACAAGCAAATATATAGAAAAGACAAAAGAGCAGTGTAGCCTAAATTCTGCTGTGCTGGTTCTTTAAGAAATTAGAGTTGTTGATTAGACCACAACATTTGCAAGTCTAAGGCGTACAGCATCATGTCCTATCAAATCTGAATCACTGCAGCATTTTAATTAAACCAGGATCCTGGTTGATTAAGGTCTCTGAGCTGCTTATGAAATAATACATTTTTCCCTTCGGAGGTAAAAATACAGAACTTTTCTCCGTTGTGTCTAATGGACCTTTATTACTGTGCCCGCCTCTGATCGAAGGACATTGCTGTTTTCTGCAGCGCTTAAATTGTCTACATACAGTGACGCCTAGAATGAACAAAGCAAACATTAAAAATAAAATCTTGCCACTGCCTGGCCTTACGGAGGAGGGAGAATCTGAGGAGAGTGCTCTGTGTGTGTGTGTGTGTGTGTGTGTGTGTGTGGTCATGCAGGATGGACGATGGTGGTAATAATGCTCTGTCGTTATGTCCAGGGATCTTTCACCTTGTCTTATCATCCCCTACAGGGCTCCACCCTTATTTCCATATGAACTTGCGCGCGCACACACACACACACAGCAAGCTAAAATTAGTGGCTCACTCTGCTACACTGCTTGAGAAGAGAAAGCTCCGTGCAGGGGAATATCTCACAGACCCACATACTCTCAGGAGACACTGTGAGAATATGCTATTTCTGTGGCATTATGGGTGCACACACACACACGTATATGTGCAGGCTTACAGCTACACATGCATATATATATATATATATATATATATATATATATATATATATATATATATATATATATATATATATATATATATATATATATATATACACACACACACACACACACACACACACCTGACAAACCCTTTATTTTCCTATGAAATATTCAACCCGATATCGCCATCTCTACTTATACAATCTAAGAATTAAATAACTCAATATAGCTGGTGGCCATCATAAGTGCAGTGAACGCACAGTAAATGAAATCCAGTCTGTGTAATTTCTTCCGATCTACTTCTGCTGATTATATCCTCAACCCCTCATTACATTCAAGAGTCTCAGTCACAAAGAAAAAACATCAGAAAATACATCAAAACTAGGACGCGGGGCAGGAAATTCAGTAGCTCATGACAGAAAATAAAATGATTGTGACTGAATGTGTTGAAGTGCTTGAATCAACAATTGTAATATAAATGAGAAACATGGGGCAGTTTGTAGATGTTTGGTTCTTATTGATTCTTATACCCAATTCATGAATGCAATTTATTACAGCGCTATGCAATCATGAATACCTCCATACTAGGGATGCATCAATACCATTTCTAGGGGACATGGAACATGTTATTTAGCTCTGTTCACGTTTCCCCAGTTTACAAAGTGGTCATGAAAAGAGCATGTGCGTGTGTTCACGCATTTAGGCCACTAGACTCGTTCTTTATAAGGTTGCTGAGTTGATTTTATGAATGAAGTGCATTTGCTAGTTAAATTAGCTGGTTAATAACAATAGTTTCACTCAACCTGCATTGTCTGTAGACATTTTTTTCTTACCTAGCCAGTGTGTGCTATCAATGAGCTCCTCGTGCTGAATTTTATTTTAGATGTTTTATCAGGTTACTTGTATGGTAGAAAGATGTTGTAGTTCCTCCTCTTGATATTTTCACAGAGGACAGTTTGCATTGCTTTGTTTGCCATCATTAATCGTGAAATACGACCAGACTGCTGTCATTTTCTGTCATCTGTTCATTAGCATACGACGTACACTAGGATTACGTCACACAGCTTCACATCACCTGGTATCGGATGTGGAGCATTTTTTATGAGTAAAACAAAATCAGACATTTGTTTTGTACTTGCACTGTGTAAAAACTTGTGAATTACAGTTTCTCTCTCTCTCTCTCTCACACACACACGCACACATCTCCCTCTCTATGGCCCACTACGGCATCTTTAAATGTATTACAGCTGAGTGGCTCCATTACAAGTCATATTTCCAACTACACCCCAGTGCAGCACCACACTAAAGCTTGAAGTTTGATGGTCTCAGTGCTCACCCTGAAGTCAGCCATCATGAGTGTGAGTTGGAAAACAGATGAACAAAAAAGAAGGCTGCTCGATCAGTCATTTTTGCTTATAAAATGTCTGAGTAAGTAATGAGCAAGGACAGATGATGGCCTACATCACACCAGGTCAATACTTCTGAAATGGTATTCGACCCTGATCTAATTTAGGAAAACCAAACAACAATCACCCAATTTTTTTTTAGTAGTAAAAGAATGAAAAGCAATCAAAGAACTCCAAATTGGAAACAGCACCAAAGTGTAAAGAAGCTGTGTTTCTGTACACCAGGGAGGTGAGGAAAAAAAAAAAAAAAAAAGAAATACGAAGATAGAAAAGGAAATAGTTGCATATTACTCAGGAAGGCCTGAAAGATACACTACACTTCGGAATGGATTAGATATCATCAGAGATACTGACATCATATTCAGGTGAGAGGGATATAAATAGCACATATACAAAGTGTTCTGAAGTGTTCTCAAAATTCACCAAATTCAGACTTGGACACACTTTAAACACTAGCGCCAAACACCAGATATTGTTTCCTACCTGCAATCATGCTATTTAGTTCAATTTCCTCCTCCTCATCTTTGATGCGCAGATATTTCGTTGACTGGGCAATCCTGGGCAAAAGACAGAGAGAGGGAGAGAGAAAGAAAGAAAGAGAGAGAGAGAGAGAACACAGAGATAGATTATATAGCAAAACAGAAAGTCACTAATTTTTATGGGCCAGAGAATGAGTGAGCATGTCTGACTCACTGGCAATGTGGAGGAAATGTGTGTGAGACACGTCTTTCACATATCACATACACCTGTGATAAAGTGGATCAAGTAGTTCATAGTTGTTACACTCTCAGAAGAAAGGGTACTAAACTGTGCCTTCCCTGGTCAGTGGGATTCTTCTCTTTTGTACCTTTAATATGTATCTTTCACCTGGAAATGCGGGCATACTGTAAACCTTTAAAGGTACACTACATGCACCTTTCTAGGTAAAAGACACATACTGAAGATACAAAACGGTGTACCCTTGAGGGTACTTCCCAAGTGACAAGTACAGTTTAATACCCTTTTTTTTTTTCTAAGCATGTAGACCAATCAATACACTTTATATCCAGAAGGTGGCAGTGGGAATACTTAGTGTAAACTGAACGCATATACTGCTGCACTGTTAGAGAGAAACAGTGATATTATACAAGTCCTGGGGAGTTATACATACTGAGTCTGAGTAATGCAGAGAAGAAAATGAAATAGAGGATGGCTACTGGTGTCCTCAAATTATCTATGAGTTTAGATTTGATTTGAAACAGTTCGATTTGTAACACTTGAGTTACTTCACTAGTCTTCATCCTGCTAAATCTTTTTTAATGTTGGAATGTTATGCTTCAACATAACAGTGCTGTGGAGCACTTTCCACAGACATCCAAAATCTGACTTCCCATTCATTACATCCAAAATAATATGAATCCTGTGCCACGGATTCAGCAGAGCCGAAATCAGAAGCATTTTCTTCCAGACGACAATCTCAGAAGTTTTCATATTCAGTCTGGCTTTCATATTCAGTCACTTTCAAAGATGCTTTTGCAGAATCTGTCACTCCAGACGGATGATCGTACCATGTAATTGGCTACAAGAAGACCTGGCTTTTAATTAACTTGAAGAAATTAGTGCATCCGTGACAAATTAAGATAAAATGATCCCAAAAGGTAGTCTGTCAAATGCAGTCAAATACTGCAAGAATACAGTGAGAAAGTAGACATACAGAGTCATCTCTCAAAGGAAAAAAACACAGTTACCCAAACGAATGCAATGGTTACATCTTTTTTCATTTTCAAAATACCATTATCAGCTGATCTGAAACTGATCTGAGAAGAACAGGAATCTGAGGCTACAATGGACACAGACTCACTGAAACTGGACAGTTGAAGATTGGAAAGAAGACCAGGTGATGTTTTTCCAAATCTTCTACTGTCCAGTTCCTGTGCCAACTGCAGCCTCGGATTCCTTGGCTGACTGCAGGGGAACTTCTGCAGTTGTAGCCGATCTGCCTTAAGGTTCAGCATGTTGTTTGTTCCAAGATCACCGTGGCTGTAAAGAGTGGTTATCTGAGTTACCATAGCATTCCTGTCAGCTTGAACCAGTCTGGTCATTCTCCTCTGAGCTCTCTCATCAACAAGGCATTGCCACCCGCAGAACTGCAACTCACTGTATTGCTTTTCACACAATTCTGTGTAAACTCTAGAGAATGTTGTGTGTGAAAATCCCAGGAGATCAACGGCTCCAGAAATACACAAACCAGCATGTCTGGCACCATGCCATGGTCAAAGTCACTGAGATCACATTTTCCCCCATTCTGGTGGTTGAAGAGAACATTAACTAAAGCTCTTGCCCTGCATCTGCATGACTTCATGCATTGCACATGACTGGCTGATAATTGCATGAATGTGCAGTTGTACAGCCATTTCTAATAAAGTGCACCGTGAGTGTATATTCTAGAGGCAAGCCACTGACATTATAAGGCAAAGATAACCACTTAAAGTTAACCTGAACAGACTTGATTTAGATATACAATAGCAGTTAAAAGAAATCTGTGGCAATATCCTAGAGTTAGTTTAGATTCATATTACATGGAGACCAAGACAGCAAAAGGAAGAGAAATGTCATCTTGTTCTCATGGAGAGGTCAGAGTACTGTCTCTGAATCAGCCCAAGGGAAAGAATAAGCCTGAGCCAAGACAGACTCTCTGAGAATTCCACTTGTTTATAGTTTTCATGCAGAAATAGCTCCAAAACATGTTATTAGTGAAAGTAAACTAAACAGAACTTGAGCGATTAATGGTGAGAAATAAAAGAGATGGGATTAGAGAGCATTCTTGGTGAGAAAGCTGTGAAATGAAGTGATTCACTGAACAGATGCTGCAGAAAACTGTTGACTACACACCATCATCTTAGTCAGATTTTACATTAGAAGGATGTAATGAGATGGACAGGATTTATTGGATTGTTATTATTTTGTCTGTGCCAGCAAAATAATAATGGTATTTTTTTCTGTAATACCTTTCCAAAAAGGTAAGATTCTTGACTATATTATTGAGGTAGGACCTTTAACTATTTCCTCAGTTATCTTATTTCTATTACTACTTCTTATTATTATTTTTTTTTTCTTTTGCAATTCTCTTTGGATGACTTGTTTCTTGTCCCCATTATGTAAGCTCATCCTTACATAATTCTCAGAGACTGCTCTACTTTCTGCTTTTACTGAAGGGGTTATCCATCTCCTCTGACACCTACACAGTATTAACACAACCCTCAGAACATACAAAGCCATTTAATATTAATCATGCAGGGAACATGAAGTGCCCTCATGTGCTTGGTACTGAAAAACATGACAGTATACAGTATTCATTCCCTCTGTGTCTCATGGGAAATGTGGGACTGATGCCAATTACATTAATAAATAGCTAGACAAGTTGGGGCTGTTCCGCCCGCATGGCAGAGAAGCAATAAATATCATCATATCACCTGCTATTTGTTGACATGTGACTGTGTAATGGAATATGACTGATATAATACATATGGGCTATCCAGAAATTATTCAAATATTATGATTCCGATATTATGCATTAAACAGTGATGCTTGTGTTAAAGTAGCATGAGATACGTATTGCAATGCTGCTTGTATAAGCATGGGATTGCAGGTGGCAGTCTTAAGACAGTTTTACACTGTGAGATTACAGTAGTCTTTTAAGATTATTACTTGTTACACTGTATGGAATAATTCCAATAAAATCTTGGCTGAATTCTGTAACAGACCATGCAATATGATGTGTTCTTCCTGCCAGATAATACAGTGAAGATCCTCCAATAATAGACCTGCGGTTGAAGAAAATTACTTTGCTATGCTTACGTCTTCAATCAGTGATACACTATTAAAACTGATTATGTCGTATATCCTTTGGTGCTGTATTATAAGGAAGCAAATCACGGAAGTGAAGAACTGCTAAAAATAACTGGCATAAAACTTAGAGTTAATGATAGACTAAAGAAAGTGTGTGCACAAGGAAACTTCCTGGATTTTTAAACTGAAGGCAGGTAAATATGCAGGAAAATGAGGAATGTTCCCCCTCCTTTAATGATGTACTTTTAGCACTCTTTATTGTCTATTGTAGCTGTCCTCATGCCAAAGTGTCTCATTTTCACACTACTTTATGTTGCTAGCTATATTCACCTTTAAAAAGATTCTACTCTAACCAATGTTTTTCTGATAGTCCATGTGTCATATGGCCATGCATTACATACTGGTATATGTTTGTAGAGCTCTACGCCACGATGAAGGATTGTAGAGCTCTACGCCACGGTGAAGGATTGTAGAGCTCTACGCCACGGTGAAGGATTGTAGAGCTCTACGCCACGGTGAAGGATTGCAGAGCTCTACGCCACGGTGAAGGATTGTAGAGCTCTACGCCACGGTGAAGGATTGTAGAGCTCTACGCCACGATGAAGGATTATAGAGCTCTACATCATGATGAAGGCTGTGGGAGGCTTTTGTTTATACCCCATATGAGTTCCTTGGATCTAACGTTTGTATTAGAAAATAACAGTGTTTTTGATTTATTCCTAGTCCAACATATTAGATTTTATAAATTGTCAAAATGAACATTGATTCATCTTCAGTAACGCTTTATCCTGATCAGGGGTGCGAAGGATCCGTAGCCTATCCTGGGAAAACTGGGCGTGAGGAGGGAATACACCCTGGAACACCAGTCTATTGCAGGGCACCAAGCACACACATTCACACCGTGGGGCAATTTACAGTAGCCAATTCACCTAAACACATGTTTTTGGGAGATGGGAAAAAACCGGAGAACCCGGTGGAAACCCACAAGAGAAACCAGAGAACCCGGTGGAAACCCACAAGAGAAACCAGAGAACCCGGTGGAAACCCACAAGAGTATGACAAGAACCTGGGAAACTTCACATAGTAACCTGCTGTGCCACCACGCCGCACCAGAACATTATAATGTATTTCTCATAGCTCTATATGTACCAGTTCCTCTCTCTACTGCATATGTCTGATGTGCAATGTATTATGGATGATCGTGTCATGATATGACAAAATGATTTATTTGGGGACAAAAAAAAAAAAAAAAAAAAAAAAAAAAAAAAGCTCGATTGTGACCTGAAGCACAGTCATGTTTCGTCTCCGGAAGTGCTCAAATGAAAAATAAATAAATAAAAAAAAAAAAAAAAAAAAAAACATTGTCTTAGGTTACATAGAGTTTCATCATATCAGCTCAATCTCACTAAAAGACCTAGTTGAATTATCTAACCTCAGACAGAAAATCCCTGCAGGGCCTGAGATGCCCTTGTTTGTGGGCATTACGTTGCTCTTGTGGAGTTCTAATGATATTATGTTGGACTTAGCTTTACCTGGTGGTCAGACGGCTACGCTTCCCCAGCGGTGAGTATGCCTTCTGTCCCTGAGATGAAGGTTCCTCCTTGTACTCTCTCTTTATTGTGGCATGGCCAGGGGGCCGACCGCGAGGACGAGGCGCTGTGTCACAGCCTGACAGCTCTTCCCTTAGAGAGTGAGGAAAATAGAGACAATCAGCTCCTATTCAACAAGAAAGGCTTTGAGAACAGCTGTCCAAATTAATCGGAATACTAGAAGATCGATAAAAGTATAGGGGACTTGGGAAAGGATTTGCCCAAGAACAATTTGCATTTAGATTGGAGTGGAGGATTAAAACCTCTCCTGGCACTGGTTACACCCAGTACTCTCTTTAAAAGATAATGAGAACAGCTTGATGATAGATGAGGCATAAAAAGATCATAGGTCTCCTAGAGCAGGACAGACACTGCCTATCAAAAGTTTGTGAACATATTTTACAAGTAATATTTGATTATCAATGATCTCCCAATAAAAATCAAAGCTGTGTAAGAACTATTTGGAGAGTATAGAGGATAGCACTTTCTTGTTTACCTCTGTTACCTGTGAATAATGTCTTAGGATCAACCTACACTTTAGGTTTAGGTCCATTTATTCAATGCATCATTTGATGTTCACTGTGCAGTATCTGTACAGATGACCATTACTACACAATTCACCAATGACTCAACATTTAAACCCGAGCTTACTACAACAGTTTTCTACACTTAATACTTCTAAACATAAAGCTTCATTAAAGTATGTGTTAGACTGATGTGTTTTTGGTAGAGGCTATAAAGCACTTCAGTAAGTCTTGCTGGATAAGGGCATCTGCCATAAATGTAAATGCACAATGTCTGATGCACATGTTGATAATGGCCAACGAGGTTACAGTCCTGAATCCTACAGAGCTCAAAAGAATGAAAACATTAATTGAAAATGGCTCTTTCTAGATTTTTATAACTTATATTCAAGCTGCTCTGGGAGAATAGAGAGAAATACACCCTGAGGCCACACTGATGCATTACTTGGCACGTACCACTGTTTGACATGGCTATAACTTAAATACTCAACTCAGTCTTTATTAGCCTTAGCAGAAGGAGAAAGTACTGCTTTCCACATTTAAAAAAATGAGCAAAACTAAGAATTCCCAGCACAGCACTGATATTTCATATAACAAGCTCCCTGAACCACTTGGCCCGTGTCCAAAGACTTGCTCTTAGTAGGGCAAAAAAATGAATGCAATTTCATACAATCTCTCAGAAGATGCATAAACCGGCTCAGTGATGCTGAGTTGGCATTTACGCCAATGCAGCCCCCATGTCTCGGAGTGTTTGTATGACAAGCAAGAAATGCAATTTCAGCACCTCCAAGGCTTCTGCTGGGAATAAACATGACACTCAGCCTGTCAGCTCACTGCTAGGATGAGATCACCATGAAGCTGTGCAGAGCCTGAAACCTAAATGTGAATTTGGGCATGAAATAGAGTAGTTATAAAACCTGGCATTGCTCATTTACTCCTGTGGTTTCATGCGGAATGAAAGGTTAATGAACGTGACCAGTTCTACGGGTTTTGAGGCAGAACGCCATCTAAGGTAATAAGGAAAACATCCACTACGTTTCTGCTCAGTCACCGAGAAAATGGATGTTTTAGTCGTGGGATTTTCACATGAATTTCAGCTAACTTGTGCTAAAATGTGTGCTATCACTCTTTAAAAAAAATATAGATTTTACAAAAGCTACTTGTTTTAGCTTGCCAGACAAATATGCTATAAAATAGACCAAACTGTCAGTCAAATTACCTACATGCCTTTCACACTGCCTAAAAACATATCACTCAATTTTTAATAATTTTCACAGTTAAATATTCCCAAACACTAATTAAAGAATAATTAACATACAATGCATATTTAAATCATCGAAGTATCTAAGAATGTTAAAATACACACAAAATAGTGTAGATCATCCCAACCTGCTCTCCTCATGGCTGTCTTTGTCATTCACCACCTCCTCCTCCTCCTGTTCAGCACACAGCCTCTTGGTTTTCTGCACAAAGTGCACTGGGACGAAGGTGATTTGTTTTTCACCACCGAGCCGATCAGGCAGCACTACCTCCTTCTTCATGTTAATGTCTGAGTAGGGACAGCCGAAGGCACTAAAGACAAGAAAAAGCAGCCATAAAAAAAGCAGAGCAGAGTGAAAAAAGTTTAAAAAGTAAAAACAATTTAAAAGATGCAGGTATGTGTTCTGTGCTACCGATGTACTACCATTTCCCAATGCTAACCAGTTGAACATCTTCCAAGAAATGCATATGGATAGGTTTTCAGGGAAAGCTGCTTTTTACATCATACAGGCAAGAACATGCATGTAAATTTGCTAAAAACAATTACATAATAGGTGATGCCTTTATCCAGAGTAGTGATTATCCCCAAAAGAACCTTGACCATCACTATAAATGCTTATTTACTGTATATATTTAATAAATTCACACAAGAGTTCCTATTGTATTCTTTTGTTGCATAGGTCACATCAGTCACTCGGTAGAGAGTGCTGGTGCTGAAAATTCACTGAGAAAAGGACCACTTTTCATTTAGCTTGCACCTGGAGCACCATCTGGCTACTTCCCTCTTAGCAGAAGAGGGTCCTGTTCCCATTACAGCTCCAATACCAACAACATCAGAAGCATACGGCTCCTTTAGTAATGAAACTGAGAATGATTATACACATTGTTCTTCCTCTCAGGCAGAGATTCAAACAAATAAAACCATTTTTTTCCTTTTTTTTTGTAAAGCTCACATCAATGTACTGAAAAACAAACACTTTCCAACCTAACATTATAACCTTATATTTGTGCCACTGCTCAAGAAATCAAAACTAAATTATAATGATAATATAGTTGAGCTTTTGATTTCATCACTATTGGGACAAAAAAATATATATATATAAAAGATTCATGGGGTGGCCAAGTAACTGCGTGCCAACTACTGTTGTTTCAGCACATAAGGAACAGTTTGTGTACCCTAGCTGTAAGTAGCTGCATATGAGGTTTTTATTGCATTTTGGGCCAGAAATGGCTCAAATGCAACAAATGGTATCTGATATTTGCACAGCATCGCATCATTTCAAATGCTCATAAATTCCATTCTTTTATCTGACACTATTCATCACTGAACCGTTAACCGTTCTTATAGTAATTCTCATTGTATCCATTTTTTAAAAAATTCATGATCATGGTAACATGGCAACTTCAAAGTATGATGCCGGAGACAGTGCACTGATTGTAGATAAGCACTGATCATCAATCAAATAGGCACAGCATTTATTTTTACACTGTATCATTTAAATCATAGAATCACAGAAAAACACACTCACCACCAACTTTATTAGGAACATCTGTACACTTATACATTCATGCAATTATCCAGTCAGTCAATAATGTGGCAGCAGCGCAATGCAAAAAATGTCAAGAGACAGAGACAGATACAGATACAGATATGCAGATACAGGTCAAGAGCTTCAGTTAATGTTCACATCAGAATGGGGACAAATGTGATCTCAGTGACTTTGACCATGGCATGGTTGTTCGGTGCCAGTGTTGAGTATTTCAGAAACTGCTGATCTCCTGGGATATTCACAAATGTCTCTATAGTTTACACAGAATGGAGTGAAAAAAAAAAAACAATCCAGCTGACAATTATGCAGGTGGAAACGCCTTGTTGATGAGAGAGGTCAGAGGAAAATGGCCTTACAGGTTAGAACTGACAAGAAGGCTACGGTAACTTGAATAACCAATAACCACAATACAACTGTGGTGAGCAGAAAAGCATCCCAGAATGCACAACCTGTTGTACCTTGAGGCAGATGGACTACAGCAGCCGAAGACCACATGGGGTTCCAGTCCTGGCAGCCAAGGACAGGAATGTGAGGCTACAATGGACACAGGTTCACACAAGGTCACCTGGTCTAGAGACTGTTGTGTGTAAAAAATCCCAGATTAACAGTTTCTGAATACTAATAACATGCCATGTTCAAAGGCACTGAGATCAGATTTTTGATGTGAACATTAACTGAAGCTCAGGAAGTGTATCTGCATGACTTTATGCATTGCATTGCTGCCACATGAATGGTTGATTGGATAACTGCGTGAATGTGCAGGTGCACAGGTATTCCTAATATAGAGCCTTTAAATTAGTACCATCACCATCCAGGCTTAAGTACAGAGTGACATTCCTCATAACATAAAAACAGCACTAGCACTCCAAAGTGCTTAACCACCAAAAGCCCTTTACATTTATCAAAACCCTCAAAATGTCTCTCCATATTATAGCACAATTAAACAATCCGCTCTAGTGTGAATAACAGTATAACAATAGGACCAGAGGGGAGGGAAAGATGAGACATAAAGAACAGTTATTAGGAGAAAGATAAGAGCATGACAACGACTCCTATCAAAAACACTCTAGCGATCCAACAATGGACTGTGTTAACTTGTGTGTGTGTGTGTGTATGTATTTAAACTGATTTCACTGACCACACTGATACATTGACTTGTATGTGCGTCATTCACACTGATCCTTAATGTCTGAATTTCTAAATGCTTCCAAATTTACAATTAGACTATTTTTAAAAGCAGAAAAGAGAAACGAAGCTAGAGGGTTTTAGGAGGAGTGCAAAAATAGATTAACGTGCGTGGATGTGAGGAGGCTAAAATTACTGCAGTCAAACGGTCTGTGTATCACCGCATGGCGCCCTTTTCTACAGTACAGAAAGCTTCCAGACAAAAATCAATGCATATTTAAGGAGAGGTCATACGATATTTTGAAGAGGTTTAAATGTGCTCCCTACTGTCTTGTAAAAGACTGGGTGTGCTTTGAAAAGTACTTCATGTTTCACTTTTTTTTTTTTTTTTTTTCTTCACAGGAAGCATTATTTTTTGCCTTTCTCAACCTCTAGCTTCAATACAGCGAATGTGTCACAGAACGGTGCCATCATGTCATCAGTATTTGAACCACCACTTCTCTTCTCACTAAGCTGCAATTAACATTACCGTCGCATGATGCACAAACATGGTTTAAATCCTAAAGATCCTAAGATTGAGGATTAGTCTGTGAAATGCTGGAAAGATGGAAATTTTTAATTATAGAATTTACAAAATTCCAAATCATGGTTATTTTTTAACATTGTTCATGTGACTACGTCAGGGTTTGGTTCTTTCTCCTCTTTCTTTCTCTCTGTAGAGCTACACATGTTACTCCTGCTGCCTGATGAGCTGTTGATCCTGACTCTATTTGCCCTCCAGTCCTGCCTGATCTGTCCTGATGCTCCACTCCTGCTTGGAGCTTTCATCATCTGAGAATCCCTCGCTGCTGCTGAGGATGGCCTCACAGGGATAGCCTAAAGATTGCTGTGAGATTGCTGTGGGTTGCACCACACTGTTTTCCTAAAGATGGCTGTGGATGGTCTCACTTGGATAGCCTGAAGATTTGAAAACATTTTGCGCTCAAGTCTCATTAATTATTCAGTAGATAATGTCACTTAGGTACTATAGACTTAAAGCTAAAACCCCTAATGAAATTAAAAAATGACTCTGATGCTCATACTGAAGATCTGTTCAACACATTCAGTACTGTTTGAGTACTGACTCCCACAGCTGTGGTAATGACTCATAATCGCATTATCCGGGGTCACCCAGAAGAGGATGGGTTCCCTTTAGAGTCTGGATCCTCTCAAGGTTTCTTTCCTCTCACAGTTTTTCTACACCACTGGCTTGAGCTCATTAGGGATCTAAATCTAAATCCATATCCAGATTTTTGAAGCTACTTTGTGACAATGTCCGTTGTTAAAAGTGTTATATAAATAAAATTGCATTGAAATGGAACTGAATTAAACTGGTGAAAATGTGGACAGGTTTTAAAAATAACTCTGTGTTTGTGATGCTTTTCTGGTTAAATTGTACTGTGTTAGAAATCACACTCTGATTCACAACTACCCGGCTATTTTCACTTTCAGATAATGGTTCAGCTCATCTATTTCCAATTAATGGAATGGAAATACAGACCCTGTACAAAAACAATATGAAGTAGCTCTCTGAGAGCACGCCAGTAATATGCATGTCAAATTTTGTTTTTATTAAAAAAAAAAAAATCAACAGGTTTCATATAGGTATGCACAGGGAGGACATGTTTATGCAATAATCTCACTTTAAGACCCTTTCACACTGCAGCCTTCAAGCTGTCCTAATCATTTAAGGCAGCTTATCAAAGAGATGAAAAACCCATCATAATGCTCTCCTGGATGCCTTTCCTAATGACGGTAAACTCTGCTGAGCATCTCAGACATTTGAATATTGTATTCTCTTCCTACATGTGACTCTTGATGAAAATGTAATGCTATTGCGAAGCTTAAATGGTTAGTCTTGAGGCAATCATATGTTAATGTATGCAAATAGAATGTAAATTATTCACTAATGAAGCTCAGCTCTATTCAGTGGCTGAGAAGAACATTTTCTGCCACATGGATAATAAATGCTGCATCTCTCATGCTCTCTCTAATCAGAAATGGCTCTCAGAAGGACCCCAGTCTCTTTATCTAAAGATGAAGAAAAATATGCATATTGTACTCCTGACTGATTCTGCTGTGATTACATGGTTGGAAAAGGTGAACAGCAAAGCCGCTAAATACATTCCAGGCTTTATAGAGACGTTCAGATGAAAGAGGAAAAGGGGATGGATTAAACACAGCAGGACAGGATGAAGTTTACAACAGCAGATTACAATTCATACTACACCTTGGTTCACATCAATCATAATTTAACTTGATATTTCTCCAGGTGACAATACTGATCTGCAAGAGCTGGGAGAGGAAACTGGTGAGGAGTGACAGAGGCACAGGCATACAGTTGCAGCATGAAGCTGTATGCTTGACAAGAAACTGACAAGATGGAAGACTTTGTCAGGTTCCATCTGACATAAAAGGCTGGGGGATAGAATAAATGCTCTGCTCATCACAGGAAGAAAGTTAATGTATAAGGTAACTGTTGTCGCTTTTCAGTCATGTTAGTTCCTTATCAAGAATTTTTATGTAGCTGGACTTTCGTCAACTTTAACTGAGTACTCCTGCTCTAGGCAGATCAATGCAGGCAGGTTTCAAGCTGAAGATGCAAGCTGCAAATCCTCAGGGGAGACCCCCTTTAACCTGCTTCCTAGATCCTACACTCTCCTCTATAATGCCCTCTGCTTCGATTAAAAGGCTTCAGAGCAACGACACTCTCTCATGCCACGCTCAATCTGGATCGATTTAGCTTTAACAGAATGATCTGATTCCAGTGTTATGTCAGAAATGCTTTAGGTACACAAATATCATGCCTTACCTGTGGTGTCCTGTGTATTTTGCACCCTTGATATGGCCCACTCCCCTGCAGCCTGGGGTTGGACACACTCCCTGCGTCATGGAGCTCTTGAGGTCAGAAGGTCCTGCATTTGCTGTTAAAAGGCAAAATGAATGCCCAAATAAATTTTACTTCCAGAAAAAGGTTTTAAAAAAAAAGCACTGAGTATAACTATTAAAACAATATCCAGATAAACCACTTAAAGACAACATTACCAACAATACATAAGCCTTGCTTATTGACTTTCCCCAACCCCCACTGTAGTTTTAGCAAAATGATCAGGAGATAGATGATGCCTTCCTCTTAATGCATGATGCATTTTCTTTTCTTTTTTTTTTTTTATTACTATTATCTTGCTTTAACAGTTTGGAATGTCATTCAAGTGCAAATCTCATGCACCGACACAGCACAGTAAACAGGTCTAGTATAACAACAGAATCACCATAGCCAAATGTCAGCTCAGACCTCAAAGCAGTCAGATCTAGAAGTGAAAATGTCATCGCTAGAGCTATGAGTAATGCTTCTTGGGGGCAGTAATAAAAGTCTGATTTATCCCTGCTTGCCACAAGCAGTGAGGTGAATGTGAGAAAGTAAAGGCTTGCATGCTGGATACTTTTTTTTAAAAGTTAAAGATTATATCAAGAACAACAGACAAATTAGCCAACTAGACTAAAACATCATAATCAACGTTTGCACTTGTGAAATATTCGATAATGGTTCTGTGGTGTTAGATACAGACTATTCTTAAGAATAAAGCAGCTATACTCTGGACAGGTTACGTCATGTGATGCTTTTTACAGATGGTCTGTGGTAACACACAAGATCAGAAGTGTAAAACTCAGGTCCTGACGGACCCCTACAGAGGTTTGTGTTTTCGTTCTTTTAGCACACCAGCTACAGCCCATGGAGGCCTTGGTAATTAGTTAATCAGTTAAATCAGGTGTGTTAAATAAGGCAGAATGCTAAAATAAAGCCTCAGAGACTCTTACACTCCTGGGCCAGTCAGATGCAGTAGTTGATACTCTCACTGCTAAATCATGAGCTGTTTTCGGTACAGCCCATCTTTTATTATGTACCGATGCTGTGGTACAGTTAGAGGCCATTTTATTATATATTGCATTATTAGTGTTATTCATGTGTCTAAAAATTAAGACAGAATGTTTTAACATTAATTTTAAGATCAAATTAATGACAGTGCTTTAGAAACACCTTTGCCTGTCATTTAAATGACCTTGTGCAGCACAGCTTAACATGTAGTTTATAATAATTTACACTCACTCAGTGGAGGTTCCAGGGGGTGACCTGTCCTCGCACACCAGCCTACAGGATGAAGATCTGGCAGGTCCGAGTCGACCCAGAAGTCAAACTTAGAATGCCAGCCATCAAAGTGCACCTGTTACAAAGAAAAAGGAAGTTTAAGCAAAGCCATATATGTTATAAGATAATTTAATATAAAATAATGCTCGGGCAATCTTCCAAGTATCTTTTTAGGCATAAGCCTTGGGCTCTAAGTGAGAGAAGCAGATTTACTGGCAGCTGGACAAGGTGGACAATATTCAGGTCCAATTATGCCACAAAAATGCTGACAATTTTTTTTGAGTTATGTGATCAGTCACCAAGCTGATTTTGTTTGTAAAACTATTATATTCTGGCACTCGAAATGAGACACATTATCATGCCTTCTGATAACAGCATATGTGAGACAGCTCTGATACACTTTTTTTTTTTTTATATACAAAAGACATCAAATCACAGCAGAGTCTGCATAAAGTATGCTGCATCTGGACCATCTCAACAGGCAGTATCTCACAATAGATGAGGCTCTAATGTGATTTCACTGCAGTGTTCAGTTAAGAGACATTAGGTTTCAGCTGCATTAACAGTGAAATCCTGGCAAACATCATTAAGTGCAGATCATACTTAGCCTATGGTCCCAGAGCATACTCTAATTTCTATTGTCAGTGTAAAGAAAGCAGTGCTACTTCTGTGTCACTTTATGATGTGTACGCAAAATGGTCCATTAATTAATTTTTACGGTACCAACTGTTTCAAGTTTATTCAGCCTGATGAACCTAAAAAGGTCTCCCATAGGAACTGTAGAAAAATAACAAACACTAATAAAGCAAAACTGAAGTACTGTTATAATCAATATACAGTTAAAAACAATTCTTATTCAGGACTGCTGTAGTCTGACATGAACTGGAGTGTGTTCAAACAATCTCAATACGTTCAACAAGCTGTTCTGACCTGCATTAGAGCTACACACTCCTAATGGCTGGTATCTGGTCATGCAATTAGGAATGAATACAAATGAGGGATATATTTCATAAAGTTCATAATGGAGATGACAGCATGTTAATGACACCATTTGATGCATCCTTTGAGCTTTGGCTCACGCTTATACATCCCTGTAACATACTCACAGTCCTTTTGTTTCCAAGATTTATTAAAAACTCCTTTCAGTATTGCCAATTTAAAGTCAATGCTGAATTACTAGAATGCTGAGTCCCTGGTTAGGGAAAACCATTCAAGCATTGTGCTAAGATGCAATAATGAATAAGGCAGTGTCTAATAAAGTGGCCATTAAGAATACACAGTCTTTAGAGCACCAACAACTGCCCCTGATACAAATGTACCAGCACACACTTGTCAGTGTTGCTTCATTCTCTGTAGTTAAGCCCACTTTAACCAAAGAACTTGAAAGGACTTGAAGAGTTTGGAAAAATTTACATCAAAACCTGTCTAACTTTAACATTACAGTCTGTTAAAATGTCATCCTCAGAAATAAACTCCAAATTAGAAAGTGTGAAAAAAGTTCTGACAATATTGTCCATGGGACATGCTCAAAAGAAAAACATAGTTCTGACAATAATGCCTGTGGGACATGTCCAATAAAAACACCCATGTTTGACAATAATGTCCATGGGACATATCCAATAGAAACAGCTAGTTTTGACAATAATGTCCATGGGGTATGCGTGATATAAACACACACTAGTCCTGACAATCATATCCATAATATAAAAACCTAGTTCTAATAATAATGTCTAAGGGAGATGTTTAACATAACACAAAGGCACCATTTGTTAGATGTCCCTTGCCCAGACATGTTGGCTGTGAAGCTGGTGTCTGTGTTGTCTAGCTCACCTTGACTCTGTAGTCTTCAGTATCAACAACGGAGGCCACGCGGATCAGCATGGGGTTTCTCCTGTCCACCACCTCTACCTTCATGTTGTTCTGAAATCCATGAGGGCCTCTCTGCAGACACACAGTGTTGATCAGAGCCTTCACTCAGTTTTATGACAGGTTGATAAACCTCGTCTGCAGTCTACAAGTTATTGTGAAAGAAGAGTGAGCCTGCTTTAATTAAAGTACCATTCAAAATGTGTACAGCCTTGAGGAGTCTCCTTTTCATTCAGGACATAGCAGCTGGAATTTATGAATAATTATGAAACACTTTAATCCTGAGGCGCAGCTAATTAATGCTACGCCTACACCTAAATCTAATCCTAACTTTAATGTCAGTAGCCAAAAGGAAATCTTTTAGCTGTTTTTAATAAAACCTGCAAGTTTTATTATTATTAAGCTATTTTCCTCAGAGAGACCAGCCAAATGTCCCCACAAGGTCAAAACCAGATATTTGGTCCCCACCAAGACATAAATGTGTCTACATGAGCAAAAAAGGAAATAAGAGCAGACACACAGATCTGAGCTACATATTCACACACACACAGGCTTTGTGTCTGTTTTTTTTTATTTTTATTTTTATTTTTTTACACACTATAGAAATGTTGTCTCGCACTGATGTGACTATCATTCTTTGCTCACCACACAAAAGGCTTGGCTCGGAACTGCAGAAGCACCATTGTCTTCTAAATACTCCTCCCATATGAAATGTTCTGGATTCGGGTGTCCTTGAACAAAAGTCAGCAACACAATCTGATTAGAAAAAGGCATCACACATGCTGCCAGGCTCATTGACTTAGCGAGTAATGTGACTGAGGCACGTGGCTGAATAAGTTGTTAATGGTTTGGGCTAATGGTGCACGATAGCGCCTTCCAAGAACAAGAGCTCTATTTATCAGACGCGAAACAGAAGACTAAGCATACCACTCACTGTCTGCTGCAGGAAATGGCTCATACTGCATTATCTGTAAGATCAGGTTTCATCTGTTATATTGTTTTTCTTCCAATAAGACAGGAGAGTTCACACCTTATTTGGCTGTAAACTTTTTACAGCCATGGACAACTTTAACCGTAAAATAAATTCCACAAACCCCTTCAGTACAGATTCACTTCAAGCATATAAAGCAAATATTCAAATATCAGGCTCAATATTTAAATTTGTACGATAATTTTCTGACTTCATATTAGAGCCACAGAGCCTTTTCATTCCAGAATTTTAAGCCCAAGTAGAAAATATTTATAGCCTACTAGTTTTTGAGTTATTAAGGTTTGGATTAAACCTATTCAATTCCATTGACCAGTCAGTTAGGCTCAGTAGTAAATATAATATACTTTGATAAAGGTGGGCTGTGATTTAAAACACTGTTTTAAAAAAAACAAACAAACAAAAAAAAAAACCTGAACAGATACAGACCCCCTGGGAGTCCCCAGGCCCCACTCTGAGTACCACTGAAATAAAGTATTAAACACAAAGCAAAGGCAACGAAACCCAAAATATGACATTTTGCGACATACAATACATCATACTTTTAATACACTGTATGGATTCTTGCAGTGATGTATAGCCATGCAGTGGTGTATGTGATTCTTGCAGTGATGTATGTGAAAACTGCTGAGGTTCATCAAAGATTAAAGTTTGAAGGTACAAAGGTACTAGTTACAGACAAAGCTTACTGAACAGGTGAATATAACCACCTGAGAACATTCTCATCACTTTGAGGTAACGCCTGATTAAGGAACAAGCACGCACAGTGTCACTGATGAGAAGCCCCATGCTACACATACTATATGGCCAATATATGTGGACATGTGGACACCATCACAACCATATGTGGGTCTTTCCCACAACAGTTGCCAGAAAGTTGGAAGCACACAACTGTCTAGAACATCCTCATATGCTGTAGCATTAACATTTCAATTTACTGGAACTAAAGGGCACCAAACCTGTTCCAGCATGACATTGCCCCTGTTGACAGAGCGAGGCCCATGAAGACATTGTTTGCCAAGGCTGGAGTGGAAGAACTCGAATGACCAGCACAAAGCCGTGACCTCAACTCAACCGAACACCTTTGGGATGGACTGGAACACTGACTGCATGCCAGGCCTTCTTGTCCAACATCAGTGCCTGACCTCACTAATGCCCTTTTGGCTAAATGAGCACAAATCCATGCTCCAAAATCTAGTAGAAAGCCTTCCCAGAAGAGTGGAGGCTATTATAACAACAAAGGGGGGCTAAATCTGGAATGGGATGTTCAACAAGCACATGGGTGTGATGGTTAGGTGGCCACATACATTGGGCCATATAGTGTACATGACCCCAGACTGTTCCTGCAGTCCCTGTGACCTCAACACTGTCCCCATGTGCCTTAACGCCAACCCATTATTAAGTCTCATCCTATAAATTATTTACAGATTCTTCTAAAAATGTACCAATATTTTACCATTTTACTCATTATGTATTCTTCTTATTATAATATATTGGCATTCACTTGGCAGATATTTTCCCCCCAGACATTTACTATATACAGTATCACTGAACATCCATCCAAACTATACTATGTATACATCTCAATCAGTTTAGTATTGCAGTATTACAAAACACAGGAGGTGATTTTAATTAAAGAAAAACACTCTGACTATTTTGCATTATAAAGTTTTGGCATCTGGCAATTACGTGACTCAACCCTTGACTATACAGCTGCAGAACACAAGTTGCAAATGTCAATGTAAGCGGAGTGTGGAGTGTTCATTTCTGTGTTTTATTTCTTTAGATTAGTAAATACTGTTCAACACATAATGGTCTGTACTGGCCTTCAGATTATGAGTCACCACTGTATATGATCAAATAATGACTGTTAATCCAATGAGCTTTTTTCTTCAATGCTCAGTAGCACCTTCATGAAGTTTTATCGGCAAAACTCAGCAGATCAGAAGAAAAGGATGAAGGCGAGAAAGAGTATGTGAACCAGATACTATGAAAAGCTTACACATTTCTAAAAAAGGCATAAAGCTGTCTGACTACGGCTGACATTGGGTTATGGGTTATGTTTATGTATAAGTGATTTGGGAACACAAAAATTATCCAAGAATCATAATAAAGCAAAGTTTGAAAGACAGTAGTACTTTAGGCCAATAAAAGTGTCAAATATAATTGCCTGGACCCATCTGTAGTGTATAATTCTGAAATATCCAAATAAATAAATACAAATTGTGCAGGGATGTAACATTTTTTTTTTTAAGTTGCAACTCCGATGCTCAGTAGTACTTAATGAAATTTTATCGAATTTTAAACGAGGCGAGAACACACAGTTACAAAATGACTAAGGGCTGAAATATAACTGTACAGTTTAGATAATGAGCTCAAACTGCACAATATAGCAGAAATACTGTATTTTATAGTGTTTATCATAAGAAATCACGTGACATAAATATTACTCGAGCGAACAAATATGGTGTAAGTGCATGGCAAGCACACATCTGGTGTAAAAAGCCACAATGATTACCGTGGTAGCGTATTTGGTGCAGCACCACTGCTTGATGCTCGTACTGTGATTGGTGTAAAATGGGCTTTACTGACTGCCACGTGTTCAGCATTTCACTGCTCTTACAGCACTGTCAGTATTATTACCATGCCTGTGAGAATACCATAACATACCATAACTTTTAAAGCAATTTTTGAAGATTTTGCTGGTATTAACCCTTTCCCCATTCCCACGCAGCCTTCTATATGGCCGATGGTGCCAAAAGTTCCCCCTTGTGTAAAATCTTCAGCTTGCTACATGAGTGAGTGTCTGTGAGTGAATTACAAGCCAGTTCCATGAGCTGCTTTTTTTAAAAAATTATTTTCCTCCAAAAAGTGGTCTTTGCTTTGCTAAATACAATCTGAGAGATTAAATGCCAGCCCTATTCTATAAATGACAGAATACCAGTGTAACTAGTAAATTAAAGCACAGACTGGAACAGAATTTGTTATTTTCATTAAGCATTCATTTGTTTTGTTGACTAGAACAAGTGAATTGAAGTTGGGGAAGCAGAACTGTATCAGAGTCATGTACCGCTTACACAGTCCATATTCTTGTCAGATTGTGCAGTTCAGGGGTGAAGATATGATCCTGTCTCCATTCATCTGGGTTTAACCTTAAGCTGAGCCTGCTACTCAGGGGAGGAATGGCTGTGCTAGCTGCTATCACCATGAGCCAGATTTCCCCCATCGCACCTCTAAAGCAGTGTAGACTGCTCCATCTGTCTCTGTGACAGCAGTGTGACTCTCCAAAAGGTCTCCAATGCTCAATTACATGCTCCTGTGCTCGCGCAGCAGTCTGACATACGATAAAGCTAAACTAAAAGTAAGCGATAACAGAGGCAGAGCAGGTTTCACCCCCAATACATTGCCGGTACATGGCTTGATATATAATGAATGTGCTTGAGGATTAGCTAGTAGCCAGAGCTATTTGTGGAAAGATGATGACAGTTGCAGTTTGGGTGAAAACTTGGGTGCAGTTTTAGCTTAGCACAACTCAGCAGACCAGAAGAAAAGAATGAGGTTTGAAAGGGACACACACACACACACACACACACACATACACACACACACACAGAGACAGAGAGAGAGAGAGAGAGAGAGAGAGAGAGAGAGAGAGAGAGAGAGATATTACAGGAGAGTGAACCAGACGCTATGAAAATTGTATACATTTCTAGCTGACTAGCTGACTTTGCGTCATATGTTTATTTAGTGATTACTGAACCTTTGTTCCCTAGGATCATAATAAAGTGAAGATTGAAAGACAATAATACTTTAGGGAAATACCAGTGCCAATTACAATTGTCTGGGCCTCTACATACTGTATAAATCTGAACTAACCACTTCTGGAGGGATGCACTACATTCTCTAAAATTATAACTCAAAATTTAGAACAAAATCAAGAGATAATGATGCTGACAGTAAAAAGACATTCATGTTTGTCTGAATGTCAGCTGTGGGAATAGATCAGATAAACAGCTGCTGTAGTGTTACAATGGTATGCTACAATGAGAAGTCAGTGTAAGAAATCATCAACAATGCACAGCATGTAGAATACCTATATATTCAGTAAAACACAACTTCTATCTGCCCATTTGTTTAGGACATGACATTATAGATCAATACTCCTTATGTCCTATCAAACACTTTTAGTGGGCTTTTATTGAAGTAAGAGACTATAACCCCTCTGTCTTATCAGGCCAAACTACAGACAGAGAAAGAAAAAAAATGGCAATTACTTCAAATCTCAGCAATGTATTTAAAATCTATTAAAAAATACCTGTACTATTGATTAAGGCAGTAGTAGTTTTCCCTGTTATGTGAGAAAAGGTATTGTCTAGTTTAGTGCTTAAGGAATTACTCTACTTAAAATAAGGACAAAAAAGTGGACGGACTAATTACACACTAATGAAATTGAAACAAATTAATTTGTCTTAACAAATTAAAATGAAATTATTATAAAAATGGAACTAATGAAATTACAGCTAGAGTCACAAGAGCAAGCTCATAAAAATGAGCAGGAAAACTGATGACATCCCTCTAATATACATGGACAGTTCCTTGAATCTTTTACATTGCATGTATAGACATGGATAAGGAGTTGTCTTGCCAAAACAGACATTTTTAATTGAAATTTGGAGAACAGGACAGACAAAAGAAGGCCTAGGTATGGCTTGGTACCTACCCTGAGGTGCTGTGAGAGGTCGTCCATGGTCCTGGCACCAGCCCACAGGGTGGATATGGGGGCTACTGGCATCACACCTGAGCAAAGCCAAACCAAAAAGAAAGTCATACTTGGCTCCTACTTAATTTCACTTGTCTAATAACATCCTTGTTGCCTGGAAAGAAAATCATTTGTTTACAGCATGTTAGTATATTTTTAAGCTTTACTGACAGAACACCAGTTTGGTGCTGGATGCTTTCAGCTCTAATATGACAACTATAAAGGTAAGGAATGAAAAGCATTAGAATCCTGCAGGAGGAAATAAAGTGGACTATGGAGAGTATGAACAGTCTCTGCTCTGTGCATGTGTGTGCTCTGCAGTGCGTCATGAGATGATTGCTTCTATCTGGGAAGGCTCAGAGCTTCTCCTGCTGGAAGCAAGTAGTACAACAGAAAGAAGAGAACATTCCCCCTCTTTTCAACACATTACACAATACACTAATCTCTAACACTGTTTTTTTCTTTTATAAGGGATTGGATTTAATTGTACACGCTTCCCTCTAAAGTGAAAAAAGCCATGTTAAATTACAGAAAACCAACATGTGAATAACTGATTCTCACTGCACAAGCTGACATTATAAATGGCCAATTTCAATCAACCTTCATCTTATATGCAAAATGAATAGTTATTCCATTCACATAATTAAATCAGTATACTTCACTCAAAACACATTAAATATTTTGAATGAAAGCCTGACGGACATTTTCCTGCAGGCATCATTCCTGCAGCTTTCCTTCAGTGATTCAAAAGAAAGTCAGACTTCTCCATATATAAATGCAGAATATAAGCCATGACATGCCTCTAGAATTCAATCAGACTGCACTTACATACCTCACAACTCTGTGCCTTCATTAAATATTCAAGCCAAGGGCTTAATAATAACTGAGGACAAATCTAAATCCTTAATTTTTGGATCTGTTGTTTTTTTGTTTGTTTTGCCATTCAGTACTGAATCAGAGAGTTTGCCTTTTTCAGTTCAGTACAGTATAGACTTTTACTTTCTTCATGAGTTTCTCCTATTACAGTATCTCTTACCAGTAATCGTATGTGTCGTCCCAGTTGTCAAAGTGAACCAGAAAGCGGTTGTCTACAATGTCGGCCACAGTGGCCACACACACTAGGCAAGGGTTCTTCCTGTCCACTGCCTCCAGTTTCATGCCCACTTCAAATTTCGAGGTGGCTGTAGTCTGTTAAAAGATGGCCATCTTATTTAGAGAGCTAACCTCATGATTATAATGTAAAAATCAAAAATAGAGAATTCAAGCGGATTTAAAAATAACTGTTTTTCCTACAACACACAGATCATCACATTGTTGTACGCTAAGGCATTTCAGTTATTCGTCTGCTTAACAGATAATTAACCATAACATCACTCAGCAACAGAGTTTCACAGCTGACTAGCAAACCAGCACCCACCCCAGTTCTTAACAACTCTTAGCAACTCTCCTTAGGAACACCTACACGTTATTTTCCCCCAAACTGTGTTTTATAAAAAGATACCCAATACAGATTAGATTTACACCTCGTTTACAAACAGACCCGAGTGGATTTTGGTTGCACTTAGATGTCCAGGGTTTAAGTTCTGGCACCATTTAAATTTAACTATGATGAAATATGCTAAAAATCACTGTGAAATTTCAATACCAGGCGTAAATGAGCTGAAATTACCAATAAATATAAAACCATGACATTCCCACTGCAGCTTTTTCTTTCTGGAATACAAAATAACAGTTTCTTTCAGCCTGTAAGAGGCACTGTTCACTGCTAATACAGGCATTCTCCTCCTTCTGCTGTCTGTACGCGAGATGTCGGCTGATTCTGCACAAGGCAGTGCACTTACACTGTTATGGGATTTGAAGAGATTCTTTGGTGCAGCCTGAGCATTGCAAGACTCCAAGTATTTTTCCCAATTAAACTCATTCATCTTATAACCTGAGAGACAAAGAGAGACAGAAAGCAAGAGTGAAATGTCATGAGAAAGAGTAAAAGTTAAAAGAGGAAAAAAGAGAGAGATAAAGAAAGACATTATTTAGCACACAGAAATATGAAATATGGAGATTGTCTAATATATATATATGATATGATCCATGTTAACAGACTGTAATTAAATTAACAATGCAAAAGTGTAACCCAAGCAGCATTTGTCTTTGTCTTTATGTTGCATGTCTTTTATAAACAGACTGGCTAAATAAATCTCCATCCGTTAAACCCAAGTGGCACAGGTGGACTGCTGACCAGCAAGCTTGCCATCTGCCCAGTGAAAACATGGCTGATACGTTCCATCTATCACCACAGATCACAGCCTGTGACCCCCTAATACCTTTTGGAGGGTGTAGTTTGCGACCTGTGGACTCGCACCATCCGGCTGGCCGGATATCAGGGGAATCAGCATTAACCCAGAAGTCATAGCACTCCGAGTAACCATCGATATGCAGACGCAGACGGTAGCCAATCACCTGAAGGACACATAAGTGAAATAAAAACCAATGCAAAGTATTCTATTTCAAATGTCTTTTAAAGAAATATATCTCCGAATAGAAATCACTCTACATAGATATAATCAATGGCAGTTTTCAAAGAACGCATCTTAACACTACCATCATCTGAAGCATTAAAGAGACTTATACTATCCTACAAAATGCTTTTAGGACTTTTGGGGGAATCCTTTGACAGTACACTAACCTCAGCCACGGAGAGCACACAGAACATGGAAGGATGCAAGGGGTCGATTCCCTCTAGCCTCATTCCCATTTTAAAGCCATTCTTGCTGCAAGGAAATGACTGGTACTGTGCGGAAAAAAAAAAAAAAAAAAGGTGTGGCTTCAGAACAGTATACACTTATTACACCTAACTAGCAGGTGTAGTTAAACATTATAGCTCAACTTTGTCCATGCAAAATTTGTGTTTAATCATTTCCCAGCCCTTCAACCCCAGTGGGATTATGACCACAGCACTGCTGTTGGTTGGACATTTTCCAACCAATGATCCACCACCCAATTAATATCTGTCCTACGATGGTTTCTGTTGACGAGTGGATGGGGTAGAGAAAAGGTGAAAAATTCGTAGAATCTGAAGGAATTCAGTCAGTAAGTGCACCTGTATGCTAGATGTATCTGATAAAATGGCCAATGCAATAGGGCATCTCAGTGAACACTGGAACAGCATGCAGGAAATAATGAGCATTACAAGGCATTTCATTCACCTCTATCATTTCACTGTTTGTGATTACTGAGAAGGAGCGTCCCAGCACTCGGGTTGCTATGGAAATCGCTACTTGCTTGCATTTCTAAGGAGAACAGATGTCTTGTCAAATCCCTTCATGGAGAAAGTGGCCATGATGACGAGCATGATGGATGCTGCAGGCATGCTCTATGAGGCTGATGGGTAGCAACAGACTTCTGAAGTCATCCAGATGTAGATCTCAAACAATTTCTCCCCTAATAATATACGACTGACATACGATTATATGATTTATGATCTACCACACAATGTATGCGTGTTTATACTCCTGGGCAAAAAAATGGACCTAGCCCAAAATGGCAAATATTGAGCTTTTAATGGTCTTAACAACAAATCATTGGTCAGAAAATTAGCAAGAATTAAACAAATGCACTCCTGAGAGCTCCTGTGCCACCATTTCCTCGTTTACTTTTGCTGCAGTGAACTGTTGGGGAAAAGCTAGAAACAGGGAAATTCACTTATATAGTCTTCTTCTATGCAAAGGTAAAATCATCAATAACGATTAAAATGATTGATGTAAAATTCAAACTAACATGTCTGGGTGTACAAAATTTTCCAAAAAAATCTTCTGGGATGTTCTTCTTTTTTCTTAAAAGATTAGTCATTATTTGGTTATCTGCCACACATGTTGCAGCCCATCAAGGGTCACAAGGCTTAAACATTTAAAGAATTCAAAGGGAAAAGCTTCCCATACTAAGTTCCTTTATCTATTTGTTTAATTCTTGCTAAATTTCTGAACAATGATTTGTTGTTAAGACCATTAAAAGCTTAATATTTTGCAATTTGGGCTTGGCCCATTTTTTAAATTTTTTTTTTACCCAGGACACAACTGCACTATAAATTCAAACAGTACTAAGTGTTTAGAAATGATGTGTTCAGATATTGTCTGTAGGAAACTTGTTTCCTATATGTAAACTTGTTTCCTATATGCAAACTTGATTATAACAGAAGTATTTTCTGCTCTTTTCACAAAACAGGAAGCCCATAGAAATTCTTGTATGTGGTAATCCAAAATACACTCCATATTTCAAAGAAACTTTCGTTAACCCTGATCGTGCTACAGCAAAAATATCATAATGAGCATGAAGTTAAATGAAGTTAAACAGAAGTACTTTGAATGGTTTGTTTGCATAACCTGTGGTATTGTCTTATTGGTAAATCACATGTATGGGTAAAACATTTTTACCCCTGAATAATAACTTGGATAAATGAAAAATGTTTTTCTCCAAACATTCACTTGAACTGATTTTTTCCAACATGAACTACAGTATGATTTATTTTCTACTGGAATCAAAACTCATTTGTTTCCTGATCTACAGTGAAATGAAGTGAGCAAACACTGCTGCTTCTGCAGAGCACATTTACACAGTTTCACACATTTTCATGTGACTAAAGCAACCGTCGATGTTTCAAATCGACTAAATGAACAATCAATAAACAATACTTTGTGTGCAAAAAACCATCTGCTTATCATCTTGTCAGAATCAAATACTCACCATGGTGGTGGAAGCAAAGTTTTATTTAACAGAGCAGCACAATATCTTCCTCAGACTCACATTTAGACCAACATTATAGAGCGCAACATCTGTCAACAGCTTTTCTAATCAATAATCCCTTACTGAAATGCTGCCTTCAGGCTTATAATTCTGCAAGTCCCAGCTTTGTAGCAGCTGGTGTGAGCAGCTCAGGGAAAATTTCAAGAGCTTACCCCATACCACTTATTCACTGAGCAAATGACCTGCAGAAAGCTCACTTCCACGAAGACAGTGCTGGAGGCACAAACACTCTGCTCAACACAATCATAAAAAGAACTATTCCACAGCTGTAATAAGGGCTCAACACAAAGAGATGCTCAACAAGTAAACAGAGCAAAAAGATGCCTGAAGTAAACAGGTCCAATTCAGTGAGATGCTGTAGTCAGCACATCTTTCCCCAGTGCCTGTCAGGAATATGTATAATTACACTCCCCATACAGAAACATGAGTGAAAGTCCTTATGTTTAACTTTTTGCTACTTCCCTTAGAACAACAGAATATTTTGCACTGAATTTAAGCAGAAATAAACCCTTGGCAGGAAGGAACGATGCCAAGTTTGTCTTCTTTTTAAAATTGGGCCAAACAAGTAAGGGCATGTTCACTACTTGCGCCAGTTTGTTTCCAAGTCCAGTTTTATGTTAACCAGACAGTTCAACTGAGAACCAGCACCTCTACTTCAAAGTAACTCTATTCCAGTGCTGACAAGTTACAGCAATGAGGCATAAATGAGCACACACATGTAGCAACGTCATTAATATTTGCAGATAAAATCGGCTAAGGTTACAGTTTTGATAACCCAGCACCAGCGTTGGCTCTGAACTGTCTATCCAGCAGATGCTCTCGCACAGGCACTAGTCTTGGTATTTTGGAATAAACGTAACAGAAGTCAGCCTACTTCATCGATCTCTGCCACAAATAACACAAGCTTGGTTATGTGGCTTTATTATAAGTTGGCTTTACACCATGACAGACTTGTGTCTGTGTTCTATGCATGTGCTAATGCATTTTAAATCTAATGATTAAGCTGTCACAGGTAGTTAAAGCTGAGTAGAATTTGTTTTGTTAAAATTGAAAAAGGGTGACGATAAAATACTGCATAATATGATGTTCCTGAGTCACCATGAAAATCCGGTAAAAGTAATTGACAGTTAGAGCTGTGTCATGGGTGTTGGGTCAGAATTGGAGGAAAATTTGTACATATGTCATATACCCACTCAGATGAATCATCATCACGCCCCAACTTCAGCTACAAAAGAAGTCTGAAGAGGGAAAAGTGTACGAGATTGAATCAATAAGTAAAATAGATTAACAGTGATGGGGATTTATTATTTTTTTCCCTAAGCCATTTGTCTGTTCTCTAATATTGGGCCTCATTTATCACGCTGGATACAAACTGATTTATTTTTAACTCATTCATATGTATTGAAAAGTATAGAAATATTGTATTCATGAAAATCCTGCAAATTTGGAAAAACCTTTCTATCCTGCATGTGCTCCTGAGTGTGTGTAAATTTACACATAAGAAGACTAACTAATACCTCAACTTGATCGACTTCAGATCATATCAGTTGCATACGGATTATATTGTTGAGTTTAGATTGCTTATTTTTATTGCATTTACAACAATTAGTAGATGCATTTATCCAGAGCGACTTGCGGAAATGCTCTCGAGTCTCTATCAAAAAACACATCCTCATGCTACTTCACTCGGTCAGGGACTAAGAATAACATTGAGAATATTTGGTGAAAATAACTTCCACTTCTGCCCTTCATCCTTTACTCTCATCACTCATTTCATGCTCCCAGCTGTCTGTGCACTTGACCTTTCATGGAGTTTTACATCACAACATGCAAATGAGCTGTGCTGGGAATGTGCTGTGCACTTTATGGGTGATCAACATACACAGACGATTCATCTAAATTATCCTCATCGTGGAATTTGTATCAATAGCCAGTTGTGAAGTTGTTTTTGCTAAAAAGAGATAACCATAACACATAACTAGTCGCATGTGTTTGGGGGCATTTGTATGTATTATTTGTCATTTTATTTATATTGCCACTGGTATGTGCTTCTGTCTTGTAGCAACCAGATGCGATAATTTTGTTCTCTATTCTGTATTTTTCGTTAGCTAGCTAGAATTAGTGAGCCAGGTTACAACCACGTGTGCAGTCTTGGGGAAACCCCCTACATTCACAGCATGGCAGGCCATTATATGTTAAACAGCAGAAAGTCAGTGATGGGCACAGAATTATGCACTGTAAAGAAGTAAGTAGCACTTGTTGAAAGTGGGAGGTTTCACTCTTTTACGTGATATTCAATATTGGTGACAGGCACACTGATGTAGTCAATAAAGTTTTTCATAACAAGTTTATACCACCAATAGTAGCAGGTTATTTATATCCTCAAGAAAACATGGATTGCGTCCCAAATCCCAGACAACCGTACTAAACAGTTTGTTAGAATATCATTGGTGTCATTATAATTTAGGCACACCACCTAGTTCACAATACGCTATTTGGAACACATCCTTCAATTCGCTCTGAACGTCTATTACTTGGCACGAGAATAAAAAACGTCACTGTAAGGATGCAGTACAATGTTCTGAAATGTTCTTCCACAAGAAACTTGCAATAGGATTTTTCTACCAAAGAGGGTGAAATTCAAAAATTTTACATCAGCTTTAAACATAATGAAAACCTTTTTCATTAATACACCTTCCTTTTAATAAATCCATGTTTTCACAATGACCAGTCCTTGTTATTCCTTTATCATTAATTCTAAATAATCTGCCAGATCTATTGTGAGTGACTGTGTGCTCTGGGTCTGTATGTATTATAGCTAATATTATAGTCTAATGCCAGTGTCTGAATGAGGGCCTATTACAAAGGGCACTGCCTTGTTATTAATAGAAATTTGAATATCAGCAAACAGTAAAACCACACTATATTAAAGGGTTAGGGCTAGATGTCGTCCAGAGGACTCTGTGATGTAAGCAGTGAGAATTTAAACAATAAACGCATGCAGATTAATTCTTACCTCAGTAAAGAGTCTCGGTGGTGCTGCGATGGCTTTTTCTTCATCCAAATACTGATCCCATGACCAGGGCCTCTTCTTACTGTTAACTGCTCCAATTCAAAACCACAATCGAAAAGATATAAATCACACTGTATAAAATGTGTTAAAGTTTTCTGTTTAAACTGAGTGGAACACTAACACCTGCTCTAAAGAACTCATAAAAACTAGCAATGATTTAATTAGCTGCAAACAAAAAGCCTCTAAGGCTGGATTACATGAGAGATGATTTACCAACTGAAGTGGACAGTTTATTTTTCATCTTTGTTGTGTCTTCTTTCGGCCGTTCCTACAAAAGAAAGTGGGGATACTTTTAATGTCACAGTAAAACAATCAGCTTGGCTCAGATGAAGGGCAGGTTGTTAGTCTGTACTCACTCTGAGACAGTATTCCTCCGACACACTTCTAGGATTCAAATTCTGTTTCCTTTTCTTTCTGTCCTCTCCCTGCATCATTAGAGAACAATAGACTCTGGAATGACATGCAAATAATAGCAGTTAATAAAACAACAGCCAGGAAAAAAAAAATGACTTCACTAGCAGTGCGCCTGATGATTCATATTTCTGCTCTACATAAGCACTTTTGCCATAGTGTTACCAACAGAAAAGATATACACCGATCAGCTATAACATTAAAACCACCTGCCTAATATTGTGTAGGTCCTCTTGTGAAACCACAGGTTGTAGACCTATTGTTGGTCTGCAGCAATGTTTAGGTAGGTGGTACGTGTCAAAGTAACATCCATATGAATGCCAGGACCCAAGGTTTCCCAGCAGAACATTGCACAGAGCATCACACTTCCTCCGCCAGCTTGCCTTCTTCCCATAGTGCATCCTGGTGCCATCTCTTCCCCAGGTAAGCGACACACACGCACCTGGCCGCCCACTTGATGTGGAAAAAAACATGATTCATCAGACCAAGCCACCTTCTTCCATTGCTCCGTGGGCAAGTTCTGATGCTCATGTGCACACTGTAAGTGGTGGACAGGGGTCGGCATGGGCACTCTAACCAGTCTGAGGCTACGTAGCCCCATACACGAAGCTGTGATGCACTGTGTGTTCTGACACCTTTCTGTCATAGCCAGCATTAACTTTTCAGCAATCTGTGCTACAGTAGCTTTTCTGTGGGATCAGAGCAGATGGGCTAGCCTTCGCTCCCCACACACATGTATGAGCCTTGGGTGCTCACGACCCTGTCACCTGTTCACCAGTTGCCCTTCCTTGGACTTCTTTCGGTAGGTACCAACCACTGCATACACAGAACACTCCCACACAAGACCTTTTTGGAGATGCCCTGACCCAGTCATCCAGCCATCACATTTTGGCCCTAGTCGAAGTCACTCAGATCTTTACGCTTGTCCATTTTTCCTGCTTCCTACACAACAACTTTGAGAACTGACTCTTCACATGCTGCCTAATAAATCCCACCCCTTGACAGGTGCCACTGTAATGAGATAATCAGTGTTATTCTCTTCACCTGTGGTTTTAATGTTATGGCTAATCGGTGTACATGTGAACAATAAATGCTTAAGAATATTGTTTATAATTTTATTTATAGTTTATAGTCTGATTGTGCATCATGAATAAAAGTGCTGGAAAGATACAGTACATACCACTGTGTATTCTGACAGATTTGTATAAAAACCAGAAGAGCTTCTAAGTGAATGTTATGATACAAAATTAAATAAGTAGTGATGTGGAACAGGGAATCCAAAAGGCCTCTTGAATTTGGATTACTCAGCTTAGCAAAACACACACCGCTCTGTTTGTCATGAACGTATGTGTCCTAAGGATGCTTACAATCCAAAATTCTAGTTCAAGGACTTAAAATTTAGATAGAGGTCTCGAATTATAAATAAATAAATAAATAAATAAATAAAACAGTGGATGTTCGTAACTGAATACATTTTCTGCTCACATAAACAAATCATGCACACAAAGATAATTGTTCACTTGCAAGACCTGTATTACAGCCTTGTGTGAGAAGTGGAGTTGTATAATGAAACATAAAAAAATTGAGTTAAAAAAAAGTGTTTTAGCTGCATGTCAATCAGAGACTCAGTCATTAAAAAAATAAAGAAACCTCATTTGTTCAAAACAGGCATTACAGATCAACATCTACATTGTACTAAAAGACCCAATTTGTTTGTCATTAAAATTCTTTAGTAGCCACACCAAATATGGAGCTGTTCCAAAATCAACAACACCCTTAAATGACTCACTGTTTGGTGCTTGCACTCACCTAATCCACCCTATCAGGGAATTGGTGCTCCGACTCCCATTCCAGTCACATTCTACGTCCTGATGCCAAATTGCTCCAAAACCTGCCATTAAAGCAAAAGAAAGA
This sequence comes from Pangasianodon hypophthalmus, assembly GCF_027358585.1. Taxonomy (NCBI): domain Eukaryota; kingdom Metazoa; phylum Chordata; class Actinopteri; order Siluriformes; family Pangasiidae; genus Pangasianodon; species Pangasianodon hypophthalmus. Next base: position 5,239,814 of record NC_069710.1, read on the forward strand.
ATGTTCTCTTAAATCATACCCATCACTGGGGCTTTCAGATAAATCCTATAGGAACATCCATTTAACCTGACCGTTTAGTCTAATGCACGAGTGGCAGTAATTTGCACACTGCTGCACTGAGCCAGTATCTATCCTCGGCGAGAGGTGGATCATTAGACTTACAGCACTCTATTAAAGCAGTTAAAAAAAAGGATGTCCAAACCCTCAAAGTGCACTTTCTCCTGGGTATCACCGATCATAATTAGTCAATGAATACATCGCAGAAAGACATTAAACGTCTCCAGAAATTCAGTTACAACACCAACATACTTACAATTTCTTCACGTAGAAGGATAAGCACTAGGACAACTGATATCAGCTGAGTTTTATTAGCCAACTGATATCAAGGCACTGTGGCTTGACTGGCATTGGCAGAGATCATGCCAATAAAGCACTGATAATGTCTTTTAAAATGTTATATCAAAAGACATGTTACGCTGAACAACTCAAACTGTTAAGTGTCAAGAATCTCTAAGCCATTGTTACAGGAAGACTTTATGATTCCCAATAAAAAAATAAAAAATAAATAAAATTCTGACATCTTGCCTGTATGGGAAACACTATGCAATAAAAAGAAAACAAAAACTGACACTGACAAATGTTTCCTGAGATTTGTTGTTTTGAAAATTGTTAAGACAGATGATTACTGAAATAGCTATTTGCTTCAAAATTTCAAAAATCTGCAAGCGTTAAAGTGTTAAACGTCATTTATATCATTTGTTTAAACCTCCTTTTCGCTATTGACTGAAAGCAAACATTTACAATAAAAAAAGCAATTAAATATTTTCTATTCATGTGTCAAGAATAGAATAAACATGGCCACAGGGTAGCGATTACATTGAGTTGGATCATAAGTGAGAGAGAGGATGAGGGTGTGATATACAGACACAGTGTGAAAGAGGAACAACAACATGGCTAATAGCAAAACTCGTCACCTAAACCTGTCATATTCACTGAATACTGCTCCTCGACATGTAAAGAATGTTATACAACAGTTCTCCCAACAGAGAAAATTTGGCTGTCTGTGGGTTCCAGAGCAGGAACCAGAAAGCAATTTCCAAGCCCTGTCCAAGTGCAGTCTCAGTTTTTAATCCCTTGGGTGTCGCTTTCACCTAGGGCCCTGGTCAGTCATGTTTAATACTGTACTCACAGCGACGCTCCTGCCCTGAGGACCGTGTTCGGGAAACATAGCCAAATACTAGCACTGTGACTACAGGGTACCTGCAGGTATCGGCACATAGAATTTAATACTTTTTAATGCCTGTTTCAAGACCCTTTTGTAAGACCTGTGTACTTCTGTGTCGACATCTACAGTAGTTATTAAAGTTTATTAAATATGCTCAAACATCTTCACTGCCTTTGACCTACAAACTAAACACAAATGTAGCATGAGATCTTGAATATCCCCACGTTCGCACAATCCTCCTTATGTGTTCTTAGCGCCAAGAAGTTATTTAGAATAAATCAAATGTGGCGTCAAATTAAAACATGATTCTATTGGCTTTGGACACACAAACTCACCTCGCACAACAGAGATAAAGAAAAACAATTTCCTTCAACCTTAGGACTTAAGCAGGGACATGTTTAAATCATAGTAATAATAAAATATGCACATAAACTAAAATAATACCTTGAGAATAAAATTTAAGACGTTTTTATAGTTTTTAATGGCCTTAATTTTTGCCAAATTGATTTATTACCTTTCGATACTTTTTAATGACCTGCAGATACCCTGGACTATTTCTCTCAATGGATGCAGGTACAGAATGGATGCAGCACTTCAGTTCACATATGCTCACTACCATTCTTGAAAATTATGAGGTTTCAGATGTAACAGACTGGTGATATGATGATTTCATATGTTGGATATCTTGCACTATTTGTAACAGAACAAGCTGAAACAAAAAAAATTTCAATTCGTCCAATGGTTTGTACAAGAACTGTTCAGCAAGAAAATGATACTGAGACACTAACGAGATGCAACAACCACTAGCAGAGCATGAGTTGTGACGGTCAGGTATTATCCAGTATGACAAGACATTATAATATCTTTAACGTTAGGATTAGCCAGAACACATCATCATCATAAGTCACATCATCTGAATATAATTTCTGGGGATAGACTGTGAGAATCCTAATGTAATCACATTCAGTATATACAAAATAATGAGAAATAATGAGATTCGCATTCTCATTATTTTGTTTATTGCACATGGTGATATACCAGGTTTCAAACCTTTGGTTCAGAATCCAAACAAACAACCCAACAAACAAAGAATAAACCTGAAGGCAGGCTTTCATGAATATGCTTCTTACATTGTAATTACAAGAGCAAGTAAATGTTAATTTGCTTTTAATGGTATTAAACATTATGTTGTGTCCCAAGCAAAAATATCAAAAGTTTAAAAAAAAAAAAAAAAAAAAAAAAAAAAGACATCCTTGGCTACAGATAAGTCAAAATTCAATGTATAAATGCTAAACCTTTTCCAAGTTTCTGAATAAATTCTCTCGTGTAGTTAATGTCTGTAGATATCTTTTCAGAAACTGTTCGAGTATGGGCTTAAGAATAAAAGATCTGTGATGGTATGACACTTCTCCACTAAAAAGGTTCCTTTGCTGGTTCTGGAGATGGTGCCTAGCCTCAAACCCTTCCACTTTTCCACCTCAAAAAGAGCTGGCTCTCAAATGGCACAGCCGGTTCGGTTCTAGCACCAAGGTGCAGCTGATCTGAAGCCAAGAACTGGTGACATCAGGGAAAGTTTGGCACTTTTTAAAAAAAAAAAAAAAAAAAAAAAAAAAAAAAAAAAAAAAAAAAAAAAAAAAGAACAGTTGGGAAGAGTTATATCAGCAAACTGAATAGGAGGATCACTGCTAATGCTAGCAAAACATCCTTACGACAGCTACACTTAGAACTTAAAAAAACAGCCAAATAACAACATCTGTAATCTTATAATATAGATGCTGATGGATCTGACTGGGGATGCCACAATGTTTTTAAGCCAGATGGAAAACCTGTAAAAATTCTCCATGTTTATCATTTTTAAGCTGTGGAAGAGAAAACTCCCACATCTGATTATGTATGGTTTGGGCCTTGAGCCGATGGGGGAAAACTGTAAATACCTTACAAAGTATTATTATTCAAGAAGTCATTCATTGAAATTCGGCTAACTACAGAAGGAATAGCACTGAGGGGAAAAACAAAAACTAAGCATTAAAACACATGCTGAACATGCTGTATTCTTTTCCAGACCAGATTACTTGCTGATAGTTTGTCAAACAACAGATTATTGGAAAGTTTAAATCCTACCCACTTAATCGACGTGTGGTTCAAATTCCTACAAATATTGCATACATCAGGTTCTAAGGTTTAAACACACAGGCGGATTAGCAAAGATAAACTCTGCCTTTATCTTTAACTGACAGTTCAAACACCCCATAAGGGCCATTAGGGGAATATTTCGGACACATGTTTGTGTAATAGACATTACTTGTACCACGCACAAGTGTTGATCTCCCAGTTATCGCAATTCTCCGCCAAAAGCTTTCTGTGTCAGAGTCAGCTGCTCTTACAGGCCGAAAAAAAAAAAAAAAAAAAAAAAACCTTGACGTTCTGTTTTTCTATTCAAACCAAATATGTTACAGCATGATTGTTGAAAATTCTCATTTGAGCAGTAGGTGAAAATATAACATGGGACTGTTTAAGAAGCTGTTGCAGCATTTTATGAGCTTCTTTATTAAGCCCTGGTTATAAATGGAAGATACAAAAGTAGGCTCATGAATCTGGGTGGCAGAAGGGCAAAGGAATAGCCACCACAGGTAGGGAATGATTTTTGCTAGTCAAAGGACTTTAGCAAATCCTAAATTAAAACAAGAAACCTCACAGAAGCAGAAGCAAGATTTCTCAGTCAAATTACTGCCCCACCGAGGCATGTGCATGCATGTCTGTGATAGGTCTTATCTAACGTTAATGCTGGAAAGAAAGTGAAATGAAACATTCAATGTATTGTAAGCTTGAAGTCCTGAAATCCTAAACCAGTCATTCAAAGTGTCACTTTTGTTCTCTGTATAACGGATAAATAACAATGTCTATCACTTCCAATCTAAATGAAGTCCTGAATCCAGAATAAGCACTTAGTACCAGAGGGCAGAAGGTTTTAACACCTCGTACACTGCTGTCCACTTAAGATGAGCTTCAGTGCAGCGCTGTGATTGAATAGAAATGTCCACACATTGCATCAGCAATACACCGAGAAGGATGATGGGAAGAAAATAAGAAGTGGTCTTATACAGCTAACGCAGAGCATGGTGAACATAGTGAGGAGCAAACATTTCAAATGTCTACAAGAGATTAAGGCAAGGCCCTACAGATGAATGGGGTCATTTTTAAAAACAATAAATGTCACAATAATTCTTCACTAGTTGACTGGTAAAGTTCTTTCAAGTACTTTATATTTATATTTGGAACTTTTTCAAATTTATACACTGATTTACACGAATGAGGCTTTGCCTAATTAAATGTCTGTACATTTGCATACTTAATAGAACTGCAATTATAGTGTTTTGATTTTAGAATTAAAATGTATATTTCAACATGAAGAAACTTTTAGAAAAGTATTGTTTAATCAAGATGACATCACAGGCTGGTTATAAAATTGTTTTTGTCATTTGTCAGTGTAAAATCAAACATAAATCTAACAGTAACCAACATTGGCAATAAATATTTCTACAATGATTTTCTAATATCCTTCTAACTGGGGATAGAAACAAACTGGTACATTTTTTTGCATCATCTAGAAACTTAGATTTCTATTTCTGAATATATAGCTAATACTGAAGAAAATGGACACAAAAAACAATGTGACTCTAGTGTGGCTTGAGGTTTCTAAATGGACAGGTATCTCTATAAATATATATGAGATATAGGACATGACGTAATTGTGAAATGAGCGGAGCTTAAAGACTTCTTCAAAGGTGCCAAGTTTCAGATAAAACGGTGGTCAAAAGTGGACAAAAATAGTAAAATAAAGATTGCTTTGAGTTTGAAATAAAGATCGGTTGAGTTTTTATTACTACAGTTTAAAAGTTATAGATGTTGTAGATCTGAAAAATGTCTCAAATATCTGAAAAACACTGTAGTGCCTTAAATAAAAATAACCAAAAGAAAATCCACAAGAGAAACAGAGACTGGGCAAGGCAAGAACAGACAGAGTGCGAGAGAAAGACTCAGAGGGACAGAAAGCGAGACAGAACGCGAGACAGATGCAGCTGACAAAATGCCAACTTGATCACAGCACTAGAGAAAAAAAAAATACATAACCACTGTATGGTTAGAGATCACATGCATAAATGACTAATTCATGTTTCACTTTTAGGTTATTTGGTGCAATACAGGATCAAATTAGACCATCTAACATCTGAGCACTTTTATAGACTACAGCACCATTTACTATACAGTCATGAAATAACAGGGAGGACTTCTTCACAGCATATTAATTACGATGACGAAGAAAAACAACAGATGCACAGTAGACAAAAACACAGCAGAAACCACACCCTGAATACCAGCAACCGGCAACACACAACAACTAAATATGGACACGAAATGGACACAATACTCAATCAGGCCAAAAAGGAGCAGAGCACATAAAACATACTGGTTAAATAAGAACTACCAGGAATTTATGGCTAAACTAATAATAATAATTAAAAAAAAAAACAGGTTTATTACAGTGTTGTTCTTTTTAAAGTTGTTTTACCACTTTTCTCAAGAAAAAAAAAAAAAAAAAGTTTCCAAGAGTTTGTTTAGATGGTTCAAGCTTTAAGGATTCTTCTTGGGATCTTTTTGAAACGTGAAAACATTTGCTGTAGGGTTTTACACAGAAGCTTTAAGAGACAAACCAAATGTTTTAGGGGATTTTCATATTAATATCACAAAGATAAAATCTTCCTTGCCTTCCTGTCCTGAGTGTAAATAATTATCACAACAACATCTCCAGCATCTGTAAATAAGCACGTTGGTAAAGTTGTCAACAACATTATTTTCATTAAAGAGAATCCTCAGAGGAAATGAACACACACCATTACTCAACACACTTCTCAATTGCCAAGAGAAGAATTCAAAGCAGGTACTCTATTCACTGCTGATATTTTTGCTTCTAAAATGTATTTTCCCCACTTCATGCCTTCCTCCAATTGAATTCTAAAACAATGGATATGAAAAGGTCAGCCTTAATCCTTTTATTATCTATTATGCTAACAAATCTGATCCTGAATCTCTCTGGCCCTCTCAGTGAAACAGAAGCACCTGACAAAAACCAAACACTGTTAAGAAAAAAAAAATGCTGCAGGATATGCACAGAAATAAATGCAGCAAAGGGCATAGGTTTATTACAAAATGTATCCGTCACTTCCCTAAAAATGACTTTAATACAAAAAAAGCAGCAAACGAGTGACAAGATCCCAATCTTGTTTTGTATAAAGTCTGTTAGAAATTCAATTTATTCCTGACCTAAATACAAATCATGCTCCCTGCAAATTAACATCCATGTTCATTTTGCAATAAAGGTTTCAGAATTAAATAGTCAAACCAATTTTACTCTCAAGGACTTTTCAAGGACATTCACAGAAACATCATGACCCACTGCTGTGTTTTTGCACGTGTGAAAGCTTCTCATTTTTTTTAGCTACAATACTGTGTGACATACTGGACTGCATCTTTACTAAAGATTAACACAAAATGGCTGGTCCAGTTTCCATCATCTTCAGCCTGATACGTTCTTCGAACATATGGAAACCGGAGAACTGTGGCGCATAATCCAAACCAGTTTCAATGTTCATGCAGACTGTTTTCCAAGAAGATCCTTGCTGGTATTGTTGCCTATTATAATAACCTGTATCTAGCAAACACCACTCTTATTGCAACTAAATTGCATCATTTAAATAAATAAAAATAATAAAAAAAACCCAGCTAGTTTTAAAATGCATCTTCACGTGAAAGACTTCACTGTTGTAATGAGCATGTACAAATAGCTTAATATCTTCTTCTTCCTCAGTGTTACATCGCAATCAAATATAGAAAAATGTGTATCAAGTCGAAGTGGTGCTGAGACTGGATTATAATCAGTACATGTGATAGGACAAGTGAGAATTATTCTGCAAACATATAACTGAACAGTGTTGTGATTATTTATGTTTTTGGTTATAGAACAGCCCTATCACGTGTCCTTCACTCTGCACTTCTACAGAAATATGTACCAGTTCAGCTGATCATTTGCTTTTTTGAAGCTTTTGTGAAGAGATCTTAGGAGTTTTAAGACATTTTAGAGATTCTGATGAACACACACAATACATGAGCAGGACACAAACATCTGCAGCTCACATGCTGCGTGTTACACCGCTGTACAGTAGGTATGAATGGAATGACAAAGATTTCAAAAGCGATATGTTTAAGGCAAGACACTACAAGGAAACAATGTTGTTGTTTTTTTCTTTTTTAAATAATAGATATCGCAATCTTATCAATCCTCACCAACTGATTGCTGCTGTTCTTACAAGTATTTTCTGGTATTGAAACTTTTTTTAAAAAAAGATTTACATTTATTTATGCAAATGAGGCCTTGTTTAATTAAATGTGCATACTTAAAAACAAACAAACAAACAAAAAAGCCTTTATCTTTTGATGTTGTAAAAAATTTAAATACTCATTTCACTCTGAGAAAGACAGAAAACTTTGTTGGAATATCATTTCTTTAATGCTGAATTAAGAAAATACCATGCACTGTTATTAAAAGTGATTAATAATGTTATTAAAATGAAACAACAGTTCATTTAGAAAAAGAGATTTTTGGTTCTGAATGATTTTGAGAAACCAGTTTAAAAATACAGTGTGGTTTAAGCAGGGTTCTGAAAAGGAAACTGCCATGTATGTCATAATAACACATAAACTGACATTATATAATCAGGAAAAGCTTTTCAGGGAAATGACATTGGATTGGAGCTTAAGCTTCCTTCAATGTTGCAAAGTTTGAGATAACACAGGGCTCACGAGTGGACAGTGCAATTTATCCAAAAATCAGAAAAACGATGGATGTGGCCCAGTTTGTCATTTCAAGCCGTAGTGTCTTGCTTTAAGCAAATGAAGAGATAAATAATACATTTCTGACAAATCGTAAAATCACATCCTCAGATAATTGTTTAGTCCGTTTCAATATCCAGTGCCAGTTTACCAGAATTACAAACACATAGTTAAACTGTAGTCTTATCTTCAAGCAACACTACAAACAGGAAAACAGCTCACATGCACAGTCACGTTTAAATGAACTTTTCACACTTCAATTCTAGATGAAAAGTTTTGCTTCACAAATCTAAGTCTTTTTTTTTTTTTTAAATCTAGTCTCCTCCTTTTCATACAAAATCTCAAAATAATATTTTGGTACAGAAAAGCAAAGGCGCAATATCATAAGTTACACTTCAAGGTGTTTGTTCAATGTCAAACAATATCTAACAGCAAAGCTAAATAAACAAACTTTTTTGCTAAGCAATAAATTCACATTCGCCTTTAACTTGAACTAAGGCTCTAAACAGGAAGTGCTAGAGGGGCGGCCACAGAGTTGGAAACAACTCACGACTTCCCGACACCAAAGTGAAAATAAACACCATCAGCCCAAATCATATGGCATCATGGTGTCCTACTTAATCTACCAGTCCACACTTGTACAAAATCCAGCAAAGTCACACTGAGGGGAAAGTCCAAAAATAAAGCACCAAGTCATAGTTTGGTCTTTAAATGTAATGGAGCGTTCAGTGAGTGATGCTACGCAGGAAAGCTGAAAAACTGCTACGGGCCAACGACGACAAAACAGGATCAACACAATGATGCAGAAATCCTATTCATCATTACTTTGCTTACTGAAATGAGTTTTCCCCTTTGTGACTTCTGAAACTACCAGATCTGTACTTCCTATCATAAATAAAACATTTTCGTAAAAAACGTTCAGCCCAGAAACTCACAATCAACAGGTGTATCACAAATGATCGACTGTCTCTTACACTGGTCAACAGAAAAACGCCACCTGTACCAACTATTTTCGTCATGTCAATCATTTTACTCATATTCTTAGACTTAAACTCTAGCAACAGACTTAAACTTTAGCAATAAAAATATATTAAAACTGTTCACTCTTTCTGTGCTCAGTCATGACCAGTGCATTATCTGAAACGTAGCATCTTTGAATAAAGCTTAAGTTTCGCCCGTTTGGCGCAATCACATCATATCACATGTTACTGAAAATCACGTTTTCTGATATACACTTCAGGTTGTGTGTCACTACGATATACACTAAGGTTTTCCTTTAAAAACTTTATGAATCACACTAACTAGGGTGGAAACACTGTATTTTTAGAATAGGGTTTTGTTTTTTGTTTACATAATTTTTTTTTCTTTTCTATATTCAGATTTGTTTTCTATACTCTATATTCACACACACACACACAAAAAACATTTTAAAGGGATATTACAGAGGATTTTCCAGAAATGTTGCTAATTGTTGGATTTTATACTGAAAATTAGGAAAATATTTGTATACGAGTGCATAGTTTTTCCTGGTTAAACAATAATAATTAAAAAAATTATATTGAGAATGTCCTCACAATAAAATAAATAAATATATGATATATTTTTTGATATATTCCAACTATCCGTTGGAAAACAAAACAGATTTTTTTTTGTTAAGTATGCAAATATATGTATAATTATGGAAGAAAATAATTCAATACAAGAACATCAGAGATCAACTAACAAAGCTGTACTGTGATATCTATTGTTTTAAAAATGATCCTATTCTCCTGCTCTGTCTTGCTGTAGTGTGGTTTCACATTAAGCCAACTCTTTGAGACTGAGATGTAGGCCATGAGGTACAGAATCAAACCGTTTTTAAACAAACCAGCCTTGTATGAAAAACAAGATTTAGATGTTAAAGAAGTGCATCATTACGGTTTTGTGAACATGAAGGTGGACAACTGTTTAATAGCCTACAAACAACGACGCCATTAAAGTTTCAACTCGCAAACAAATAACGTTACGTCTAATTTATACCAAACAACTAAACACTCCACCCACCAGGAAAACATCCAGAAATGAACATTGTGTGAAAAAATAAAAACAAAAAAGAAAATCTCTATGTATTTCCAGCTCCCTGAAGGTAGAAGTGGCTTCTCGCACGAGGAAGAGAGAAGAACATCAGGAAGAGTTGTAACTGTAGCAAACTAAATTGCTAATGTGCTAAAATATGAAAAGGAAACATTTCCGAGAAGAAGGGGGAAAAATTATAGTTTCACTTAGCCACACAGCTAGCTGCGCGCTATGGACTATCAGAAATAAGTCTAGATATTGTGTAGAAATATCTAAATGTGTATGAAGGGGATAAATTTGGCCTGTCAGAGTGCTCGTGGCTGAGGGAAGGGGGGCATCTCGTTTTGTCACATTAGCTCGCTTTAAACAGGAGAGAAAGCAGGGCAGATTAGCGAGCACAGCCATCTCTCAGCGCATTTAAATACGATAGGGGAAAACACACACTCACTCACACACACACACACACACACACACACACATATATATATACACACACACGAGTTCACATTCGAGCGTCTCTCATACCCAAAACACGACGTCCTCCCCAAGTGTGAGGCTCGTTATCGCTAGAAAACTAAGTCGGGGTTGTATGAAATTATTTTAATTCCTTACCCCACACGCCAGTCGGTTTATACGCGTCAACGCTGTGACAGTCAAAACAGGGCTCTCCTCCTGCGCGCACTGCGCATGCTCCGGCACAGCCCTCTACTGGAGCTCGCACTAAATATCAACCACTTATCAGATAGGAACAGAACAGGTGTAGGGAGCTGATCAGGAGGATGTCTGCCTGTTTGTTTCTTCATTCATTCATTTATTTATTCATTTACTCAATTCTATTTCATTTATATATCGCGTTTGACAGTACACATTCTCACAAAGAGGCTTTACACAAACCTGGATGTAGATTTATATTTAGATCCCTACATCTGAAAAACAAATATTAAAAGTAGTGTAATTTTGCATTAGTCTCTGAGATGCTACAATCAAGCATGCAT